>NC_058403.1:89971015-90047771 GCF_002201575.2 Neomonachus schauinslandi | reverse complement strand
TCGTCTCTCATGGTTCGTCTACCCCTCCGATTTCCCCCGCTTCATTCTTCCCCTCCCGCTACCTTCTTCTTCTTCTTTTTTTTTTTTTTTTTAACATATATTGCGTTATTTGTTTCAGAGGTACAGATCTGAGATTCAAGAGTCTTGCAAAATTCACAGCGCTTACCAGAGCACATACCCTCCCCAGTGTCTATCACCCAGTCACCCCATCCTTCCCACCCCACCCCCCACTCCAGCAACCCTCAGTTTGTTTCCTGAGATTAAGAATTCCTCATATCAGTGAGATCATATGATACTTGTCTTTCTCTGATTGACTTATTTCACTCAACATAATACCCTCCATATTTTTATTTGAAATTTGTTAGGCTATCAAATACATGATGACAGGATTGGCTGTTAACTTTGTGTATGTTCAGACTACTGTCTCTTCAAACTATATGCCGCATTTTCTGTTCTGTGAGATGAGATAAGCATAAGTTGTTTTATATGCTGAGCACTATTTTTTTAATATGGTAAGGAAATAGAAACATGAAATCTTTGCTCCAAGTCAAGGTAACAAAATGACTTTATGGTCAGTGTTTGGATATGAAAAAGGAATAGAAGAAGATTGATGTTTTGATGGATAATAATTGACTCTTAGCTGTTCTCACTCTTCTAAAGCAAGGATGAATTTGCACTGATGCTTCCTTGATGTTAGTCTAAATAATATATTTCTGTGGCTCAAGCTGTTATCAGTAATTGTAAGTAGGTATTTTTATGACAGTCAGTCCTCTGGAGTCTGCATGATGAATCTGTCCTTGGCCTCTACAACCCTCCCTCGCTGATGTGCTTGAGGTTTGCATCTCTGCACTCCCTACCTCTTAGGGTGAGATGTGCACGGTCTTTCTCGAACAGTTTTTATGGGTTACTCCCTGAATAAGAAGCATTTGAATGATCTGATTAAGTACTTGGACTCTGGACTCTGACTATCAGTAACTACCTACTTGATGGATGATCAGGGCAAGTTATTTAAGCTCTCTATACCAGATTCCTACACGGAGATTGGGAATATTGACAGTAATGTACCTCACAGGGACATTGTTAAGTTGAGTGATCAGGCATGTAATGCCCTCAGTACAGTGGTAATAAGTGTTCAGTGGATGTTCAATATTGTACTTTGATGTTTGGAAATTCATTAACTACTCCAGTCAACCTCCTTATATCTAAAACTATGTGAAATGAGCTCATTAAGAACTGAGAGATGGTATAAGCCCGATTTAGTAGGAAAATGGGCTGTGAAGTTTGTTAGACCTGTTTTGAACCTGACCAAGCCATTTACTAGTGTTTGTCTGTGGTCAATTTGTTTAGACTTTCTTTGGTCTTTTGTTCATTTTCAAAATAGTGATAATAATAGTAATATCCACCTCATAGGGTTTTTGAAAGAATTAGCTGGGAGTGTGTATTTATACCACTTCACACAGTGGCTGATATAGTGAATTTGAGAAATGATACCTGTTGTTATTATTAATATCACTTTGAAATTTTTCATTAAATGATTCCCTTTATGACATCATCTCTGCCCACGTAGAATAACGATAGCTACTACTACATATGCCATGATTTTCCATAGTTAAGAGATCAGGTCTTTTAAATTGCTGCCTGAGGTATCAATGAATTATATACTGGCAAGACATGGATGTTAAAACCTGAGGCTCATATCAAATTTAGGTATTTCTTTAGTTGAAAAAAATATACCAAAGCTATTGTGATTTAAGGAGTTTGCTCCACCATGAGAGAATATTTAAAGATTTTTATTAAATTGTCATCCTGTATAAGTTGCTGTTCTTGCAACTGTTGACAGAGATTAAAGCTGTGCTTTTCATTACAGGGCATTCTGTATACAGCATGCATATTTGTGGTTAGTTTTACAAAAATAAATTTAAATGTTGCTTCCTTCCATTTAGTATTAATATGCAGCTGGCATGTATTTATAAATGATGTATAAGTAGCTATTTTTTGCTCCTTTTAAAATACAGAGATTTCATTTGATTTGCTTTTCTTTCATTTTTATCCCCTTGTGCCCTCAGTGGAAGAAATGATCATCCCTACTATTTCACGTCCTCCCTCCCCTCCCCCTCCCCTGCTCCCCATGACTTTAATACTGTTTCACGCACTGTGTGTTTGAAAACACCATGCTTAGTGAATGCTAGACCTCTTTTTCTGGGAAATAAATTTAAATTTCTCCAGGTCCCACTAGGGTTCCCTCAGCTTGTCACAATTGAGGATGAGGAATTAACTCCAGATGGGGGGGGGGGCATCTCCCAGTGACAAGATGGTAACTGTTCCTGGGACTTGTAAAAGGTAAAGAATGAGAGAAAATACTGGGTTTGATAACCTAGAAGTAGTAATTCAAGATAATATTTCCCCGCCCTTTTTTTCTCGCTCCCTATTTTCATGGCATGAAATATTTTAATTACTGAACTTCCAGTTACTCACTTATTATGAGCAAATAATTTATGCCCACTCAATCTTAGACCCATCCATACAATTAAGACACAGTCGTTCCCTTTACTTGGTTGATAGACTCAAATAAAATAATATATATGAAGGCCTAGGATAGACTGTAAGGTTGATCAGGATGTGTTTTGTATTATGCTTTGTACTTTGCAAGTGTTTTCAAATGTAATCAGCATTTCAGGCTTAAGAGATGCCTGTTGTCACTATTTTGTAGGTGAAGAAACAGAAGCTTATAGAATTTGAGTTAACCAAGATCCAGCTGATTCCAAAGCTGGTGGTTTTAATTTTTTAATCACAATATGCAAATATAAGATATTATTATCCTTACTTAGTTTTATATAACAAGTACTTTATTTTACTCAGTGTGTTAAAATTCAAACCTGCCAAAACAGATAATGATTTGGTGTGATTATTAGCTTTTCAAAAAAATTCTTTGCTTTGAAGACACAATAGTGTCTTTTTAAAGAGAGCTTTTTTTTTTCTAGTGCAATTAAGATGCAATTTGTTTTTTAGAAATTTCATTCATGTACAAATTTCCAGCAACATGTGTTTTGGCTAGATCAGTGTGCCCCTCCAGTTCCTTTTCACTTTGAGCTCAGGCAATAGATGAAACACATTTGACAAGGATAAATGTGAAGGTTAAAAGTCAGAATTTACATAGTGTACTTTCCATATCTTCACAATAGTGTAAGTCGGAAACATACCTAGGTGATAGGATGTGAATGATGTTTATTGCCCTAATTTACTTATAGGCAAGCCATTAGCTTTCCAAACTGGGCTTTGAAGAACTAGACCAAAGGAAAATATAGTTGTGATGTCCAAAAAAACTTAATCTTTTTTAATGTTCTAAAGTCCCGTTAGATCCTTGAGCTCATGTGATGTCCCATTTAGAGCATATTGGAAATGACAGTTACTGAATCAGGTTATTGTTTGGCTCCTTGTTTTAAGATTACAAATTGAGAATTTACATGAAGTATGTCATGGAGAAGATATTTGAAATTTGAAAGTTGGATGTAGTTTAATTGATTATTTATTCACCTCAATTTAGTATTTTCCTGGTCATAGTAGTTAAGATCATAAGTAAGCTATTCTAAAACTTAATCAAATGAACAATGGAATGTTATTCTAAAGCCTTTAAAGATAAATAAGCCTTGCCCTACATCTGATGATTCAGAAGTTATTATTTCTAAAAAGTTCTTTTGCATTGTAGATAATGTATTATTACTGATAGAACTTAATTTGTGTCACCAATTTAATCGTCTATGTCCCAGTGTGGTGCCAGATGATTCTGTCCATGATGTTAGCCCTTATTATTAGACCATCCAAGGGCTTTTCTCTGTAATAGTGGGAACTCATTTAATAATGTATAGTTTGTGTTACATAAAAGGTAATTACAGGCTACCTAGTAGTTGCTCTAGTTGAAAATCAATTTAAATAAGTTGCTCCCAATATTATAATAGATGCAAAATGAAGCTTATCAGTAATTACTAATTATGAGACAAAATCATTAAGAACCCCATGGACAAGAAGAGAACAGATTTGAATCATTTTTTATGTATAGTTAGGACATATTCCCAGGTTTTATGTGGGTTGAGGTTACTAATACCTTAAGAAAATTAAGTGCTAAATGTTAAATGCACAATAATTTAAAATGTCCTAAACACGATGGTAAAAATGCTCCCAAGATTCCTACCCAAACATTTTGAGACCTTAAGTTAATAGGTGTCACTGTCATCCCTCACTCCCTGCATAGAACATGGGCTACTAGGCAGATGTCAAATTTAAAGAAAAGAGGATATTAGGGTCCAATAATCAGAAATAGGCTGGAAGTCAATGATTCAAAATGGTGAGCTCTAAGTTGATAGAGCAGGAAGAGGGCTGTGTCAGGTAAGAACTCAAATCCAGGAAATTCAGTAAATCAACCTGAAAGTATCAAGATCAGGTGATCATGGGTGCTTCCAAAGCAGAGACTGGAGCTTTCTATATATGCTGTGTCAAAAATGTAACCGTGATGAGAAGGCTTAATGCGAGCATGAACAGAACATTTCCTATTTCTTTCTTTTTTTAAGATTTATTTATCTTTAGAGTGTGGGAGAAAAAGATTGTGCTTGAGCAGGGGGAGGGGCAGAGAGAGAGGGAGAGAGAGAATCCCCAGCAGACTGCCCGCTGAGTGTGGAGCCCTATGTGGGGCTTGATCTTACGACCCTGAGATCATGACCTGATCCAAAACCAAGAGTTAGATGATCAACCTACTGAGCCACCCAGGTGCCCCGTATTTCCTATTTCTCAGCCTCAGATATCATCATACGACTAAAACCAAATTAATACTCACTTGGGTTAAGAGGATTAGAACCTGAACTCATGAGGGGTGTGTGTAAAGGAGGGGAGTAGACTGTATCAAGCTATAAAAGGTAAAAGGAAGAAGGAGGAAAAGAGGCATAACAGATTCCAGTAATCACTGAACATGCTCACTTGTGGAGGTGCTAATGACTAGCAGGTTATCACCAAATTTTAAAACATTTTATAAGGAAATACATTTACTTAAAACCCAGGGCCAGAACTTGTTCTTTTGGTCACAGTACACAATTGATTTTTCATAGCATAACTCTGGAGCAATACTGAGATAACTGTGAAGCTGAAGAAATTTTAACTTATTCTTGAGTTGCTGAATTCAGAGTTCTCTTAATATTGTATGATGATGAGGACGTGAACACCAAGTATTTGGCTAAAACAAAACAAAAGAAAATAACCCCAACGATGTAATGAGTAAAAATGACTCATTTTTCATTTCAAAAAGGGATTTTTAACTTTATTTTTGTTTAATTGCACTTCTCTTTGAGTCGGAATTACTGTACTCTTAAAATTTTTAAATTCAAATTATGCTCCCTGGTGATTTCCTAAGGATGGTTAATTTTTTGTTTTCATCACTATGTAAATTTCTGCAAACTTCTAATCAGAGGTATGCTGTTGCTTTATCCATGTTTCTCCCAGCCATATAGATGAGATCAATAACCTCAATATCCTGCATGTAAATAAACATTCAAGGATCTCATATTAAATCTTAATGGTATGTGTGGTATAGTGATTTGTGTCTAGAAGGAATGGTTATTATGGGTGGGAAAGTGGGTAGCACTGAGACAGTGGTAATCTACATATGTCAGATCTGCTTGTGGTTGCAAAGAAACTCCAAGTGAAATCCATAATTAGGTTGTTTTCCTTGGATTTTGGACTTAACTATATACTTGTTGAACCATGATGAATTCCCTTGAAGTGATGGTTCTCAATATGATTAGACCAAGTAACTCATTTGTATAAAATCTTTTGTAATGTACTTTTAATTATACTGAAATGAACTGGATAGATTCTCTACCTACACATGCAAGTTTTAGAACTAATTTATTTTTTTAATTTTTTAAAAGATTTTTATTTTATTTATTTGATAGAGAGAGAGAGAGAGAAAGAGCACAAGCAGGGGGAGCGGCAGGCAGAGGGAGAGGGAGAAGCAGGCTCTCCGCGGAGCAGGGAGCCCGATATGGGGCTCGATCCCAGGACCCTGGGATCATGACCTGAGCCAAAGGCAGACACTTAACAGACTGAATCACCCAGGTGCCCCTAGAACTAATTTAATAATGATATGTACTGACATTATGTAAATGTATGTGTATGACTTCACTAGAAGATAGATCAAGTAGTTAGATGCTTATGCTTATACATAGGATTATTAAAATGGAAAGTCTAAAATGCAAACAGATATATAGTTATTCTGTGTTGGGGACTCAAATACCATGAGCAACCCTGCTCTCAGTCACCTGATTTTCCTATATGCTAACTGAACTCTTGATAATGTTCTGAAAAATAAAATATAAACTTCCCTGCATTTGTAAAATAGTTGCATTTTAGGAGAATGCATTTTTATGTTAATCTGTGAAAAAAATGTTTAAATACTGATATGTAAAAAAAAGTTAAGATACGGGCTTCGATAACTATACATAGTTTTCTCACTTCTATATGTCCAGCAAGGTACTCGAAATATGTGTGAGATGTAGGATAATTCTTCATTCTACAGGATTGCTCTTGAATGCAGAACATCTAACAAGTAGTGCCCAACAATCAGTGAGAAAGCCTCCCAAATTAAACAAACAAAACATAGGCTAGTGGACACAACCACTACAGCTGAGAACTGTTGCTCTATACCAGTGTATTAAGTTTTAAAATCTTGATTAAATTTCAAGAAATATTAGTTCCTTAAGAAGGGTCTAAAATAAAATAGAATGGTAGGGGATGTAATAATAAGTCATGCTTACATCTAAAATGCCTGATACTAGGGACATTCCACAATTTATACATAGAAATATATATATTTTGGGGGTTGTAGATCTAGACCAAATCTGAGTGAGACACTGCTGGTCATGTGGGTTGACTTTTCAAAGCCCTTTTCTATTAAATGACGCTACATGACACATTGTTATGTGAACATGCTTTGTGAATTGCTAAGCCAACTATGAATATTAGCAATTCTCTTAATAGAGATTTCCTTAAATACTGACATAGGGATTTGTTAATGGCTCTTGAGAAGGCAATGAGATCCTCTTAATTCATTTGCTCTCCTGGGGTAGTAAGTTTAAGCAAGCTTAGACAAAGTTAATGATTCATTAGGCTTTGGATTTTGGCCTCCCAAAACAATACTGTTTTCTTAGGATGTTGTGTTCCACTGAGTGTCGCATGGCTGGGCAGTAGAGAGTGACTAAAAGGTCATTTACATTTTCTTTTTAATCTTTGCAATACACTGGAATCAAAGAATCATAGCTATTTAGAGAGTCCTTTAATTGTTTCAGTCATTAAAATAAAGCTCTTTATCGAACACTAAACATATGCCAAACACCATTTATTAAAGATATTGTAGGCAAGTCACATGGTCTGACTCTTACACTAACTGGATGTGTAGGAAAACTATTCTACTGGTTAGAAATTAACTAAAGGTTCAATCTCTTTGAAACATTCAGAATTCGCCTTCAGAATTTCATGGACAAAATTGTTATTTCTGAAATGAACTTTTCTTAAAGTCTTTCATCTCTCTGAAATGATGTCAGGGGATATTTGGGAAGGCATTATGTATAAGACATGGTGAAAGTTGAGTCTCCATGTCACTATCCTGTTGTCACATTTCATCCCTGCACTTCCACGTGGGTGTACCAATTATTTATGACTGATATCTGCAGCTAGTACAATTTATATTTTGCTGTGATAGACCTTGATCTGCTCTGACTGGTGGTTGCCTTTGCTTTATTTGGTTCCAAGAAAGTCAGACCTTGGTTTATGCCCTGATTCACTTCCATCTCCCGCTTTGGATTCCTCTATTCTTCTATTCCCCTGGTGGACCACACAGTAAGCCTACTGGTCCTCAGCTCAATATCTTGGCCACATGGGATCATGCTTGCAACAAGGCAAAACCAAACCGAAGAGCCTCTCTTTGCTTGCCTACACCTGTCCCCAAGGGTATGAGCTTTAGATGTGTTACAGGACAATATAGGGTAGTCCCTGAGGTGGCCTTCTCCCAAAGTTGTAGAAACTAGAGTAATGGTAGATGGCTAGTAGAAGCCCAATCTGCTCTTAAGCTTATTCCCACTCACTTGATGCCCCTCCTTATATTCAGACAAATCTGGGAAACTCAAGGCACACATCTGCTGAAGTGGCTCTTCTACTTTCCTTTCCTTCTTCTCAATACTCTCTGAGGCAGAAAAAGGAGAGTGGGATTTGGTCCTACAGTCTCCTCCTGTTGGCCCTGCCAAGTCTGACTCTTGTTATTCTAAAGGAGGAGCCAAAGGAACTTTGATAATTATCTCTCAAGATAATGGCTTGTGAGCCTCATATGTGCTACAAAATCCTATTTTGAATACCAAAAGCTGAATTTTATCTTGATTTTTTTTTCTTTCTGCATTTCATCTCTAACAAATTCTAATCCTCTCATTCTACCTTGTCCTATCCATTTAGGTATGTTGGGTGAACTATAATAAAAATGTTCTGTTCTCAAAAATGCACACTAGAAAAGTACATTAATAATTTTCAAAATGTGTCCCCAGTAAACTAGGCATTTGGGATAAAGAGGTGGAAGGGGTAGATATGATCCCTACCCTTATTCTATTTGGAGAATGGGTATAAAATAAGTAAATACAAAGAAAATAAATTAGAATTAGTGTTACAAAAAAGTAAACAGAAAGTTAAGGTGGGAAATATTGGGAGGTTTGAAGAAATTGGATGGTTCTATTCCTTTTTTTTTTTTGAAAGAGAGAGAAAGACACACAATGAGTGGGAGGTGGGGAGAAGGGCAGAGGGATAGGGGGAATCTTATGCAGGCTCCACATCCAGGACAGAGTCTGATGCAGGGCTCCATCTCACAACCCTGAGATCATGACCTGAGCTGAAATCAAGCGTTGGACACTTAACCAACTGCCCCTATTCTTTTGATTATAGTTGAAGAAACTGAGACTAGGAACTTTCCAAATAGTAATCCTTTAGTTACTGTGAGAGTCATGAGTGGAGGCATGACTCTAGAATCCTTGCTGAGTGGACCCATTTTACAGGTGATACTTAAAAAATTATAATAAAATAAAATAATGCTTCTGGCATGAGTCCAAGTCAGACTGGCTTTTATGAAATGTTATGTTATAAAATATTCACAAAGCCTCAGTTCCAACTAAACTAGGCATCTGCACCATGACTTACATATGCCATTCCTTTGAGTGTTTTGTTTCTCATTCCTAAAATGTCATCTTCTTTTACTTCTAGGCATTATAATATTTTCCAGGTCAGACACATCCTTATTTATGAATTCAACTCTGATTAACACAACTAGAAATAAGCTCTCAGCTCTTGAAATCACCTCCTTTGGCATGTTTCACATACTGCCTGAATTACAGTTCATTTTTCCACTGAATTGAAACCTTTTTGTGGTCCAAATACTGTAAATGTATATGATGCTTTGCTCACAGTTATCAGTGAATAGTTGGTGAATGGATTATTGAAATATGTGATGCAAGCCCAGGATTCTGATTCTAGATTCCATAGAAATCCCTAGTATATAAATGGTTCAAGAAGCTCATAATCTAGTTAATGAAGGACATGGTTTCTGCTTCTGTTTACAGCAGCATTGAATGCATGCAAGAATAAAAACAAAATGAAGCATAAAAATAGATATGTAACTAATTTTGTATATGAGGTGATCAGAACCAAGTGTGGGTAGTGAAGAGAGCCAAAGGCAGAAAGACATGAGTTTAAACCACTTTTGAAGTATGGGCTGAACAGGTTGTGGAACCTTAGGGAAAGTGCCTTAGGAGAAGCTGTAGGAATTGCAGAAGTTGTAGAAGGGTGAGCACTAGTTCTGTGTAGACTGTATGAAGTTGATATGCCTAATAAGTATTAGCTGCAGAATCCAGGGAATGGGGGTGGGAGGTGGAAGCTTTGAATCCTGTAATTAGGAGTCTTAATTACATTCAAAGGATAATCGGGAGACATTGTTGGCTTCTGAGAAGGGGAACTTGAAATCACAGTTAGGTAGTACTATTTCTCCTGTCCTTTTTTACTCATGCTGTTTTCCCATCTGGATGATTTCTTTTCCTTTCTTCTCAACCTCTCTTTCGCTCACTTTTTTCCTCAAGGATTAGTGCAGGTCTCTCCACCTCTGAAGGTTTTCTGATGATTCTAGCTAATGCGCTCTTTCTCAATCTCTCTCTCTCTTTCCACTCCCCCTCTCTTTCTCCATACCCTCTGTATTTATTGCATTCACTACAAAATTAGAACCCTTCTTAATTCTTTCTCTTTAACTATAAATTAATTATAAATTGACTCAAAAAGTTTTTTTTTTTTTTTTGTCTTATTCTATGGTCTTAGAAAAATAAGGTACCTGCAGCCAAGGATTGTATATCTTGTATATCCCATCTAGAATAGATCTAGGTTTATGGGTGTCTAGTATGTATCTTTAACTTAAAGTGAGAGAACCTATGACCCAAATATCAACTCAGAGATAAATAAAGTTTAAGGATTAGAAGGGACCTTAGAGTTCTCTCCAGAACTTGTGTTGGGATCAAATATAAAATCGGTACTAGTGGTTTGTATCACATTTTGACCCTCAGTGATGTTATCTAGATTGATCCTATGCTAAACTCACCATACTGGGCTCTGAATTATAGTCATCTGCCCCCCCAAAATAGTCCCTCTAGATGAAATGTTTTCACTATTGAAGATTTTTGACTATTGTCAAAGTTATTGACTTCTATGTAGTAACTTAAATACAAGTTGAATTCTCATTTGTGGAAGGACTTCAGTTATGTGAAAGCCAAGATTGTCAAGCACAATACATCATTTTGTAACTGGATGTAAAATTGATTTTATTGCTCTTAGGCACACATAATATCTTGCATACTGTGGATTTAATACATCAGAAATTAGTATAATATTTATTTTTTCTGGTGGCAATAATCAATGAGCAGCATTCAATGTACAAATAAAATTCAGGGTACTACCTTCTATCAAATTCTGGCATCATTATAATTCCCTTTACATTTAATTGCTAGAGATAGGAAATTCTCATTTAAAATTAACATTTTGGGGGCGCCTGGGTGGTTCAGTCATTAAGCATCTGCCTTTGGCTCAGGTCATGATCCCAGGGTCCTGGGATTGAGCCCCGCATCCGGCTCCCTCCTCTGCGGGGGACCTGCTTCTCTCACTCCCCTGTTTGTGTTTCCTCTCTCGCTGTGTCTCTCTCTGTCAGATAAATAAATAAAATCTTAAAAAAAATAAAAATAAATAAAATTAACATTTTGTTAAGCCCTTTCGTGTTTAAAGAAGATTGTTCTGATAATAACTTGGTAGATGTCATTACATTACTTTCTTGGGTAGGACTGTCTTTTCAGGTATAAAAGGAGTAAGCTCTAAACCTTATTTGGCATTTATCACTTCTCAGTGCATGGAAGAAGTTAATTTTTACTCAATTATTTTTTTTTAAAAGCAATGATATACACTCATATTTGTAGCATAAGGATTAACTGATAATTATCTCTATAACCCCCAAATACCATGTGACTGCTATATAATAAAGCAAGTGATCAGCTATGTCTTTGAAAATATAAGATACTATTTAAGTACAAAATATGACTTTTTCAATCACATTTCTCTGCAGCACAGAGGTAAGATTGGACTTATCAAATATCTGCAGTGAGTGTCGAAAATCCTTGGTAACATTCTAGTTTAACTTTTATATTGAGTATTTTAGAAATGTGTTTGATAGCTGAGATTTGGAAGTGCAGAAAAAGCTACAGAGCCCTGAAGGCAAAGATGAGCTGCTTGAATTTAATATGAACTAAAATGATAATACTTATTCTTAAGAGCTAACTTTTTTTTTTTTGCAAGATACTCAGAAGTCTTTCACTGTATTACATCTAATCCTCAGAGTACACCTGTGAAGATGGTCTCTGTGAATGGGGTTAAATGCATTGGAAAGGACACGGATAGAAATAAAGAGGGGTCACTTTCCCATTAACAGCTACTGTAATGGAGTCAAAAGTACGTGCCTGATTTCAGAAAGAGCCGATTACACAAATATCTTCTCCACCAATGGGACAGTTCAATCAAATCAAGTATCCTTGCTGTTTCATGTGGTACAAATTTGTGGCCTAGAGAATTTTGTTACATGATTTCCTTGAGAATACACTGTGAGAGTGAGAACAAGAATTATGAGAAGCTGGTTAAGGAATCTTTCTAAGGTAATTTTATAGAAAAATAATAGAGTGATTTGACATCTTGAAGCAGAAAGAGATGAAATGTTGAGGATCTTGCACTATTAAAAGCAATATTCTGGATGACTATTGGATCATCTGTAGTCAGTCCTATTAAGGACTGAGAATACGTTTTAATCATGAAATTCAAGGAGGAACTAAAACAAAATTTACCTACTGAAAAATCTACCTATCTAAAAAATAAAATTTACCTACCTCTTCATATCTCCAGTAAGGTTATAAAATTTATCTACCCATTTGCCACTATTGCAAATTCCTTCATCGACAGCTGGGTAGCATAAATATATTCCTTGTCAGAGTCAAAATACAAAGGAGAATAATGGAGTATGTGGGGAAATAAAGAGTAAATGACCCACCCACAAGTATTCAAATCCAACTTACATTTTACAGTTGGGCCAGAAAAGCAAACATCTGCACGCCCAATTTTAGGCTGAGCCCTCTGATATATGTCAAAGGGTTCACCAGAAATACTATAATTAGCAAATAATATTTAGTGGAGATTCTAAACCAGAAGCTCAAACTTGACCAATACTTCAAACACTACATAAAAAGTTACTTCAAATATTGATGTATTTACAAATTGAATTATCTATTTATTGAAGAGAATTTCCCTCTCCAAGCATCACTTTGACAGCCTGGTTATAGTCATGTTTTATTAGAATGTTAGCTCATATTAGCCTTTACTCCCCTGAATTTAGAACCACGAATTAAAGGAACTGTTTTCCCTCTAATACTAGCTGTATAACAGAATCACAGGTAATGTTTGCAGGGAGAAGTTATCATGGAAATTTATGAACAAAAAGAAAACAGGACAATGTGGTTAGGAAGGAGAAAAGAAAGTAAATTTCCAAAAAGGTTTTTCTTGAGTTTGTTTAGGGTCTCTGGACTATTCAGAGCAAATGATTAGAAAACTATTAATATGGAGGTATTATTTTAATCCATGCTACAGGATGGAATTTGTAGAGAAAGTCTAAAAGGACATGCTTTAAGGACAACGCACTATCAAGAATAGGAAAATAGTGGGAAGGAAACAGCCCTTGGAAAGCATGTGAAGAATTGAGAAGCTGAATTCTGAAGTATCAACACGAAGTGTTATGAGATAGACCCACCCTATTAGTGATTTTGTGGGGACACACATCGGTTGCTGCTGGTTGCAATTGTTGTGAAACTCAGGGGCTTTTCTCTTTGTGCTCTAAATGAAATCAGATCAATTGTCTGTTATATTTATTCTTCTATGTGTTTAAGTCAATGATCCATTGTGGGCAGGATAGGAAAAGAATATGATAAGATGAACCACCAAATAAAACAGTACATAATATATTTAAAAATGCATAATGTTAGAGGTGCTAAACAAGCTGAACATGGTTTGGACACTTGGGAGCCAAGTGAGGTGCTGAAAGCTTGTGACCAATAACAACAAGGTCCCATTTAAAGTCTCAGCGTGTTTTGTTATATGGGACACATGAAGGCTACATCATTGAGGGCTTCAACTAAATCGATGTATGAATTAATTCAACAGGACACATTTTGTTATATTGTTTTGTGCTAGGAAAGAAGCAACTTGTTGCATAAGTTTCTGTTGGTCTGTCAGAGTATATGTGTTGGATAAATAAGACTTCCTTTGTGCATAGCTTCTGGTATCTGAAGTGAAAACTGGACATTGCATAGGCACCATTAAAAATATTATTTGCTTGATAGATTCCAGCCTTGATTGTAAATTGAAAAGTAAGATTATTAACCTAGGGCCTGCAACATACTATGCAGTGCTCCCGATCAGAAGATTACATATGTACTTTTGTGTTGCCTTTTCTTGACCAAGACACAATATATGCACAACATCTACACAACCAATTGCTTCAAACAATATTAAAAAATAAATTCCAAAGGTGGAGAATAGAAGTATTTCTACTGGCAGCCTTCTACTGAACTGTAGACAGATAATTGAGATGTTGAAAATCTCTAAATTTATCAGATTCTACAAATAAATTCTACATATATATGTATGTATATATATGTATATGCATATATGTGTGTATATGTGTGTGTGTATATATATATATATATATATACGTATATATATATATATGTTATCTTGTCCTTACTTTTTAAGTAATGGTATTAAGACATTTTTAGCTTAGCTATTTGAGGCTTTTCCAGAGACTATTAGCTATATATGTTGAACCTTATAGTCAAAGAAGGACTCCTAATTTTTTTTAATTAGTCAATTTTTAAAAAAATCATATACTTTATGCCCTAAATAAAGTTGCCAATAAAGAATTCACTTTAAGGTAATTTACTTTTTTCAGGAGAAAAAGAGAAAAATATTTACCTTCAGTACCTAGAAGTACTTTGAAAATATGACTCTGTAATTTTAAATATTCTATCAAACTGAACATTATTAGAACAGTCAGTTCCCAAGTTTCAAAGGAGTTCTGTTCTAACATTCACTTCTTAGTCAATAGCTTGGAAATAAAAAACACATTTTATGTAGGAAATGGTGGTTAGGTTCCCAGACTGACCCACAAAATCCTCCTCAAAAACAGTACCACCCACAGGAATACATTCATACTTGGGCTTTTATTACAACCCATTTATTGTTCTGGATTACTGATAGAGTTTTAGTGGCAAAACTGAGCCTTATATTCAGATCTTTTGATGCTATTATTTTCCAATGCTATTTGCACCAGTATGCTGCCTTTAAAGGGTTTTTTGTTTTGTTTTGTTTTTTTAAATCTGATACCTGTTACTAGTTCAGCAGTCTACTTGATAGTAGATTTTCTCCAAGCCACTATTGTGGGAAGCATATTAGGTTTAATTCAACCTTGTCTTTATCATTTCTTGCAGTAAAACCTTGGGCAAATTATTCTCTCTTTCATTCAGTTTTTCTACTTGTAAAATGCAGAGTAATACCTGTATGATAGGGTGTCTGTGAGCCTTAGAGAAAGTTTGCCACAGTGTCCAGTATATGTTGAAATACTCAATGTGTGGTAGCCTTTTATTTGCAATTCTTTGTGGTGCCTTAAAGAAACTAAGTTCCAAATGACTTTACCAAAAAACGGAAATCTATTAGATTATACATTTTGAGAAAAGATTAACAATAAAACAGTGGCATGGTACAGGAGCAACTGGTCACCAGAACTAACCACAACCAAGGATTTAAACATTGTCTCTCTCTCTCTTTTTTATAAAGATTGATTTATTTATTTACTTGAGCGGGGCGTGGGGGGTGGGGGAAGGGTAGAGGTACCCAGAGAATCCCAAGCAGACTCTCCACTGAGCACAGAGCCCAACAGATATGGGGGGGGAGCTCCATTTCACGACCCTGAGATCATGACCTGAGCTGAAATCAAGAGTCAGACGCTTAACCAGCTGAGCCACCCAGGCGCCCCTAAACATTCTCTCTAGATCTTCCTTTCTGCTTGTCTCTGTATCTTGACTTCCATGATTACATCACAGTCATTTATTCGCCTATAAAGAGTTCTGCAGACATTATGAAGTGGACACCTAAATAGAGCAGTATGTTTCGTAGAAGTATTCTGCCAGATAAGAACAGGTTGGTTGTGAAGGAAAACCGTGTTTCTCTTGAAAATGGACAGCCTACTATAGCCACAGAGTAAGCCAAAGTATCGTATCTGGCTGTAATTACCAATGCTACTCTTCTCATATAATTTAAAAAATATCAGAAGTATTATTATTATCCTACTAGTTTTGATCATGGAGAAATTTAAATGTTTCTCTTCAATTTTTGTGCTGTCTCCTATTTGCCAACCTATAGGTACATATTTTAATTACAGTAAAATTTCATAAGTATCCATAGAAAAACCTTATCAGGGTTAATATGACATAGAGCAAAAGTTTGAAATGGGCCAGAGCAGGGCTTAAGTCTTTTATTTTTTTGGTCAGTATTTCGTTCTATGTGTCCTCAAACACTTTACTTTTCTAAGCCTCGGTTTCTACATCTGTTTAAAAAGAAAGTGGAGATAACAGTGCTTATCTTATAAGACCTTTTGTTTTGGGGTGCCTGGGTGCCTCACTTGTTAAGCATCTGCCTTCTGCTCAGGCCATGGTCCCGGGGTCCTGGGATCGAGCCCTGCATCAGGCTCCCTGCTCAGCGGGAGGCCTGCTTCTCCCTCTCTCACTCCCCCTGCTTGCGTTCCCTCTCTCGTTGTGTATCTCTCTATCAAATAAATAAATAAAATCTTAAAAAAAAAAAGACCTTTTGTGAAAATTAAATAAAGCATGCAAAGTATTTAGTATGCAGTATTTCAATATAGGTTAGTGATGATAGAGGTGATTATAAATGAATTAGTGGCCCTTTTTTATCTTTTGTTGTTTGCTTTATGAAAATTTTAAAAAGGCTAAGAGAGCAACATGCAAATGTCTCTAATGTTTGTTAGAGAGACAGGGAAAGGAGAAAGATTTTCAATCCAATTTTTATGCCAATTCTCCCCTATAGGTTGGGCCCTTTCTGTAATTAGAGAATTAGTTATTCACCTTTAGCGGCATATTAATTTTTTTAGATTACCGGGGCCATTCTGTAAATGTGTGCCCCAGTGCATTGAAGAGTAACCAGTGGCCTAACAGCATTAAGATAAGGCTTAAAAAGTGAGAAAAACAATTTTTATATGCTTCATTTCTTTCTGTCTTCTCATGTTTTAGTTTGTGAGGTCCATATATCCTTAGGAGAATGATTGCTTTGTTGCCGAAGTTTGCTGACTTGTGGAGCTTTGTACTCTGTTCTACAACTATTAGAAAATCAATAAATGCTACTTGGTGATAATGGTGCTGTTGTTGTTTTTCCAAGAAATGGAAATTCAGGAAAAAAGGCATCACGTTGCAATATTAAAATATCAAATGGAAGATTCCCCCCCCCCCCCACATACAAGTGAAAACAAAATCAGGGCTCAGGTGTTCTTCCAAATACCTATTCTTCCACTGATGAGAAATAAGAGATCTCCCAAACCACTCCATTAAATAGATTCTGGTCACCTAATGGATTCATGCACTTTCTAATGGGAGAACAACCATATTCCCCTTTGATGTGTAAGGGTTCACCCACTGATGGCAAGATGCAATAAAATGATAGTTCCTTTTCAGATTCAATTGGGTACAATATTTATTCAGTTCTCCGTATATACTTTGTTCTATACCATGCCCTGTGGAACATACAAAAGAAATATGTTCTCAAAGAGCAAGATGTTTGCTAGATAATTTTTTCCTTTATTACTGAAAAAAGTCTGAAGTTCTCTGTTGCCCACACACACAAGGCAAGCTTTCCCAAATGAATGAGTGATTCGTTTCAAAAATCCCTCACTTGGGATGCGTGGGTGGCTCAATTGTTTAGCGTCTGCCTTTGGCTCAGGTCATGATCCCAGGGTCCTGGGATCGAGTCCCTCATTGGGCTCCTTGCTTATCGGGGAGCTTGCTTCTACCTCTACCTGCTTCTTCTGCCTGCTGCTCCCCCTGCTTGTGCTCTCTCTCTCTCACAAATAAATAAATTAAATCCTTTAGCGGGGAAAAAAAAAGCCTTCACTTTGTTCTTTCTTGGTATTGGTTGCTTGTTTGGAGTTAGGAGAATGCTGGTGATGGACTGGGAAAACTTTTGGACATAGTGCAATTAGAAAACTGATTTTTTTTTAAAGATTTTTTATTTATTTATTTGACACAGACAGAGAGAGAGATAGTGAGCGAGAGAGCACAAGCAGGGGGAGCTGCAGGCAGAGGGAGAAGCAGGCTTTCCGCTGAGCAAGGAGACCGATGTGGGACTCAATCCCAGGAGGCTGGGATCATGACCTGAGCTGAAGGCAGCCGCTTAACTGACTGAGCCACCCAGGTGCCCCTAGAAGACTGAATTCTTAATAAAAATCTAGGACCCACCATCCTCTTAATCATGGCAAAACCATTTCCTAGATTACTATTCTATTTGGTCATACCCATAACAGTGATGAAATCCTTGCAATAGCCAATCTTAGGAACATCTATTCATTGTTTTATTGTATAAAAATGAGAAAATTAAGGCAAAAGCCTGTTTAATCCAGTTCTAAATAACAATTTTAGATGACTTAATTATACAGTGAAGTTGACAAATGTATGTTTTGACTGGAATTATAGAATTACTTCAGCTGTCCTATGTGTACTTAGCTTAATAATAGTATGATTTATCATATCACTTGTCACAATGCTTCTCATAATTAATTGAAGGCAATTAATGTAAAATTAATCTAAATTTTCTTTTATTTGGATTAATAGCATTACATAATTTGTAAAACACATATGACCTCACTACTGCAACCTGTAACATATTGGGTTTAATTTTTGCTCTTATATGCACCCTTCTACCTTTCTACTTTCATTTATAGTTGTAATCAAAACTGATAATGGTGTGGATACTAAAATACATTTCCCTTCCAAAAATAGGACATGGCCTTAAAAATATGGGATACCTCATTAAAAAACAAAACCAAAACACCTTACAAAGCCTTACTTCAAAACAGACATATGTATGACTCTGATTTGAAACTTAATGGCAATTTGTGCATCATATAGCTGTACATACATAGATATTTTCAGTAGCTTGATTATTAATTGTTATAATGTCCTTTGTTTTTTATTTCCCTAAATATGAATAGGTATTTTTCTGAGAAAGAGATTTAAAAAGTAGGTATCACCTCTATCTTAATTTTATTCTGTATTCTGTCTACCTTACCTATTTTTCCATTTCAAAGCCCAAATTTCATGATGGTTTACCAAGTATGAACATAAGATAAAACAATCCAAACTAAATATTAACAGTACAGTTTAGAAATGTATATCCCTAAATTTTAGGGCAAATCCAAAATCAACCTGACATTAAATATCTTAGCCTCCTCTTGTCAAGCTCTTTTCTCTTGGTTGGCTTTGACCTAAATTTTCAACCTGATATTCTTATTCAAATGTGTCATGAGGGCAGCCAGATGGCCTGATTTTTTCAGGGCAGAAGTAAAAACTGTTCTGCTTTCTCATGGATTATTTGAAATATTTCGCTCTTGCAGTGAGTATAAATGTAAACTTCCTGTCTCTGTGAACTGAGCAACAGAAATAGGTTTAAAGTCACAGATCTTTTTTTTTTTAATTTTTTTTAATTCTGATGTTAATCCCCATACATTACATCATTAGTTTTAGATGTAGTGTTCCATGATTCATTGTTTGTGCATAACACCCAGTGCTCCATGCAGAATGTGCCCTCCTCAATACCCACCACCAGGCCAACCCATCCTCCCACCCCCCTCCCCCGCAGAACCCTCAGATCTGAGTTCTGGTCTCCAGTACTGAGTCACCACGTACCCCCTGTGGCCTTGACTTCTTGGTTTTCCTTTGTGAAATGGGAATTATAATATGATAGAATATTTTATGTCCTAAAGTTTGGGGAAAGAATGTAGAAAGGTTGTAGGAATAACAGCTGGTGATTTTTTGAAGACTGGTTAATAGAGACGCTGTAAAGTGTCTCCCAACAAACGAACTATTTTCTCCCACCGGTGGGGAGAAAATTGCCCACCAATGGAGGGTTAGAGGATGATAAGAAAAAAAAAAAAAAAAAGAACTTTGCTGGTCACGGAGGTGCCATTTAGTAGTAATAATTTATTAAGTGGACCTTTGTGGCTAAAAAGAGCTAATTCATCTACCAAACTGAGCAAATTTACATTCTTTCCATGAGATTCCGCATCGCCAGTTTTTCATCTTTTGGGAAATAACTGGGTAAGATATGGGCAATGGAGTAAATCAGCAAATTGAAATGTATTCCCAATTGCCAAAACCACAGGCTCCTGGGAAATATACTAAAATATTATGGTTAATTGTATATCTACAAAAATTCTTGTAAATGCACTCATGTTAATCACTACTGCAGAAGTGCTATATTTCCTTACTTTTTATAACATTCCATTTCTTGGAAAAATAGAAGATAATTTTAAAAGCAATCAAAAGAGCCAGATTAGTTCATTTTAATTAAATCTTACAGAAAACTGCCTTGTTATAGATGTGAACCCTTGTTAGTGACTTTCTCGAGGTGAGAAGATATACCCAGACCTCTGTATTACTGTAATGTACTTTGTACTCTACAGGTAGAAACAAATAAATTCCGCCATCATTAAGGCTGTATGAAGAAAGCTGAACAGTAGTAGTTTATGTTTTCATAATGAGTTTCTTGTGTTTAGTGCAGAACTTCTGTCATATTTTCATGGAGTTTTCATAACATCTGTACATAATGAAATGACTGTTTTCTTCCCTTTGATGAATCATCTTCAGGCAGAAACCTTCATTTGTGTTTTTGAAGTGTAACTATTACCTGAATCCAATCCAGTCTCCAAAGATTTCTGTCACATTTATTTTTTGCATGCAAAAGATTTTCTATAAAATCTATGACTGATGTATAGCAAGACAAGCCAATTACTGAGAAGCCAGAGTAGAGTGCTAATGTGTGTGTTTGGGAGTGGCTAATGGAAATCTTAAAACCCAGACCTTACGGAGGTGCCAGAAAACCCCATTAAAGTTTATCTAAAGTTTTTCTGAGGCATATAGTCAGAATAATGGCCCCACATTCTAATCAGGGGAATTGGTAAATATGTTACTTTGTGTGGCAAAACGGACCCTGCAGAGATGATTAAGTATCCTAAGGTGGGGAGGTTATGCGGGCTTATCTGGGTGGAACGAATGTAATCACAAGTGTCGGGAGAGATCCAGTCAGAGGAGTGAGAAAGGAAGCAGAAAGCAGTGTGGCATGCACCTTTGAGCCAGGAAAGAGGGTAGCCTCCGGAAGCTTTAAAGGGCAAGAGAGAATGCTGCCCTGCTGACACCTTAATTTAGCCCAGGGAAACTGATTTCCGACTTTTGACCTCCAGAACTGTCAGATAATAAATTTCTGGCATTTTAAGCCACGAAAATTTGTGGTAGCTTGTTAACAGGAAACTAATACACAATAGTTAATACGACGTTTCAACTTTAGAATATAGAATTCTGACGTTCAAATTAGAACACAGGGATTCAGACTCCAGCCTGAGTCATACCCTTCGTCCTTTTCAAATAATAAGAGCTAGAATAAATCGTAGTGATACAAGCCTATTGCACGTGGGTAACTACAGCCAGAGGAGATAAATGACTTGCTTAAGGTGATGTAGCTAGTTAGCAAGAGAGGAGGCTAAATGGGGGGGGTTGCTTAGGGCTCTCCGACTATTGGTCCTAATTTCTGTCCTACTGCCTCTACTTCATGGTATGAAAACATTTGCATTCAAAAGGTCAGTATTTAAGAAGTGTTTTCAAATGGTGTGATAAGGAGTAGGGGTAAAAGCGGGCATGACAATGAAGGGCTAGAGCTGGGGAGGGGTCACTTCAGAACAAGAATTTTTATGTGTCTCACTAAATTCCAAACTAAGCAAACAGTCATGAACTGATCAGCCATGGCCCCTGCCCTCTTGGTACTTGTTAGTTAGGAAGGCAAAATAAACAAGTATAATTATAATTAATTAATAACTTGCAAAGAACAAGATTCTGAGAAGAAGTCTTCAATCACAACGTCCAAGGAATTTTCCTTTTTATCTATATGGTCTTTCAATAAGATAATGACCAAAAAAGGATTTAGCTTCATCAAGAGGCCAGCATATGATTTTGAGCTGTTGTTCTTGTTCTGCAAAGATTTAATAATTGTCTTTTATTTGGGGGAGGAACATATATATAGGTTTCTCAATGTCTTTGGAAACCTACTTGTGTATGGTTTAGAAGCCCTGGTTTGTTGATGACACTTTACTGCAATGCCATCAGTTTCTATGGAGACACTAACTATTGTGCAGTTAGGGGAAAAAAGGACTCCTCTGCTTCCCTGTGGCTTTAAAACTGTTTTTACTTGTTTTCCTATTCCACAATTTCAGAAACAAAATTAAAATGGTTTTTGTTCAGGCAATATTACTTGAATGCCAATAGGATTCTCTTCTATTTCACAAAGACTATAAACATTTACAAATTAAATACAGTCCAACAGAAAATGAAATCTTTCCTGACCGTCCCATTCTAATGGCAAAGATAGTGTTTCCTCTCCATGGTTTATAAATCTAGAATTTTCTTGGCATTATATTACTTAAGTTTTTTTATAATAACTTATACATTAAACACTACCAATAACTTCAGCTTTGGTATTTTGCACAGCTGTGGTATGTAGATAACTTCTATTTATATTAACTGAAGTTACATTTGCATGCTAGTAGGAAAGTACCCTTTACAGAACCAAATTAGTACAAAGCCATGTGAAAGAACAAATCTTTTCTACTTAGAAGAGGCATGGCAATTCTATTTAATAAGGAAATTCTACATTAACGTTTGTTTCCTGGATTCTGATGGGTCCATTCTGCCTTCTTTTGCATAATTCATTTTAAATAAGTTTTTTAAAAACTATTTGGTAAATAGTGGATAGGATTCCATGCTCTGAATTCCCTTTTTACACTGGCTTTATTTACTGATTGGATTTTTTTTTTTTATTATTCATTTTAAGTCCTCTTTAAAATAGGATTCTCTGGGCTCCTGGGTGGCTCAGATGGTTAAGCGTCTGCCTTCGGCTCAGGTCATGATCCCAGGGTCCTGGGATCGAGTCCCACATCAGGCTCCCTGCTCCTTGGGAGCCTGCTTCTCCCTCTGCCTCTCTCTCTCTCTCTCTCTGTCTCTCATGAATAAATAAATAAAATCTTAAAAAAAAAATAAATAAATAAAATAAAATAGGATTCTCTGCCTTACTAAGGTTTTTTTTTTTTTTTAGTCCTATGAAATGCTGAATTACATACATATCAGTAAATATTACAGTTGGCAAAGGCTTAAAACCATTCCTAAAAATAGTTTTAAGAAACTAAAAAAAAAAAGAAATCCTGAATTTATACATTTAAGTGTATTTTAATATCAGAGTTAAATGTTAAGTGTTAACAGTGAATCCATGGAGATGTGTAGTACTCTGCAGTCTACGTACTTTTAAGTAGCACAAGGTCTTTCAACATAATTAGCACAGACTATTGAACCCTGCCAGAAATATGGGATTCGTCATTAAATTTAGAGGCTTCTTTATCTTTCTGAGTCTAATCATGTGTGCAGAAGACTAATTGTTATTGGCATGGTCTTTATTGCTCATAGCTTTCTTTTATTTTAAATGGAATGGTCTGCTTTGTGAGAAATAATTAGGTTTTATAGGCCTACCTGCATAGAGCCTTTTGTTGAATGTCTTATGGTTTTGCCAATTCAGATCCTGAGAGCAATTAGAGGCTGTGGCAGAACTGTTCCTTAAATCACAAACATATTGTGTTATTGCCTGGTTTTTATTTTTTACCTGCAGTAACAGATGCAGAAGCTTCAGTTACTTGCAAGTACACAGAGTAATTGTGAGCCAATGCAAAACTTGGTTTGGGAGGTATAAGCTAGGAAAGAAGATGTTATGTAAGTCTGGCACATGGCAGTGTGTCCTGATGTCTGACATGGTCCCTAAAATCATTATGTCCTCAATTGTAGAAGAAAAAGTCTTTATCCATTCTCTAAAGTGACATGGTGATTTCATTGTCTAAAAGAACAATCAGAATTGGCCAAACTGTAGTCTTTTAGTATGTATGGATTCGTTCAACCAGAATAATTTATTTGTTTTCCATTGCCAGTTGGGAATTATTTGTTGCTCAGTGAGGTAAATAATAGAGACACTTTTCAAAAGTGCTCATAACAGTTGTAGCAATCATTTCATTTATGAGAGAGATCAATTTATATGATGAGTCAGAGACTCACTGGTAAGATCTGATAGTAGTATCTAAAATCTTGCAAATTTTAACAGTTTTTTTTTTTGGAGAGAAATTTGTGTTGTAGTGGAAGTTTTACTGAATTATTTTGATCACTTTGCCTACTTACCTTCCCCATGACTCAGGGAAGACTCAATCAAATTACTGTGAATAATTTAATGATGGTGAAAATCATTGTCATTTCTATGTTAGGATGCCCCTATAAAATGCATGTTACCTTGGAGTTATTTGTCAGGAGTGGTGATGGATGGGTATTCATTTTTCCAAAACTCTTTCACCAAGTGGCCGCAAACTGTGTGTATACTGTTCCATTGGACTTGAACTTAACAGTGTTTTATCCTCTGTGTATCTTCAGCATGTTAGCCGGTTACCACTTGCTCAGGCAACTCTACTCCTGCTACCATATAATCAATAACAGTCAAGGCGCTTTCAATCTTGACAGTTTTCTTTACTGAAAAATTGCTTTGCATAGGCTTTTTACCATTCCAGTTGACAAGCCATCTTCCCTCAAATCAATGATGTCAGGCATTATTAATCCCAAAAAGGCACTGACAACCTTAGACATATGCATGTACAAGTCAATATTATTTTTCAACTAATATCCTTTGGAAATTTTTTTTTTTTTACTGAAATAATAGAAGCTAGAAGAATTTGTGACCTGAATCTAGTGGCAAACCTAAAGCTGAGTTTGGAAAAATGTCATATGAATTTTTAGGCTCCACAGTGAAATGTACCAGTGAGGAGTTGGGTGGGCCTGTCATTTTTGATATATAGGTGATTGTGAAAATATTTTCATAGCAACCAGTGGTACTAAGATGTTTATTTTCTGAACCTCTTTTCCTTCCTTCCTTCCTTCCTTCCTTCCTTCCTTCCTTCCTTCCTTCCTTCCTTCCCTCCCTTCCTCCTTCCTTCCCTCCTTCTTTCCCTCCTTCCCTCCCTCTCTCTCTCTCCCTCTCTCTCTCCTTTTCTTTTTTCTTTTCTTTTCTTTTCTTTCTTTTCTTTTTTCTTTTCTTTTCTTTTCTTTTCTTTTCTTTTCTTTTCTTTTCTTTTTTTCTTTCCCTGGATAAAAGAAGAAACAGGGAAAATACCTTTATATTACCTGGCAGATTCCATTTTAGGTAATGGATTTCAAACAAGAAAAAATGTATTTGTTGCTTTGAAGAATACCTAAAATTTTTGAAATCCTAAGAGGGGTTTATAATTGTATAAGAAATTGACTAATTAAAATATTAAAAGGTAATTTGAGGGATTATATTTTTATGGAAAAGAGATGAAGAAAACAGAAAACCCAAGAATAAACTTAGCAAATAAAAAGCTTTATTTAAAATAATTTGACTTTTTTGTCATAAAAATGAATGGAATAATTATTCTGTCATGGAGAAAACCTAGCCTGTTTCTATTTTGTCTTATATGAGTGTAGTCTCCATTGACAGCATGATCCTTTAAACCTGCCCATGCTGTTCTGGACATTTGGGCCACAAAAAAAACCTCTTTTGTATTCACGGTGTGTAGGCCTTATGAAAATCAGTTGTAGTAGTGCTGTTTTGTGGTCTCCAGAAGATCAAATAGAACTTAGGAGAAAAATCTAAATGAGGTTGGAATTATTTGAGTAATTTATCCCTTTTATGCAATAGGGTTTGGGAAGAATTATGTGTCATGAATTATGACAACTTATAGTAATTATACTTAAAATAATTAAACTAGAAATAATTTGCATACTCCTTGCAAATATTCAAGCAGTATTAGTATTGAATAAAATTTGAAAGTTCCTTGTAGTCCTATTTTCAGAGATAAATATTGTGTATGATTTGATGCAGACCTTTCCATATTTTTATGCATGTGTAAGTTTATTTTATCTACTTAAATGCAGACAAACTGTATTTACTGTTCCATCATTTGTTCTCTTAACAATATAATGAGGATTTGTTAATATGTGCGGGTCTATCCTTTTTTAGAAATAGATGTACTGTAATTTCTTTAAACAATTCCATATGCTTAAGATTTGGACTGTTTTCAAATTTTCTCCATTATAAACACTACCATAATAAATGATCTTATTCATATATCTTGGCATACTTGTTCAATTATCTCCTTAGCATAGGTTCCTGGAATTAGATTTGCTGGCTCAAAGATGTTCAGGAAGCTAATACTGTTTTACATTCCTACCATCAATGTTTTTAAAATTTGGATTTCCACATCCCTTAGTAACATTGCCTTTAACTATCTTTCTTTCCTGTGTTACTCTGATAGGCTAAAATGTATCTGATTATTTTTTAAATCTGCTGCCCTTTGTTATTAGTAGATTAGTTGTCTTTTCAGCCATCAGATTTAACAGGTATTAACTAATGTATAACGTATATTTACCTATAGATCTAGATCTAGATCACAGATGGAGATGTAGACATAGTTATAGATATAAGTACAAACCTAGACTTAGACACAGGGAAAAACATACACACAGACACTTTTTCCTATTGCAAGCCTTTGTTGATGCCATTTCATTTACGTAGAAACTTGGATTTCTCCCTTTTTACCTTGATTCATCCTGGAAAGCTGAGCTCATATTCCACTGTCCCTACTAAGCCATAGCTTTTCTTTGATTGCTCCTTTCAGAAATTTTTTTTTAAGATTTTATGTATTTATTTGAGAGAGAGAGAATGAGAGACAGAGAGCACGAGAGGGAAGAGGGCAGAGGGAGAAGCAGACCCCTTGCTGAGCAGGGAGCCCGATGCGGGACTCAATCCCGGGACTCCAGGATCATGACCTGAGCCGAAGGCAGTCGCTCAACCAACTGAGCCACCCAGGCGCCCGCTCCTTTCAGAAATCTTATCTCCCTCCTTAGAGCATCTATGATGCCTTGAACTTCTTTGGGACACCTATCCTATTCTCTTTAATTTAACTTAGATGCATCTTAGCTTCAGCATTGTTAGGTAAGCCCTGTGCTTTCAAGAACTATGTCTTGCCCATTTTTATCCTCCATAGATACCTTATGATCTGACAATATTTATTGATTTGGGGAGGGTAGAAGTCAATATTGTATAGTTATAAATTTTCATTGTTGTCTGCCACAAAAGATATGATTTTTGTTAAGTATGGTGTTCTGGCAAAGAACATGGGGTTTAGAGTCAGAGAATTTGCCACTTAATTGCTGTGTGACTTTGGGAATGTTCCTTATCTTCTATGAACCTCAGTTTAATTCTGTGAAATGAAGGTAATAATAATATAGTTCACAAAATAGTAATGAAGAACAAGCAAGATAATAGTTTGAAAAGTGTTTTGTACATTTTTTATAAACATAAATATTATTATTACAGCTAAGATGTGAATTTTTATGTCAGTAGAAGATAAATAAGAAGACCAAGTCCCCCTCTCCTGATGTGTACCCAGTGATGTGAATCTTAAGAATATAAATAGATAACAAGATTTTGCATGTAAATGTTATAACCATATGCATTGATCAGAAATTGTTTAGTAAATGCAGAAAGAAAAATCAACTCACAACCTAAACAGGGTTATGCTTTCTTTCCTGTATGATAGAATAGTTAAATTAATGGCTAAATCTAATTAAGAAACTGAAAAATTATAGCATGCCTGTTGCCAATACTAAGCCCAATGAACTGTGAGATATGGATATGGCAACACTAAAAAATTACCTCACCATTGTTGAATATTAAGGCAGTTTTGCTACCTATCCTTAGAAATAAAATAGCCCTTGCAATTACTTTTTGCAATTTGTTATTGGTTCAAAAATTAATGACTTTTATTGTAATAAGTGGATCATCACAGGTGACAAAGCACAGTTTTAATTAACAGTGGCAGGTAAAGCTGCTTACCATCAGATGGAATTTATATTAGCAGTTACATAAGAAATTATGTTTTGATCATCACAGTTTTACACTGAAGTTAAGAGTACTAATTATATAGTCCTGCTCTTAAATGTTTTGTGGGGTATGGGAAAACATATAAAAATTGTAAAATAAGTTTGAAGTTGTTCAATATGTTCTTCTGGCCTATCTTGATAGATATACTTTCTTTTTTTTTTTTTAAGATTTTATTTATTTATCTGACAGAGGGAGGAGAGAGTGTGTAGAAGCAGGGAGAGCAGCAGACAGAGGGAGAGGGAGAAGCAGACTCCCCGCTAAGCAGGGAGCCCGACGTGGGGCTCGATCCCAGGACCCTGGGATCATGACCTGAGCCGAAGGCAGACACTTAACTGACTGAGCCACCCAGGTACCCCAATAGATACACTTTCTTTTTTTTTTAAATTTTATTTATTTATTTATTCATGAGAGACAGAGAGAGAGAGAGAGGCAGAGGGAGAAGCAGGCTCCCAAGGAGCAGGGAGCCTGATGCGGGACTCGATCCCAGGACCCTGGGATCATGACCTGAGCCGAAGGCAGACGCTTAACCATCTGAGCCACCCAGGCGCCCTAGATACACTTTCATAATGATCTGGAATCCCAGGTTTGATTTTAGAATTCTTCTACTCTTGAACTTCCACATCAGACCTTGGCTGAAGAGCAGGCCCCCCATTTGTTGCCTGACCCGTTACCTTTCCACCCCAGACTCAGTGCTGCACCTGTAGTGAATCATACTTCTAAGCCCCTCAACACCAACTCTCAGCCCCAAAAGGCTGTCTTGGCCAACCTTCTAATCTAGGGAGATACATACTTGTAGAGTATTCTACCTTCAGGAGGATGGAACATGAAAGAGGCTTGAAATGGCCCTGTATTGGGCTCAGGGGCCATTAGGTCAGGAAATGTCAGAGTCCTAAATACCTGGAGAATAGTCTAGAAAAGGTACTGTACACTGAAGATGGACATATCCATACCATTTTGTTCAGTAGACATCTTGTCCCCTGAGGAGTGCTGGATGGCAGGGAGCCATAGTGAGGTCTTATAAGGTACAGGGCCCAGGGATCCACCTCACCTGGGTCTAGGGGTGGTAATGATCATACATGAAGCACTCGAATACATTTCAGAGATGTCAGTTAGTTAATGGCACAAATATCTCAATGATGATACTAACTTAAAAATACTGATTTTAAATTATATGCACTTTAGGAAAAAAGCTTTATATTTAAACCAATGAGTAATTCAGTATATTAATTTTGTTCTACAAGCAGGATTCTCAATAACATGATTTCTGTTGTGTTGTGGTATTGTTTCTTTTTTAACATATTTGTAGGGCATGTAATTATTGAGAAATCTAGTTTCTGTATGTCAGAGACACAAGGCATATCAAATAATCAAAACAGACATAGCTATAGTCATGAGTATATGCACTGGTCAGGAGAGTCTAGGTATTTGCTAACAGGACCAATAACCAATCTGGTATAGTGCACACATGCATATATCTAGAAAAGAAAAAAAAAATAGATGCATATGCACCAAATTGTTAACAATGGCTTCCTTGGAGGTGGTGTCTACGTTTTTAAAACTGTGTTTGTGTTTTTAGCACTTTTGTAATGTTTTTAAAACTACAGTCTTATGATAGGCTTTAAAAGTATAAATACCTAATGCAATACTTACATGTTGAAAATTAAAATATTTGTCCATCTAACATTAATTTTGCTTTCTTGCCATGCCAAACTGGCCATGCCAAACTGGTGATAGACATCTCTTTAATTAAATTTAATTAAATTTGACATTAGATAGACACAACTAATTATGGATTTTTCAGATACTTAATGAATGAGTATATATCTAATCTGACAATGTTAAAAAGTTGATATGAACATACTAAAGATAGAGTGGAAGATATTAGCCATACATAAAATAGAAAAGGACCAACAAGGTACCCAGCTTGCCCTTCTTGACTTCTTTGGAACTGTAGATTCTGGAATCTCATTACTGCCATGTTTAACATTTAATCTAATACTCTATTATTAGCTGTATTCCTACTCACATTAAAAAAAAAAGCTCCCTGCATAGATTTTCCAGGTTCATTTCCTTCTTACTTGACTGTCTAGCATAGTCTAATTTTTTCAGCATGCAAATATCTAAACTAAGTTTTAAATGCAATGTTTCTGAATTATTTCCAATTGTTGCCTACTAAAAGTGAGTAATATTGCTTAAAAGTAATTTAATTTTCTAGAACTTGGTTTATGAATGTTCTCTAAGTCTATGCCTACAGCAATCATTGAATGGCCCACAGCACACAAGTGCCATGCCTCGAATAGTAGAGCTTTTGTTAATGAAATTTTAATAATTAAATTTTTAATTGCATCTGTAAACTTTTTGTTAACTGAGTCTCTTTTATAATAAAGTTCCTTTATATCTGAGACACTTTGGAGGTAATACATACTCTGGAGCCATCTAGTTCAGGCTTAGCAAACTCAAAAACATAACAAGAACCAGTCAAGTACCCTGAAAGAGCAAATTGGGTAATCCCTAAGCAGGTAGAGACTTATGGTTCCTGTGATGACCTGGGAGTACATACACCTCTTAAGGGTATTCAAGTTAAAACTAATTTTTTAAAGTACTATGTCAGCGAAACTAAACACTCTCATGGGCAAAATTTGAATATCTGGCTACAAGTTTGAGACTCTAGAACTCAGATTCCCATTTATTATACACATTTATTATTCAATATTTAACTACACAGACAAGGAGGTCCACAGATTGCCGTATTGGAGAAACAGGAAAAATATAAACACATGAGATGCAGACAGTTGAATAGTATTGATTTTATGTTGGGTACCTAATTTTGTTGAGCTCCTTTTGGCCATCTTTTTGGATTTAAATGATTTAGGATAATATTTTATAGATATTGCAATTTAGATGCTTTCTGGTTGAGAACCAACAGTGGGCTTATTAGTTTGTTTCTGATGACAGTGGGAGCAAAATCAGTGTGTATTTGCTTTTCAGGTCAGGGGCACAAAGGGTAATCTCCGAAGTTGAAACATGGAACATAAAGAAGTGCCCCAGTGAAGCACAAAATGTTAAAGCTACTACTTTCTGCATGTCTGTGTTTCATGGGCTAATGCATGAAGGCAGCAAGGTTCATTATTTTTCTGTTTCTAAGGTCAGGCCAACCAAAGGCTTAAAAGAAAAAAATGGAGGCTGAGGGGACTTGTTCTTTTGCCAGGTATGGGTCTCCCCATCATCCTTAACTTCTACCTGCTCTTAGGGGTGTCCACTAAGTATGGTGGTTGCTTATACTCATTACCGGAATTGGCCAACCAAGGTGATGTTGAGTCCCCATGAAATGCCAGCCCAGCTACCCAAGACGGTAAAGATAGAGACTGGAACCTGACTGGCAACGAGGCTGTTTGAATGCCATCCAACATATTGAGCCCTTTCTATTTCCCGAGAGGAGGGACAGTACTTTTTCCAGCTTTGGAGTGGCACTGAGACCAAGCTGATCACTGAGTCAGAGTGAGCAATAGAAAACTGAGGGCACAGAGCAGGGCAGGTCATTTTACTTCCGAGTCACTTTTGTTAAGAACCACAGTGTGCTATTTGGTTCCTGCTTTCAAGCAGCTTTAAAAAGTGAACTCAATACAGATCAGGAAGTACACATTCCTAAGCTGTGCTTAATAATAATTGATAAAGTGTGTAATATATGCTAACCACTATGTTGAGTGGTTTTGTTTGTTTGTTTGTTTTTTGCTGGTTCACTTAATTCTTATAGTGTGGTGTAGGGATATACTGAGATCTCCAGTTGAGGAAACTACAATTTAGAGAAAGTGAAATGTTTGCCTAGGAACACATAGCTAGTAAGTAATAGCAAAATAATTTTCTTGGTGTGATTCATCTCATTTATTAAAGAGCTTTTACATTTGAGAATCTTGTTTTGCACTGTTACAGAATAAAAACAGGAGAAAGGGACTAGGTGAATGAACTATCTGGGAGAAAGGTTTTGTATCCCTTCTATTACAAACAAACTTGATTTCACTTTTCTATTTTCTGTCCATCAGATGGTATACAAAAGTTCTTATTATGCTTCCTGATATTACATTGCTAAGAAAAATTAAATTACCTAAATAAGTAGCATCCATCGTTTTTGCAGAAAGACAGTTCATTAGTCAAGAATATATAAACTGTTCCACACACTGCTTCCGTTGAATGTTTAAATGAAAAAAAAAAAATCCTTGTCCTGTTCACAGTGTTTTTTATATCATGACACTAGGAAAACAGGGTTTCAGACTTTTTTTAACAAAATATTTCTTTATTTTTTTATTGTTTTTCAACTTCTGAACAACAAACATTTAAATAAAAATAGCAGAGTTGTATTTTAAACTATTTGAAGGATTTTAAATGTGCCTAATAAATGAACATGTTTACAAAAGCCAGTGATATTCATAAAACAATTCTACCACTAATATAAAATTTTTGAGTTATTTTGCAAAACAAAATTGAGGGAGTGCCCCAGTGAGGGAGGGAGTCTCCATTTTTATTGGTTTCCTGTCAAAACTGACTGCATAAAAGAGGTGGTAGACACAATGACTTTGAAGTTTTAGAAGAGGGATTTAAAGGAATTAATCTTTATAGACCTTTATAATTTCTAAATTGGACTAAAATATTTCTCACTTTCAAGAAGGAGGTGACACAGATTTTCTAGATATATTCATCTTACCCAAATACACAAGTGCTTATCAATAAGATAATTTTTGTTCATGTATATAATATATACCACCTATATGTAATGTCTGCATTTCAGTTTGAAGCACCAATATATAATTTGTAAGAAAGTGACTTATTTAAACTCTAGTCTCTCCCTTACAGCAGAATAAGTGTTACTAATATATAGGAAATAAGAGGCAGCAGGGTCTTCGCCTCCAGAAGACTTTGGGATCGCACCCCTTTGGAGCTCATCAGAGCCCATTCAGGTTTATCCTGAGGGACCACTTGATGTACTGCCTGATACTCCTTCTTCCCAGATGCTGAATGCACAGTTTCGGCAAGACACCCAACTCCTGCTGGCTTGAGAAAAGTGTTATTTTAATGATGATTATAATGAGCTCTAGTGTTGCTGGGAGCCAAATGTGTCCTTAAGTCCAAGAGAGAACACTGCAATCAGGGTGAAGTATAATGTAGCTTAGATTATTATTTGATAAACTGGCCTTTTAATTAGGATTTCTTCCTCCTTCTATACTCATTTATTGCCTACTCTTCCAAGGTGAATAATTGCTATGTATCTTTATGAAGATATCATAGCAATGGAAGCACACTGAATGCACTGAAAGGAGGGGACTACCAGACTGCTTATCCTGACACATTAATCAATGAAACTGTGCCTTTGATCCCAGCACCTGAATGCATTTCTAGTATTTGATTTCGCCTCCAGCAACCATTACAAGTTACTTTTTATTAAGTGACTCCAGCCTTAGCAGATGGTTTTTAACCACTTCTAAGCCCACCCCTGCACTGTATTGTCATGAGAAGTTCATTAAGGAATCATCTAACAAAAGAAACTTCAGCTAGACAATTCAGTATGATGATGCTCTAGCAATCCTTAGAGTTAGTGGACTTTGAGCATGGACTTTAGTCTTTAATAGAATTTGATGTAATCTGGTCTGAAATTGTTGTTTATTTATCTTCTGCCAGAATTTAATATGATTACAAGTTTTATGAGAAAAGAATAAAATTAAATAGTTTTTATTTTTAAAGCTGTTTAGATCACTTAAGGGAAGAACAGTGACTTGATAGTTGCTCATTTCCATTTTTACAAAAAAAGTATATCAAGCCAGATAACATTGGGTGTGCATGACAGGTAAGAAACTAAAAGTTTTGATCCCAGCTTGCTATGCAACAGCCCTTGACCAGTGACTTCCGAACTGTTTAGGCAGTCATCCATAGTAACATATTTTCCATAATGACACAGTATACACAATGTATGTTAAGAACTGAAAACATGTTTCCCAGAATAGTACCCTTTGTGCAGACTATGACTCTATTTTCTATTCTATGGTATGCTATTTCACTCAAAAGAAATGCTGGTCACAGATCACTACGATGATTTCACAATCCATGAAGGGTCTCATTTTGGAGGGAGAGAGATATACAATAAATTTCTAAAACTTCCTTTCAGTTGTAAAAATCTATAACTCGGACTGGAAAATGCATGTAGATATGACTCTCACATGTTAGATTCAAGTCAGTGAATATCCTGAATAAGCCAATAGATGCATTGCTTGCCTGTGTGATCCCATTCAGTGTATGGCTCTATCTGCTTGTTTCTAAAATAGATGGTAAGATGTAACAATCTTAAAAATATTTTTTACTAATTATCAAAAAAATGCTTGTAACAATACCTGAAGCTTTCCATTACTATATGGTTATGTGTGAGTATTCAGAATGGTGAACTGAATGTGAAAAACTTTTCCTGAACCATTAAAATTAAATAGTTTCTTACTTGCTGAGCCACAGTTGAAGGTAATTTATATAATGAGATCCACTTTTCATACCACTGCTATTTTCTTTGCCCCCAGGGTAGACTAGGCTGTCATGGAAACTTCATGAGGACAGAAACCATTTATGTCTTTCAGCCTATTGACCATTTTTCCCCCAAAGGAAAGCACCATTCCAGGCCCAGTCCATGCACTTGTTAGCTATTTGTTGATATAAATAGAAATGGATGGGCAGATGCATGAATGAGTTCATTTTAATAAGGCTTACCCTAGGTAACCTGGAAATAGCAAAGTTTTCTTTTCATCTCTGGCTTTTCTTTCTTTCAGTTCTTCTTGGACTTAGTCCTCTTAGTAAATACACATATTCTGGTCTCTTGTTTGACCACAACTCCTTTCTGTATCTTCCTGCTTACCTAAGTTTTTTAAAATTTAAAATATCTGCCCAGTATCTGGTTCCTGAGACCATTTAGTTACACACTAATTAATTCATGTCAAAGAATGAAGAAATCTCAGTAATGGCTTATAGTGTAACTGCTTCCAGGAGAGTTTACATCTCAACCAACCTTCTGGGACAAGTCATCGTCTTGGATGGTGGTTTTACTAGTACTGTCAGAAAGATATGGAAAAATTAAAAGAGGATACTTTGTCAGTGTCCTGTAAATAACCTCAAAGAGTTGATGTTTGAACTCTCCTCAGAAAATACTGAGACTTGTGCTGGGGACAGGGGTGAATGAGAAATACTGAAAATAGCAAAGTGTTCATATATGTGATATGATGTATGTATCCCTTCTGTAGTCTAGAAGAGGGATTTCTCAAACTGTGGTTGTGGATTTTGGGGTGTTTTTAGAAAATGGCAATTTCTGAGTTATAGTCCAGACTTTTTAAATCAGAATTTCTGAAAATAGTAACCAGGAATCTTGATTTTATTTTTTAAAGACTTATTTATTTATTTTAGAGAGAGCACGCAAGCAGAGGGAAGGACAGAGGGAGAGGGAGAGAGCAAATCCTCAAGCATACTCCCCACTGATTGTGGAGCCCAACATGGCCAATGTGGCCCAACGTGGGGCCTGATGTGGGGCTGGTCCCACAACCCAGAGATCATGACCTGAGCCAAAATCAAGAGTCAGGTACTTAACTTACTGAGCCACCCAGGCACCCCCAGAAATCTTTATTTTAAAATAAACTCTCAAGTGATACCCATGCATGCTAAATTGAAGACCCAAATTTAAACATGTTTTTCATGTTGAAGAGTGTCTGTGATAACTTGTTTGAAGGTAAGCTCCAATGTCTTTTTATTCAGGTGACCCAAAAGTCACTTATTTCTCCTCTTGCATTATGAATGGGCCTTGGGACCATATGACATGGAAGGACAATTTAGCCAGTAGGAACTCCCAGACAATTCTAGCCTACTTATCAAAAGTTCACCTCCATAAAAGGCAGAGCCAGCTTCCAGTATATTACAAATTATTTACTTGGGAAAGACAAAAGATTTTAAATGAGAAGATACGGTGGATGTCTTTTTAATCTTGTTTCAACTTCAGAAACAAACAAATAAGCAAACAAACAAAACAAAACTTCCATTATACCACACATTATTAGGAAGTTAATTTCACTAAGGAGAAAACACAACAAAACTAAATGTTCTATTTATATTTTTATGCACATACATTTTGGATACTCCAGACTTTCAGATTTTCCATTTGAGTCTCCCTATAAGCAAGGGTAGCAGAGTTAAATTTATTCCTTAAACAAATATTATTATTGAATACGTACCAGATAGCAGGCATACCGCTAAGATCTGGAGATGGAATAATAAAGACTTGGTACCTGTTCTCAAGGAGTGTTTGATAATGTTAAGGAGATAACTATTTGTGAAATTAATTTTTATTGATATCTAAGTACAGTTGTAAGGAGGAGAAGTATGTGAGAGGCAGACCAGAGTGTCTGATCCAGCCTTGGGGATCAGAGAAGGCTGCCTTGAGGAATGATATTTAATCATAGTCTCGAAGAATAAACAGGAGGCAGTTGACCAGACAAAGGACCAGGTAAAGCCTCTCAGGCAGAGAGACAATGTCAGTGAGGAGTCTGTCCTTTCATTCTTTTTTTAAAGATTTTATTTATTTATTTGACAGAGAGAGAGCACAAGTAGGCAGAGCAGCAGGCAGAGGGAGAGGGAGAAGCAGGCTCCTCGCTGAGCAGAGAGCCCGACGCGGGGCTCAATCCTAGGACCCTGGGATCATGACCTGAGCTGAAGGCAGACGCTTTACCGACTGAGGCACCCAGGCACCCTGTCCTTTCATTCTTAAAAGATGTGTTTTTATGAGTGTTCTTATGTAGCACAGCTTATATTTTCTAAGTAAACTATAGTTTCAGTTGTACATAATCATTTCTTTACTTTCTACTTCCAAATTTTTCACTTCTGGTCACCAAACTCTAAAGTAAAATACAAGCATGTAATAATTTATAATAATAATAACACATAATAATAATAATAATAAGTTCAGGGTACTTACTCTGTGCAAAGTACAGTTCTTAGTATATTTATGAATTATCTTATTTCATCTTTACAACAACTCAATAGGCTTTTCTAAGGCAAAACACACTAGATAAATTTGATGTAATTATTTATAGAGATTATTACAGAAGGCCTGGAGATAGAGAATTTTAAAAGCAATAAAATATGTTTATTGCTGCTAGAGGAATTATAAAATAATTTTGTATCATCTCTGCAATATAGTAGTCACTAAAGCATGGCTTGCTCTTCACTCTGCATAGCCATTTAATCATCTGAACAGATTGGAAAAGTGGCCACCATTTGGCCAGGCTAAAGTACAAAGCATGCATTGGAGCTGAGTAGGAAGCTGCTGTGACTTGATAGACATCATGAATAAATGCTCAGCAGAAAAGGGGTCCCAATGTACCTGAGTTAGGTATTTAATTATTAGGGATTTAGAGTCCTTTGCATTTTTCTAGAGTCTGCTACAAAACTGTAAATGTCCTAAATAGAAAGATACCTTAAGCAATGGCACCCCTAAAGAATTACTAAAATAACAGAATTGATTGTAAAATTGCTGCAAAATTAGTGCCTAAGACTGGGTTGGTAGACTTTGCTATCTCAATAGCAAACTCTGTAATAGCTTCCTGGAAGTCATTGTCCTGTACAAGCCTTTCTTTCTTTATCTTCATAAATGGCCTCAGACCTACACTCAAATATTAAGCCATGAGAGACAATAATAAGGAAAGGTTCACTTTAGACACACCAAACCCAAGGCCGCTCATATATACTACCAGTTAGACCTTGACCTAATTACTTAATCTCTCTATGCCTCACTTTCTTCATCAGTATAAGGAGAATGATAATGTTACCACTATCAATAATAATGTCAGTAACTATCATAAGATTTTTTTGAAGGTCTACTTATTCACTTACTCATTCAACAAGTTCTTAAGCATACCTACTATGTGCCAGGAACTATAATGCTTTTTAATGGAGGAAAGACAGCCAATAAATAAAAGAACAAGAAAAGTATAAAATATGGAAAAAATAATTTGGGAGAGAGAGATATTTTAAGTAAGATATGTAGGGAAGACTTCTCTAATAAGGTAGCATTTAAGTAGATACCTGAAAGGAGTGAGCAAATGAATCCTACAGGTATGTGTGCAGTAGGAACATATCAGACAGAAGGAACAGCAGAGGCAAAGGTCTTAACACGAGTGTTCATGGCATATTCAAAGAACTGCAAGGGGGTCGTTGCAGCTAGAGCTATGTGAGCAAGGGGGAGAATTTTCAGAGATAAGTTCAGAAAGGTATCAGGAGAGTAAGAGCAGATGAAGGCCTTATAGAACATTATAAGGTCTGGCTTTCACCATATATCATCAAATTTAAGACACTCTTGAGTGTTAGCTTCATCATTATTCTATGCATACCTCGGGGGTGGGGAACTTTCCATGCAAGCAATGGCGCAATACTTTCTAATTAAATGCAATTTTTATTTTGTATTTTTTTAAATTGTTTTAAAGATTTTATTTATTTATTTGAGAGAGAGAGCAAGAGAAAGCATGAGCAGGGGGTTGGGGAGAGAGAGAGAAGCAGGCTCCCTGCTGAGCAGGGAGCCCCATGTGGGACTCGATCCCAGGACCCTGAGACCATGACCGGAGCTGAAGAAAGACACCTAACCGAGTGAGCCATCCAGGTGTCCCTTATTTTGTATTTATTTAAATAGCTCATTTTATCTTATTTAGATAAAGATTCTTTTATAGGCCATGCTGGTCTGCCACTGTCTTTTTGCACACACAGTAACTTCTCATTTCAATATCAAATCACAGTGGAAACTTCTTGAAGACATTAAACTTTAGATGTTTCAACAATACCTATTAGTCAACTGAAGTGATGGCACTATGAACAGCTATGTCCAAGCTTGTATATGTGTAAGCAATGACCGCTGCCCTCCTGGCTGACAGCAGATGTAAGACACTTCTTAATTTCATATATAAAAAATAATGTGTATTATAGTAAGTTAAATATGTAGTGTAAATGAGATAGAAATTCAGAGGAGGGTGTTGAGAAAGGGGGTAACAATTTAATTCAGAAATCACTTTTGCTCCCATGAACATAGACTGAATGAAATGAGCAAAGATGGAAGCAGAGAGTGGCCAGGGCATTTATTTTAAAAACAGTAATTCAGATGGTTTGTTTGAAGTGATAGATCAGAAGTGGTATGACATGGTGAGGTTCTGATAGATTTTGAAGGTAGAACTGACAAGGTTGTTGATAATTTTATATAGGGTAGGAGAAAATAAAGAAATCAAAATGACCCCAAGGTTTTTGGCTTGAGATGGGGAAGACTGTGGGGGGGATGGATTGGTGTCCATAGAGAAGGTCAAGAGTCTGATTTTGGACATTATACATTTGAATTGCCTATTATTCATTCAAGTGGAACTGTTGAGCAGGCAGTCAGAAAATGAGTCTGGAGTTCAGAGAAGAGATAGTCTAGAGATATAAAATTGACATAAAATGACTCCATCCTAGGAAAGATGCTGTTCAATACTATGAATCAGGATGACATCACTAGGGTGGCATTTCTCAATATTTTTGTCCACTATCCACACTTAAGACATTTTACAACAAAAAGCATACACAAACACAAAAGATGTATTATTTCATATAATTTTATCTTACCATGTATGATAAATTTTGTTTCTGCTTCAATTTTTGTTCAACACCCAAACGTTACTGTATGTTACTCAGATTAAGAAACACTGCCTACAGTGTGAATGAGGATAAAGAAGAGAAGAGTTCCCAGGACTGAGGCTTGGAGTGCTCCAACATTCAGAATTCTAACTGATGTCATATGTACGAAGATCTTCAACAATGCCTCACTTAAAAAATTAAGTGCTCAAAACATGTTAGTTTTTATTATTAAGGTAGACTTCCCCCCCTCAAATATTCCTTGACTTATTTTTATCAGTTTCATAGTTAGAGGGTTCAGGCTATAGGATACAGAAAAAGAAATAGATGCTGTGTTAGTTTTCTATGATACATAACTAATCTCCACAAACCGAGCAGCTTAAAACAACACACATTTATTACGTCAGTTTTGATGGCTGAGAAGTCTGGGTACAGTTTAGCTGGGTATTCTCTTTTAGGATCCCACTAGGCTACGATTCAGATGTTAACCATGGCTGTGGTCTCATCAGAGGCTCGACTAGGGAAAGATATAATTCAAAGCTCCTTAGGTGTGGGCAGCATTCATCTCCTTTAGGTTGTAGGACTGATCTCCCCACTGACTTGCTAACTGTTGGCCGGGGGTTACTCTTAGCTCCTAGATGCCACCTCCTGCTCCTTGTCATGTGACCCTTTCCCTAGACAATTCAGAGCATGTCCTCTTACTTCCTCAAGAACAACAGGAGAATCTGTCAAACTTCAGTCTGCTAATGTAGATATAGCATTATATAATTATGAGACTGACTACATGCCACCGTTGCTTGATAGCATAACTTAATCAAGAGAGTAAAATCATTTTTGTCAGACTCTATTGGTTAGAAGGAAGTCATTCGTTATATTCACTCTCAAGGGGAGAAGACTATATAAGGGCCTGACTAACTGGGGTCATTTTAGGGTGTGTCCTCCTACCTTTCTCCAGATATTCTTCACAGCCTGGAACCTGTGCTAAAGTGTGAAATTTCTGTTCTTCATCTTGATTATGAAATAGAGTAGTATAGAGTAAGGATAAAAAGTCATGAACTCTATTTTTAGTACTTTCACTTTTATTATGTGAAGGTAACTAATCTGTCAGAACCTCAGTTTTCCCATCTTTAAAATGGTGATGACAGTGTCTTTCCAGCATCTTTTCTCACAGGACAGTCATGAATATTATATGAAATAATTTATATTTTGATTTTGAGCTATAAAGTGGTAACGATATAAAAAACTATAAGTTGACATTGTTCTTTATTATGATGGTTATACTCTGGTTCTCTGAGCTTTCATTGTCTATCAGGAAGGCTACAGCAATGTTATAAATGGCTTATAGCCTGTCACCTTGCTCTAAACCTTGTCCATAGCAAGCTCTCAAATATTTATTGGATGAATAAACCATGTTTCTCTCCATTTGGTTTATAACTAGTTTTGTTTATCTTGGGAGCCGTAGATAGTTTTACCTTCCTTTATAAAGCATGTTTGATTTTTAAAACAAACCACAAGTGTTTCACAGTTTGTACTAAAGGACTACTTTATTGCTTTTTTTTATTACCTGAAAAATGTGACAAAAGTTTAAAATTAATAACAGTCAGTAACAGGGAATAGGGATAATAAAAGTTATGTTCCTTGCTTCAGAAGCAACTCATTTTCCATTTCCTTATAAAAAAAAAATCAGAAAACTTTCTGGTGGTTTACCAAGGGATTTTTTTTTTTTTTTTTTTTTAAGGAGAGAGAGAAAGACATAAAAAAACTTTTAAACTTTTCTACTCAGCATCTCTCCATTGAGAAGAGGATTAGGGATTTGCTTGATTTGGATGGTTCCTCAACTCCCAGAAGACCCATATCCATATTTGGGATGAGAAAGCAACAGTGAAACATCAAGCAGAAAGCAGATTTACTAGGACATAGCAAATCCAGGTACCATAAGTATTTCATAGCACCATGTCAGTCCATTCCCAGGTCATTTAAGAAAATAAAACAGAGTTATATACAAAGCTGACTTTCCGGGGGGTGGGGTGGAGCAAAAACATGTTTCTTTCCAGACCAATATCTATTTTGCAATTATTTAAAATAACAGAAAAGCTTTCATCAAACACATCTTCCAGTGCTACTCATTTAAATTAATAGAGTCTTCCCAATATCTTCCATTTATGCCTGTCACCAGTCATCTAGAGCTAGAGTTTTAGCTCCTTTTAGCATCTCAACTGATCACCTAGAAATGGTATTGACACAGTCCAGGCTTGCCTTTCACCATCTGCTGGATATTTCTAAATTAATATTCTTATTTCAATTGAAATTCGCTTTGGTGAAAGTTAATTTCTAACCTTACAGCCTAGCTGTTGTCCGACCAGTTTCCTTTCTTCATCTCCACAAGTGCATCCACACCTTGCATATGTGCAGCCCTCAACAAATAAGTATCCAACCTCTTTATCCTCCATTTGGAGAAGACATTCTCATACACTTACAAACCCTTCCAGCCTTGGCACATTTGTGTAAAGTGCCTTTTGAGATGAAGGCAAAATTATTCTGTATATTTTTTGATGTTGCTGAGAGGGAATTTCTATAATTACTTCTTCCAAGCAAGAAGTAAAGGAGGGCAACTGACACAATGTATCTAGGCCTCCTGAAGATGAGGTTTCTCATTTAGTTATAAAAGAAAGTATATTTGGGTAGGTGAGTCAGGTCAGATCATAAAAGTCTTTCCAGTCGGTCTGAGCAGCTTAGATTCTACCATAAAAAATGGGGAGGGACGCCTGGGTGGCACAGTAGGTTAGGTGTCCAACTCTTGGTTTTGGCTCAGGTTGTGATCTTAGGGTCATGAGATCAAGCCCTGTACTCAGCACAGAGTCTGCTTGAGATTCTCTCTCTCTGCCCTTCCTGCTCATTCTCTCTCTCTCTCAAATAAATAAATAAATCTTTAAAAAATGGGGAACCACTGATGACTTAGTGATCATGCAAAAATGTGAAAAAAAATTAAGAAATTAATCTCTAGTGGTTTCTGTTACAATTCAAAAGTGTTGAGGCAGTTGTTGCTTTAAAGGTGATTCTATTCATGCTGGTGTTAAGGTTAGGTAGAATTAGAAGTGAAAAAGAAAAATGGATGTTAGAGATATGTAGGAGATAAAAATTACTAGACTTAGTGTCAGGATGTAAGTGAAAAATGGATAAGATGTGGCTAGACTATGTAAGTCCTAAGAAAAACGAAAACTTAAGTAGAAGCTCACTTAAAGGCATATTTTGAAAAATGGAAAAATTATGCTTTTCTCATTGCAGGTCTAGGTAGACATTGTATGTATGTTCAAGGAGATAATACATAACTGAGTTGATTATCTCTTTTACATTCCTTTGTTTTTTGACTTTTCTCTTATTTTGCTTAAAGCCACATGAGCTTTAGAATTTGTTAAATATCTGTAGTTGGTTGAATAGTACCCCTCCAAAACTCATGTCCACCCAGAACCTGAAAATGTGACCTTACTTGAAAATAGGGTCTTTGTAGATGTAATTAGTTAAGATGAGTTATGCTGGATTAAGGTGGGCCCTTTATCCACTGACTGGTATCCTTTTAGGACAAGGAGATGCTACACAGAAATAAACATATATGTAGGGAAGAACCCCATGTGAAGACAGAGACAGAGTTTGGAGAGAAGCAGCTATAAGTTAAGAAACACCATATATTGCTGGGAGCCACCAGAAACTAGGAAGATGCAAGGGATGATTCTTCTCTGGACCCTGCTGGGGAAGCATGGCCCTGCCTGCAGCTCGATTTCAGAATTAAGTCTCTAAAAACTGTGACAGAGTAAGAGTCTCATGTTTCAAGCCACCAAGTCTGTGGTAATTTGTTGTAGACACAGTTCTTAGTGCTTTATTCAAATGAATTCACAGAAATCTGTGTTGGAGGGACAATTATTGTATTATTTTTAAATAAGCAAACAGAGGCTTTGAAGGGCACAAGAACACACTGCTAGTAACTGGTGGAACTAGGAACTAGGATTCTTAAAATAGCAGTTGGACTCAGACCCACCAAACAATGTACCTCTCCTCCATTCCCTCAGGTTCTGAGCACTCCTAGCAACTATATTTTGGAGTTGAAGGGTCTCTGAAAAATGTTTTTTTAAAAGATTTATTTATTTGAGAGAGAGAGAGAGAGAGAGATCCCAAACAGAGGGGAGGGACAGAGGAAAAGGGAGAGGGAGAAGGAGAGAAGCAGACTCCCTGTGGAGCTGGACTCCGGGCTTGATCCCACAACCCTGAGATCCTGACCTGAGCCAAAATCAAGAGTCAGATGCCCAGGCGCCCTGAAAGACATTTTTTCTTAAGTAATCAGATTCAGCAGTAGGTCAAGAGTTCCTGCCCCAGCTAAGACATCTTATTTCTGTGTTTAGATTTCCTGGGCTTCCTGTGGGCCATTGAGTCTTTGGGGATTACCGTAACTTCATTCTGTTTCCAGCTCTCCTGATTCTCCAGACTTTGGTATCTAAAGATTTTTATAATCTTTCAAATTTTTTTTTGCCCGGGGACATAAGTTGTGTGGGTGGTTTAAAATACACACACTCCCATAAATTTGAAGTCACAGTGAAGTGATATGCAAAATATTTGAGCTTTTCTAATGATTCTTCTTAATTTATCATAATATCTTTGATGGAATGCAAATCTGCACTTTGGAGTTTCTGCTGTTCATGGAAGGTACACATTGGCAAGTGAACTTTTTGTCTTTCAAAGGAAAATATCAACAACATTGAATAGGAAGCCTTACAAATATCTTTTATGGCTGTGTTTGTATATTTTAAGGGTGAGTGCAATTTTAAATTTCCAGGTTGCCCACATTACAAATGTATACATTGTTGGACTCATAAATGGGTGGTTCTGTGATCTGATCATATACAATTTTTATTTATTGCCAATTTATATATTATTATTTCAAAAGTCACATTTTTCATTTGTTTCATTTCCATGTCTGTTTCAAAGATTTCATTTATGGGACTTAGAATTTCTATGTGGGGCTGGGAGGCGTATTCTCCTCCGTTTGCCCTCTAACTCTGAATAGTATCCAGAGCTGGCAAAACACATTGGTTTAAAATACAGTCAACAGGGGCGCCTGGGTGGCTCAGTCGGTTAAGCGACTGCCTTCGGCTCAGGTCATGATCCTGGAGTCCCGGGATCGAGTGCCGCATCGGGCTCCCTGCTGAGCAGGGAGTCTGCTTCTCCCTCTGACCCTCCCCCCTCTCATGTGCTCTCTCTCTCTCATTCTCTCTCTCAAATAAATAAAATCTTTAAAAAATAAAATAAAATAAATAAAATAAAATACAGTCAACAATTATTTATTGAATGCCTACTATTGGCCAGATGCTATTCTAGTTATTGAAAATACAACGTTGAACAAGAGAGTAAAATATGTGTATATGCTTATGCATATGTATACGTAAGAGATAATTTTATCAATGTATGTGAAATGCTAGGGCATAAGGGAAACAGTAAAAAAATGTTTTAGGAAATATCTTGTAAATAATACCAATGACTTCAGACCCAAACTGTCATGTCTCATGCTTTGTCTAACACAGTGCTGTCCCAAATAAATAGAATATTAGCTTCAGCCACATATATAACTTAAAATTTTTTAGCAACCACATGAAAAGAAGTAAATAGGAGGAGTAAATTGTTACGATATATTTTATTTAACTCAGTATTTCCAAATATTATCATTTTAACAAGTAATGTAAAAATTCTTTGAGACTTTTACTTGTGTATGTTGTATGAAATTCAGTGCTTATTTTACACATATAATACATCTCAGTTCAGACTAACCACATTTTAGGTGTTCAGAAGCCACATGTGTGGACTATAGTGGACAGGGCCTATCTAATACCTTGATTTTTTCCCTTGCCTTCTCCATTTGAAATGGGGACATTGGTTAATTCATATCTTTCTCTTTTGTTCAATATTAGGCAAATGAAAAAGACGGGGGAAAATTATTTTCTATTATTTTCTCAAATATTCCAATATAAAACTAAAATATTGGATTTATTAAAAGAACTTTTTAAAAATATAAAGCTAAAAATGTTCAGAGCTTTTAAGAATATCAAATTTCGATGTCAGGAGTAAATAATAAAATCTCTGATATATTCGCTTTGAAAATCATTGAGCAAATAATATTTTCTAAGTTTAGAAATTTGAAGAAAAAGGAAACATGTATAAATTTGGAAATGGCTTCATGGGAGCCATTCTATGAGCCTTGAGAGATCCGTGGCCAGCAAGTAAGGGGTTCTGTTTCTTGAAGCAGCTCCACAGAGTAATTTTAACATATAACCTGTGACTATTTTCATTCCAATATCTACCACATTGAGTTTCAGATGACAACTTCTGTTTTTCCCTGGTAGAATTCAGTACTATTTTTTGCATAATTTAGATTGTGTTATTACTAGACAGCTTTAAGAATAAATAGAGTTGTTTTTTTGTTTGTTTGTTTGTTTTTTGCAATTCTTAGTTTCATTTCATTCTTGGTGACTTTTTAGTTTGATGAGTTTTATACATTTGTTAATGTTAATATGGCAGTGAAACTTAGCAATAAATTCTGGAGACTGAAAAGAGAAATGAAGTTACTTTATAATTTTGTTTCTAACATTTTGTAAAGTCATTTAAAAATAAGATGGACTATGTTCAACTTTTAACTCTTTACTTCAGAGATGCACAGAGTATTAAAAATGTATGATGTTTGGATCCTGGGTCCCATTAGGATTATGAGTTTCCTCATTGTGAGATGGGAACAATGCTCCCTCCACTGCAGAACTATTGAGAGGATTAAATGAAATAAATATGTAATGTATAGCATATGTGAGTATGACAGGAGGCTCTTAATAAAGGTTAGTTGCCCCTTCTCCCTTAACCTCAAATTACAGCTTATTTTTCTGTTAAAAAAAAAAAGTTCTTTCTTCAATCTGAAAAACAGCAGATGAAACATTTTTCCTTTTTACTTAAGAAAACTGATTTTAAAAACTAGGTTTAAAAAAATACATCAAGAACAAAATCCAACTCCTATAATTTATGTGGGCATACAAATGTTTAAGTAAAAAATGAAAAATAACATGTATTTAGTTTCTTACACCATGACTGGTTACTTGAAGTACTCAAAAAACAAAAACTGAATTTTTTTGAAATGTCCATACTGTTCTTTACCAACAGATTAGTCAACAGATAAAATCACTGAGGAATTAACTCAATAAAAATCATAAAAGAATAATGTATGTTTTTATTGAGAGAAGTACAGACTAAATTACTGTTTACGTTCCTTCTTATGCACACCTCCAATTTATCAGTGGTTAGGATAGTATTTTAAACTAGTTAAGATAAAATATTGTCTGTCATTTAAATTGCTTAAATCCCCTTCACTCGGACCCTAAATGCCCCAGTAGGACATCTTAGCATAACTAGATGTTTTCCGTCTTTTAATTACTATGACTAATTTTTTACAGCTCAGTTACAAACCCTTGAAAATAATGAATATGGTGACACAATCTTAATTATAATGGTCCAAATAACACCACTCTAATACAGTGTGAGGCTTATATTGAAAAGGAATTTCCCTGGAATTGAAGCTCCTCTGATTGCTTTCCACATCACGTTTTAAACAAACACTGTCGTGCTTTAGCCATTACTTGGTTGCCTTGGATACACAGTTAATGTAGCCCTAAGATGCTGCTACCAGTTAGGCTTTGAGGCCATGCCTGGAAGTGCTGCATATAGCTGCTTTTTAATAAATTAGAAGAATTTAACCGCCGCACTTGGTGGGGAGGTCGGGAGGAGGAGGGTCATTTTGATTAATGAAATAACCAACTGTTTTTTGAGTACTTACATTGAAAACAGTTATTTTTATTTCAGTTTAGTTTGATTTTCTGTGAGCGAGCTAAAAGTGACTGTTTTTAAAACAAATGCAAAATTGATTCAGTGACCTAATTCTAAGACACATTCTCCAATAATATATTTTTTTTTGTTATTGAAATACTGGAAAAGGTAACTAGCTAAATCACAGGGAGTCATTTCTATAAGCTTCTTCATTGGCATTTATTGTTAGATTTTTATTTCATCTGTGTGGTTAAAACAGACCACAGTTTATTTTTTTAAGATGTTGAACGGTTCATATATTATCATAAAAGCATTATTATAAGAAAAATAAGCATTAGCAAGACAACGTTTGTAACCTAGTAACTAACGAGAGTATTGATGCTGAACCACAGAAACAGACATAAATGTCAATATTATGTGTATAGGTTATTGTATCTTTCACTTTAACAACTTATCTTTCAATTCCTGTAGTAGTGCCTTTTTAATGTTTCACCCAAAGTTGGTTTGGGTTTAAATGTGAGATGGAAATATAAAGCTAGTTTTAAATCTTAGCAAAACTTTAGGTTGGCTGATTTTTAAAAAAAAATCAGTAGTTGTCTTGCCTTATTTATTCCTATGAAAAATTGAATTGTCTTCTTGGCTAATTCGAATGCAAACCAAATTGGAATTGTCGTTGAGTAAGTGGGAAGATCCAGTGCGAAACCAGCAGGTGGTGCTTAAGTTATAAGTGCATTTAGAGTAGAGTTTTTTGTTTGTTTTTTTTAAATCATGCAAAACGTTCCAGAATGGTTGCTCTTGTCTTTGTATATTCCATAGAGGCATCACATTTTAGAGGGGAAAATGTCATTGAGGGTTTCTGGATTGTCACTGGAATTGATTGGCTTAACTTTTTTGCATTCTCTCAGTCTCTCCCTTCCCCTTTTCTGGAATCTTTCTTTCCTGTTCTACAGTGGCTTTCCGCAGCTGTACTGTCAGGGAGGAAGGATGACATGTTTCCTCCAAAGCAGAGCACCAAAGCAGAGCTAAGAGATTGTTTCTACAGTCAGGTGTACAAGGAGAGATGCAGTCATGTTACCTGCACTTGCAAAAACTCTCTCACTTGGGAGAGATTCCAGGAGTCCTAACTTCACCTTGAAAGCTTGGTGCATGTTTATGGCTCTACCTTTCAAGTTCACTCTTTTTACCCATGTTTGTTAGTATTCAGAGCTCTTCATAGTGACTTCACTTTCTTAAGTCCCCAAAATACATGTGGTCTGAAAGGTAACAGAACTATGTCTTTTGACATTTGTCACAGTATGAGGGATGATATTTATGTACTAAATTCTCCAGAGGAGTTGTTCATTTGGCCAAATTCAACAAGAAATCAAGAATCATTGCTTTTTGATAGATTGTGCATTTTCTATTTAGATGTGCTAACTCTAGTGAATGAGCATAGAACCTGAAAAACTGCCAGTGACCAAGTGTTAATGCCTTCCATAAGCCTATCAAGAATACTTTACTAATTATACTTTAATTATTAAACATTAAAGCTTTAAAAAGTCCTAGATGTCTTTTATTTCCACAGAAATAATCAGAGAGCAGGTTATAACTGTGTTTCTTAACTTTAGAGAATCCCTTTATTGGTTGCTTTTGCTGGACAATATTTTGTTTTGTAGTATTGATAGTTTTGAGGTCTAGGGTCTAATTTATTTGAACATCAGATTTCTGATGCTTTAGTTTAGGATGATAACAACCTTATATTCCTAAACTGATAAGTGTGATGTTTGTCCATCCATTCTGAATTATACTAGGTAATAATTCAGTTGTGTGGATAGTTAATTCATTTTAATAAGCAATCTGAATAAATCACGTTTTCCCCTCAAAAAAGCACAATTCCTCTTATTTTTCCTCAGTAGGAATTTTTCCTGCAGGAGTTAATATTTTTAACCAATTATTGTAATGGTTTCTTTCGAACTCTGATTCAAAGTGGTTAGACCAGTTGGTATCAGCAATGATAGAATAAAGTGGATAAAATAATAGACCTTTCCTTAGATTATGTACAGGCCCCCTTCTCTATGATTAACATGGTATCACATCCTTTTCTGCAAAGATTTTTCTTTTCCCTCCAAGAATTAAACTTAATACAGTATTTGTAAATTATAAATCAGGCTATGCAAATAGGGATCTGCTAGGTTTCTCTGATAAAGAATTTCATTTGCCTGTGTGAGATCCACTGGTTTTCATATTATATGAATATACCAGTTTCCATGTTCTTATGATTATGAATAAACATTAGATGCAAAATGTAAAGAAGATTTATTCAAATTCCAACTGCTATTGAAAAATAATAACTGAAATCCAAAGTCCAAACAATTTTGGACCCAGGGAATGAATATTTTGCTGTTTTTATACATGGGAACTTATTTTCATGTCCTTTCAGTGTGTGGGTCTTGCACATCAGAGCTAGTGAAACAAATGTCTCTTTTTCTAGTTCATCTTTGGCCACTTGATTTGATTGCAGAACTCGAGACAAGAAAAATGTAAAATCCCAATGAAACAATTTTATCTTACGTCCCAGAGTGCTGCAAATCAAACTCAAAGGATTAAGAAAAAGATTCCTCTCACCAGTTTATAAGAAGGACTACAATTTCTTACCAGTTCATGAATTATATTTAACTTTTGATTCTTCTGCAGCATAGAAAGCTTGTTTTCAGCTGGACGATTCCTTGCTCACCAGGCCAACTCTCCTGTCTCAAATCTGCATAGATATAAGTTTTGAGAGGAGCAGAGTCCCTTTGGGGATGAAATTTGCTTTTGCTATTTTTGTTATTCCTTTTTCACAGGAGGCTGTATAATAATTTTCTGCTCTAGGGTCTTGAAATAACATTAAAGATTGACAATTCAGTTAGACTTGTCACTCTCAGGGCCACAGTTGACTCATATTGCACAAGGGAATGGTGACACCCATGTGATTTTTTAAAAAATATCTTTTACATAGAAATACTATTTTTTCAATTATAGGTTGCATTTCAAAAATGCTTTCCTGTGTTGTGTGTCATTCACACACTTTATAAAAATATATTTTACCTTTGTATACCCATACTCTCCCTCAGGGTGATTTGGGTCTTTGGAATAGCTCTTAGAAACTTCTTTCTCTGGTGCCTGGTGGCTCAGTCAGTTAAGCATCTGCCTTTGGCTCAAGTCATGATCCCAGGGTGCTGAGATGGAGTCCCACATCAGGCTACTTGCTCAGCAGGGAGTCTGCTTCTCCCTCTCATTCTCTCTCTGTGCTCTTCACCCTCCCCCAATAAATAAATAAAATCTTAAAAAAATAGAAACTTCTTTCTCAGGCAGACACCAAGCAGATGGAAGCACAGAAAAAATGGAAGACTTCACATTTGAAAGATAAACAGGGATTGAAGGGAGTGGATGCCGTAGGTTAGAGATATGTGGAATTTAAGAAACAAAACAAATAAGCAAAGAAAAAATTGAGAAGGAGAGAGAGAGTCAAAACAAGAAACAGACTTTTAATTATAGAGAACAATCTGATGGTCGTTACCAGAGGAGACGGGGTAGGAGGATGGGTTGAATAGGTGTTGGGGATTAAGGAGTGCACCCTTGATGGACACAGGGTGATGTACGGAACTATTGAATCACTATATTGTACACCTGAAACTAATATAACACTGTATGTTAACTAACTGGAATTAAAATAAAAAGAAAACCAAAAAAGAAGGGTTGTGGGGATAGAGTGAAAAGAAACTCAACTTAATTTATTTTTAGGCCTTATATTGGCTACTTAATACAACATATGAAAATGAGAATGCATTCTACCTACCTTTGATTTTTTTTTGCCCTTCCTTCTTTTCCCTGCCTTCTCATACATGGAGATGAAATTGCTCACTGATGTCTGTGGCTGAAGGAGGAGGAAATTTGTCCTGTACCCCTACCCATCTTCCCTGCAGAGCCCTACAAATGTGATCACTGAGCTTAGAAAAAGCATATGAATTCATTATGTACATTTTATATGTAATGTGCTGGGAAGTGTAATATCCAGGGGACATGATTTACAGACAGGTATGCAAAACCAATATCAAAGGAATGGAGGAGAAATGAAAACCAAGAAAGGGACCTAGAACATAGTTATAACTTGTGACTAAGCTTTCTCCCTTTTGTTTTTATTTCTGAACAAAATGTTTTCATTCTCACTTCTGCTGGAGACTTCTTTTTTTAGGAGGGGGGATTTGGGAGCTTGGGGAAGACTGCAATGTGAGAAAGAAGACATTAGGTTACCAAAATGAGTTTTCACTTGGAAATCCATGTACTTATGAAATATGTAAAGATGCTAGTAAACCATTTATTAAAATATAAAATAACTTTACAATCTCAATTTAATTCATCTACAATATAATTGTGAGTTCAGAGTAGAAATACACCTGTGTATGTTCCATGTACATATACCTTAGTATTGGCTGGAAATGCTCATTAATGATAAATCAGCACTATAAACATTTGTATAATATTCTTGTTTAATAATGAGCAGTGTTGGCACAGATAGTTCATTTTAAAGCCTATCTGAAATTTTAATGCCTACCAGTAAATCAGAGGACCTATTTATGATTTCATTTTGCCTACTCTAAAATGGCTATTATTTTTACAAAGAATCTTTCAAATCATAGCCATATTACTAAACCAAACCTATTTGAATTAGTAGATCATATGATAAGTACAAAAGCCAAAATCTGTGAATTTGTTTGGAATTCAGATTTCTTTTGCTTGGAGGAGTAGTATGGATCTATGTTAGCTGAGTTTACACACTAGTCAACAAAAGATGATTTCCTGCACTGTAGCATGATTGCTAATATAGAATATTTTTAAAAATGTGACAGTTTTATTGAGATATAATTCGCATGCCACACCATTTATCTATTTTTTTATTATTTTTTTTATTATGTTATGTTCGGCACCATACAGTACATCATTAGTTTTGGATGTAGTGTTCCATGATTCATTGTTTGCTTATAACACCCAGTTCTCCATGCAATACGTGCCCTCCTTTATACCCATCACTGGGCTAATCCATCCCCCCCAGCCCCCTCCACTCTAAAACCCTCAGTTTATTTCTCAGAGTCCATAGTCTCTCATGGTTTGTCTCCTTCTCCGATTCCCCCCCTTCATTTTTCCCTTCCTTTTCCTAATGTCCTCCATGCTATTCCTTATGTTCCACAAATAAGTGAAACCATATGACAATTGACTTTCTCTGCTTGACTTATTTCACTTAGCATAATCTCCTCCAGTCCCATCCATGTTGATGCAAAAATTGGGTATTCATCCTTTCTGATGGCTGAGTAATATTCCATTATATATAGGGACCACATCTTCTTTATACATTCGTCCATTGAAGGGAATCTCAGCTCTTTCCACAGTTTGACTATTGTAGACATTGCTGCTATGAACATTGGGGTGTGTATGGCCCTTCTTTTCACTACATCTTTGTCTTTGGGGTAAATATCCAGTACAGCAATTGCTGGGTCATAGGGTAGCTCTATTTTTAAATTTTTGAGGAATCTCCACACTGTTTTCTAAAGTGGCTGTACCAACTTGCATTCCCACCAACAGTGTAGGAGGGTCCCCCTTTCTCCACAACCTCTCCAACATTTGTTATTTCTTGCCTTGTCAATTTTTGCCATTCTAACTGGTGTAAGGTGGTATCTCAATGTGGTTTTGATTTGAATTTCCCTGATGGCTAATGATGATGAACATTTTTTCATGTGTCTGTTAGCCATTTATATGTCTTCTTTTGAGAAGTGTCTGTTCATGTCTTCTGCCCATTTTTTGACTTCATTATTTGTTGTTTTGGGTGTTGAGTTTGAGAAGTTCTTTATAGATCTTTGGATATCAGTCCTTTGTCTGTAATGTCATTTGCAAATATCTTCTCCCATTCAGTGGGTTGCCTCTTTGTTTTGTTGACTATTTCCTTTGCTGTGCAGAAGCTTTTTATCTTGATAAAGTCCCAAAAGTTCATTTTTGCTTTTGTTTCCCTTGCCTTTAGAGACATGTCTTGAAAGAAGTTGCTGTGGCCAATGTCGAAGAGGTTACTGTCTATGTTCTCCTCTAGGATTCTTTTTCTCTCCCTTTTTAAAAAATTTTAATATGTTATGTTAATCACCATACATTACATCATTAGTTTTTGATGTAGTGTTCCATGATTCATTGTTTGCGTATAACACCCAGTGGTCCATTCAATATGTGCCCATCATCAGGCTAACCCATCCCCTCACCCCCCTCCCCTCTAGAACCCTCAGTTTGTTTCTCAGAGTCCATAGTCTCTCATGGTTCGTCTCTCCCTCCGATTTTCCCCCCTTCCTTTTTCCCTTCCTACTATCTTCTTCTTTTTTTTTTAACATATAATGTGTTATTTGTTTCAGAGGTACAGGTCTGTGATTAAACAGTCTTACACAATTCACAGTGCTTACCATAGCATATACCCTCCCCAATATCTATCACCCACCCACCCCATGCCTCCCACCCCCTACCACTCCAGCAACCCTCAGTTTGTTTCCTGAGATTAAGAATTCCTCATATCAGTGAGATCATATGATACATGTCTTTCTCTGATTGACTTATTTCCCTCAGCATAATACCCTCCAGTTCCATCCACCTCGTTGCAAATGGCAAGATTTCATTCCTTTTGATGGCTGCATAATATTCCATTGTATATATATACCACATCTTTTTTATCCATTCATCTGTCAATGGACATCTGGGCTCTTTCCATAGTTTGGCTATTGTGGACATTGCTGCTATAAACATCAGGCTACACGTAGCCCTTCGGATCACTACATTTGTATCTTTGGGGTAAATACCCAGTAGTGCAATTGCTAGGTCATAGGGTAGCTCTATTTTCAACTTTTTGAGGAACCTCCATACTGTTTTCCAGAGTGGCTGCACCAGCTTGCATTCCCACCAACAGTGTAGGAGGGTTCCCCTTTCTCCACATCCTCGCCAACATCTGTCATTTCCTGACTTGTTAATTTTAGCCATTCTGACGGGTGTGAGGTGGTATCTCATTGAGGTTTTGATTTGGATTTCCCTGATGCCGAGCGATGTTGAGCACTTTTTCATGTGTCTGTTGGCCATTTGGATGTCTTCTTTGGAAAAATGTCTGTTCATGTCTTCTGCCCATTTCTTGATTGGATTCTTTGTTCTTTGGGTGTTGAGTTTGATAAGTTCTTTATGGATTTTGGATACTAGCCCTTTATCTGATATGTCATTTGCAAATATCTTCTCCCATTCTGTCAGTTGTCTTTTGGTTTTGTTGCTCTTCTAGGATTTTGATGGATTCCTGTCTCACATTGAGGTCTTTCATCCATTTTGAGTTTATCTTTGTGTATGGTGTTAGAGAATGGTAAGTTTTATTCTTCTGTGTATAGCTGTCCAATTTTCCCAGCACCATTTATTGAAGAGATTGTCTTTTTTCCATTGCATATTTTTTCCTGCTTTGTCAAAGATTATTTGACCATAGAGTTGAGGGTCTATATCTGGGCTATCTATTCTGTTCTGTTGGTCTATGTGTCCGTTTTTGTGCCAGTACCATGCTGTCTTGGTGATCACAGCTTTGTAATATAGCTTGAAATCAGGCAACGTGAAGCCCCAGCTTTGTGTTTCTTTTTCAACATTTCCTTGGCGATTTGGGGTCTTTTCTGATTCCATACAAATTTTAGGATTTTTTGTTCCAGCACTTTGAAAAATGTCATTGGTATTTTGATCGGGATGGCGTGTGGTATGAAGAAGGTGTTCAACTTCATTCTTTTACATGTGAATACCCAGTTGGCCCAATACCATTTGTTGAAAAAATTATTCTTTCACTTTTGAATTGACTTGAACTCCTTGTCAAAAATCAGTTACTGCAAATGTGATGATTTATTTCTGGACTCTTAATTCTGTTCCATTGATCTGTATTTCTATCCTAAGCCAATACCACACAATCTTGCTTGGTAGTAAGTTTTGAAACTGGGAATGTGAGTCCTCCAACTTTGTTCTTTTTCAAGATTATTTTGGCTTTTCTGGGTCCCTTGAATTTCCATATGAATTTTAGGACCAACTCATCAATTTATGTAAAACAGGTGGAATTTTGGTAGGAACTATATTGAATCTGTAGATCACTTTGGAGATCACTACTGTCTAAACAATATTAAGTATTTTGACTCATGAACATGGGATGTCTTTCCTTTTATTTAAGTCCTCTAATTTTTTTCAACAATGTTTTGGTTTGTTTTAGTTTTCAGAGTATAAGTTTTGCCACTGTTTTATTGAATTTATGACTTAATATTTTATAATTACTCTTGATGGTATTATAAAGGAATTGTTTTCTTAATTCATTTTCTGATTACTCACTGCTAGTATACAGAAATACAATTTATTTTTTATGTTGATCTTGTAAATTGCAAAATTTACTCATTTACTAGTTGTAATACATTTTGAATGGATTTCTTAGAATTTTATATAACAAGATACACCATCAATATATATAACAATATATATTGATATAATATATTACATATATATGTATAATATATATATACATATATATATTATATATAATAAGATATAACAAATATATACAGTTTAATTTTTTTCTGATATGGTACTTTTTATTTACTATCTTGCCTAATTGTCATGGTGAAAACCTCCAGGCCAGTGTTGACTAGAAGTGTCAAAAGCAGACGTGCTTGTCTTGTTCCTGATCTTATGGGGAAAGTACTACTGAGTACTTACAGTAGAAGTAATTGAGAACATGTAACCTCTCTGTTCTTTAACACTGGATTCCCACTTTCATCACCTTCCTAGGTGAGTTTAACAGTTAAAGAATGGATTATCTTTGCATATGGCACAGAATAAACATGGCTCTATTGATAAAGTCAGGACCTGCCAATTAAAATGATGTCATTATGATGTCATTAGCTCTGGGTATTTTGTAGAAGCCCTATGTAAGGTTGAGGAAGCTCCTTTCTATTTCTAGTTTGTTTAGTGATTGTATCATGAAGAAGTATAGGGTTTTTTCAAATGATTTTTCTGCATATATTGAGATTTTTGTCCTTTGATTGGTATGATGCATCACATTAATTGAATATAAAACAAATCTCAAATTCTTGGGATAAATCCTACTTAGTCATGGTGAATGTTCCTGGAATGTCTTGCTAGTGTTTTATTTTGGAGCATCTTTACTTCTACAATGAAAACCTTTTGCAAAAACCAGGCTAAAAGATAAAATCAGACCATGCATCCACCTAAGGCAAGGGTGGCATCACCCTTGCTGTTTGGCATCAGCAGCAAAAATGAAGAGATACAAATTTAAAGTATTTGGTATTTTTAACACACTTTTACATTAGTGGCATGGCTAAAGAAATACATAAAATACCAAAATCATGCCAGTACTAACCATCTGGTGATAGCCAGAAAAAAAAAAAAAAGACATTTTGAATCTGAATCTTGGTATCCCAGAAAGAAGATGTCCCTGCTTCCATTGTGAGGTAAGGGAAAAAAATTATAGATCTAGAACTATCATTTACCTATCTTATCAGTTTATACCTATCTGTCTGTCTATCATCTATCTGATCTTCTCAGAAAATTCAAACATATTTGCTAAGAAAGGCCATTTTCTAGGGGTTTAGCCTTTACTGGGAGGGAATACAGATCCATTGCACTCTTTTGATTAAGAATGTGCATTATAGAGGTTGTAAAATCTGGTTAGATGGAAAGCACATGTATGGGTAAATGTTTTAACCTAAAGGCTACCTACTAAAAGTCCCGGCTCTGACAACCCAGCCTAGTAGATCTTCTGGAAAACAAAGGGAAACATTGTTTATCTTGTCAATAGAAGAGGTTTGCTTATATTAATTCAGGATTTAATAGCAAGCTAAGCCATAGGGAGCTGCTGTCATGATGAAAAACACCACTGGAGTCCTCCCGGAAAAGGTAGTTCTGATGTAAAAGACCTCAGGGAAAGGTTTCTGGGGAATCCATAATTAAATGTCACATCACGGCAAGGGCAGAGGGGAAAAAAATGACTCTACTTGGAAAATGGTAAAATATGAATGTTTGGCCAAAATATTTTTATACTTTATAAAAAAAAGGCTGACTCCCTACTGGTGGTTCTGGACTTCCAAGCAAGAAGCCTCGGTGAATAAACTATTTGTTAAGAAAACAAAGGTAGTGAATTCACTTCAGGACATTGCTTGTCTTGATAATGATGGTGGAAATTCCTAAATTCTGGTGGAATTCTTTCATTCTGGATTGATGGTCGGAAGTAAAGTGAACAGGATGATACAACAGTGACTTGTTTCGTAATGGACAGTTTAAGATATATTGGGGATAAAGTAGTTGAGGCTGCTCCCTATATATTCCCTAATTTAGTTTGTTCATTTAAAAAAATTAAAAAGCACAAGGCAAAAAACCTACTTTGGCTTTTGGTTGTGTAGTCTGATAAGAGAGTACTGTGATTCAAAAACAATTCATTTCTCCTGATGGGTCCAACTCACTGTGATAAACACATAAAACATGATGGTAAGTAAATTAACACACAATGCTACCCCTAGGGGCTGCCATGGAAGCCAGATAATTGAAATGGCTGGGCACCAACTGAACAAGGTAGTTGGAAAGAGTTCAATGATTTTGTGCTATACTGGATTAATCGTACAGTAGAAGTAATTGAGAACGTATAACTTCTCTATTCTTTAACACTGGATTCCCACCTTCATCACCTTCTTAGGTGAGTTTAACAGCTAAAGAATGGATTATCTTGGCACATGGCACAGAATGAACATGGCTCTGTTGATAAAGTTGGGACCTGCCAGTATAAAACTGGTATTCTGGCCACAGCTTCTCTCTAATCCTTCACCCAGTTCTCTTTTCCCAAGAAATGCTGATTGGAAAGAGAAGAAAATGAGTTATAGACAAAAAGAAAGAAAGGAATAGAAGTAAAAAGAAAATTCAGTGAGGTTTAAGAAATGGAGAATGTGGAAAACAAAGTTACAGTGACAAACAATGACATCTCAAATGAAAATGTGCTTCATTTCACAGTTCATAGGCGAGGAAGCATCTATATGTTTTAATTCTCAGATAATGACAGAGTTTGGAATTGAGGGAGAAAAGGAAGAATAAATTGTTTCAAAAACTAGAAAAGCTGTACATAAGCTGGGAGGTGTAAAGGCTAAAGACCAACACTGACAAAGAAGAACCAATAAGAGTAGATGAGATATGAAATCAGAGGGATTTTTATTATATTCTGTGACACTTTCAAGACCTACAGAAAAACAGTTTTGACCTTATAAAACACACATTGTACTATTAGCATCCCAAAGCAAGCTAGTAGATTTATGAAAACTCAGTATATAGATATGTAATTAGTTATAAGGATGACTAAATACACAGAAAATTGACTTAGTCAATGTTTTATAAACTAATGGAGTCTAATAAAGATAGTTATAAGTATATAAGTATTGCATCTTAAACATCAGAAGAATCAATGCAGTAATAATCCGTTCACTTGCTGCTTGATTTTCATTAACGGCCACCAACTGTGTTCTTGTGCTCAACACAATGTCTGGCACATAACAGGCAATCAATAACTATCTCTTGAGTAATGTATAAATAAGTTCTAGCCAGTGCCTTCACAGAGAAGATGATATTATTGGACCAGCAAATATTTCTTACATATCTACTATGTGCCAGACAAAAGGGACACACAATGTTCCAAGGGGATGGTAATCTTTAAAATGAGCTCATTATCATCTACTCTATTTACTGTGGTCTTTTATTTTATTTTTTTTTAAGATTTTACTTACTTATCTGAGAGAGAGAGAGAGCACACAGAGGGGGAGTGAGAGGGAGAAGCAGACTCCCCCACTGAGTGGAGAGCCCGATTCAGGGCTAGATCCCAGGACGCTGAGATCATGACCTGAGCCAAAGGCAGACACTTAACCAACTGAGCTACCCAGGCGCCTTACTGTGGTCTTTTATAACAATTTTCCAAATCATGAAAACATAGTCACGATCGAGCTAAGAAAGCCCAGCATACAAAGGCTGAGAAAAGTAAGAAAGCTTCTATCCCTGAGAAAGTTAAGTGTGTATCCATATACTGTATTCCTCTATCCATGCTCCATTCTTAGAAGCCAGCATCCTTATGCCCTCTAGGCCCTCTGGTGAGCAAGCAGAACTGGTCTTACTTCAGTTCTTACATCAACCAAGTTACAGAGATGTCTTAATTCAGCGTATGATGTTCTCATCCTTTCTGTAATATGGTTTATTTCTTCCTTCTCTCTCCTTTTCCAGTATTTCATTCTACTTCCTTCTCTCCAAGCGTAACTATATTACCTCTTCTTAGGGATGCACAGTATATCCATTTTCCTTTTAAAGGATGCTGACAGTTTTAGTGAAATTAAAGACAAGCAATCATCAACAGGGACACTGGGGAAGAAGAAGGAGGGGACAGAAGAACTGAGGATTCTCTTTTAATATTAGGACCAATGTCACTGTACCACTGTAGAATTTTTTTACATCCCAAGTGACTAAATGCAATTAATGCCTTTTCTAAAGTACTGTTTTTCTTAATGCAAGAAACTGGGAAAAATATTTTCTAGCTTCTACTATGTGCTGTACATATACTACTACATGCTACATATATTTTATATGCAATATTTTATTTAATCTTTTTAAGTAGCTGGTGCAGTCCCTTTTTACAAATGAGGAAACTGTCACAAAGATTAAGAAATTTCTTTAAGGACTCATAACTAGGTATATTATGGATATAGCTCTAAACTCTTACGTTCTCTTTCATAAAACATAATTGACCACATAAGGAAATCAAGATTTAATTTTTTTTATATGACATATTGGTGCAACAAATTCTACCTGAGTTCAGGCATACATTTCTTCACTTCTGATTTGTGCTAGGTTCCTTTGCTAGAGGGCAAAAGTTGTGCTTCTGTTCTCATGAAAGTAGCACTTGGTTTCCTCATTTTAGTTGAGGTGTTAGAAACCTGTTGCCGTTGGTCATCTCTGATGTAAGAAAAGCACTTAATGTTATTCTGAATAAGTCATTCCTCTAGATTTGGGGTGGGTAGTTTGTATTACACCTATAAAATTGCTTGAACATATTTATATTGAATGCATCTTCCCCCAAAACTTCACTGTAGAAATTGCCTGGTTAGACCTATGTTATAATAGCATCAGCTTTGCTACTGTGGATCAATGCAGGGCATCCTTTGGTTCTCTCAGTACAGTATGTCTACCAAAACTTATATACAACTATTATTGAGACATTTCTCCAGATGGAAGTTCTCAGCTGTTGACCTTAAAGATTCATAATAAACTCTCACTTCAGCAATATGTGGCAACAGTTGAGTTCTGCAGTTTAAATTAAATTTATTTATATTATTAATATTTGATAACAGCTTTAATATTTAAAATCATGCAAATATCTAACGAGGAGCAGTGACACACATAGTATCCTGAGTAGCTTGTCTGGAGTGTAGTCTAAATTATATTCTCTATAAGAATGATTTCATTCTTATAGAGAGTAACTAAGTACTCATCAGCTTGAGGGACAAATACACCATTTACTCTATCGTGTTATATTTCCTTCTTTGAACAGCTACTACTTATTATTCATAATACTTCATGTCAGTACTTTGTTTTATCAAATATAGCAAGTACTCACATCTTTGTTTTCTTCACACAGAGTTTGAGAAGAAAAACAGGACTTTTGTTTTCTTTAGACTTTCTTCTTCATTTTTTTTTCAGCTTTGAAACAGTATTGCCAACTGTGTCAGATTTCTGAATACTGTAACATCACCATTTTTTCAAACTTAAGCTAATTAGGAATTCAGATACATTTCTTTACCATAAAGAGGCAGCATGATATAGTATAGGGGTGGTGGAAAATGCATGGATTTAGGTCCTACCTGATCAGGTTTGTATCTGTGCTCCACCCATTTTAGTTATGAAACCTAAGGCCATTGGCTTCATTCTCCAAGATTCAATGAAATGGAAATAATGGGACTCACCTTGAAAGGTTGTCATGAGAAATATAGAACACATCAGGACAATGGATGCTGCACAATGGGTGTGCAAAGGTGTTTTTTCCCTTCTTTTTTTCCTTTTCCTTTAAACAGACATTTATTGAGCCCACAGACACTGTGCATAGGTCTAAGGAGACAATGATAAGCAAAAGCAGATGTACTATCTGCTCATAGGGAGCATGTAGCTGAGTGGAGAGAAGCTACAACAAAGAATAGTCATGCAAAGAGAGGCACACTGTCACGCAGCAGGTGCTGCAGAAGGGAGGGAGAGGTGAGAGCATATTTTAGAAGAATTTGAGCCTGTCATGAAGGTCTGGGAAGACTTCTGTGAGAGGGTGACAACTGAGTTAAGATCTAAAATATAAGTAGGAGTTAACTAGGCAAAGTGGGGAGCTGCTGTCATCATCATCATCATCATCATCATCATCACTACCCACCACCATTATAAAATATGAACCTCTTTTAATAGTTTGCCCAGAGAAGTAAAATCTACCCCAAATTTTGTAAGTCATTGAATTTTGCTGTGCATGTGCCTCACATCCTTGTCTTTCTTTCTACTTTTCCCTATTTATGTCCCTACCTTTGGTCACTTGTGGAGACCACTGATCAGCAGTGGCCCTGAAGAGGCTGTTATTCATCTTTTGTCTTCATTGCTCTGGTAGGGATGGGACTGATAGATCTCCATTTGCTATTGCACATACTGTCCAACCAATTAAAAATCTCTCTATCCTTCAGCAGAGTCATATCAATCACTCTTTGCCTACATTACCAACTCCAGATGTTCCCAGCATTGTTAACAGGCCACCTGTCTTTCCTTGCACTAAACTGAAACTGGGAGGTACAGTTGGATCAGTGGTGTGCGTTCTTAATGGCCCATTCCTGACCAGGGCAGATGAGCCCTGTGTATGAGCAGACACAATGGCAGTTCTCCTCATCTACCGTGAAATGTCTATGGAACTTAGTGACTTGATAATTCAGCACTTACCATGTTTTCTGTGCTTAGAGTTGCCTTGCCTTTGACTAATGACCTTATTACAGTTTGAATGAAGGAAAAAGGGAAATGGGAAGCAGATAACAGCTTTCTCTGTGCACTGAAAGAACATTTTTTTCCTTCCTTATCTTCATTTCTCATCCAGATATGTTGCCCCCCCAAATATCATTTCTTTAAGTAGTAAATCCTTGGAGACCCTACCTAGTTTATACTTAATTGGATTAATATTTAGTAATTGGCTAATTTAATTAAAGAAATTAATGATCTTATTTTCTATGTAAGTACATCTAAAGTTATTTCCCCCCCCACAGGAAAGAGTTGGTTATTTATTTGTATATTTATTTATTTTAAACAGACATAAATTCAAGCAAACTTGGAACTGCCTGAGTTGCATCAAGATAAAAATAAGGAGGAAAATAATTTGCATTATTTAAGGACTAAAAAGGAATTTTAAAGATCATAAAGTCCACACCCCTTGTTTTATAGATGGCATTATGTGGCTTGCCCAAGATCACATGGCAGGCATTTATGGGACTCTCCAAGCATCAGGTTAGTTGTTTGGATGCAATGTGACAAACTTATTGTGTGGCTTAGTTACCTATTACTAGGGCACAGCTACTCCAGGGAGGGTGGGGGGAGAGACAGATATCTGTTTCTTTATTTACTTCTACCAAGGGCTTATTTGAATCATGAACTATTAGATTAAAAGAGATTTCAGAGCACTTATAAATCAGACATGTTCACTTCATAGACAGAGAAACTGAGACCCAGAATATTGTAATCACTTATCCAAGGGTGTGCAACTAATTTGCAACAAGGGCACTGGACTTAATCAAAACTAGTATTCACTGAATGCCTTTTCTAAGCAAAGCATTATCCTAGACAGTGGGTTATGAAAGTAATTATAAAGTTTGCTCCCTGAGAATTGACATCTTGTTTTCCTGATTCCTAGGCCAGCAGAAGGGATGGAAGGTTTATACTCATCCATTAAAAGTTTATTTTAAGTTAAGGGGACTCTATAAAAATCCATCAATTTTTTCTCATTATTCTCAAGATAAAGTTTAAAATCTTTAACCTAGAATCTACCTGACCAACTACAGCTATCCCTTCCCTTTCTAGCAATTCTGACTCCTCTTTTTAATACACTGCTTTCCACTCACTGGTCTCTAGCCATGAAAACTTCACCCCTCTCTCTAGCTCCTCTTAGGACTTCCGTATGCTGTTGCCTCTACACTAGCTACTTCTGACTTATTTTCAAGTCTGAGTCTAAATGCCCTTCAGGAAAACTGTTCCTGACTGTCTACTCTATATTAAATCTGATTTGTTATATATGCTCTTATGAAACATTTTAGTGTGTCCTTTATATTCACAGATGTAATAATAGTTATTTATGTAATTACTCAAGATCTGTCTTCATTAGAAGATAAATAATCCTTATGAAACACAGATCATATCTTTTTGTTCAACATGTCACCCCTAGCACATAGAGTGGAATGTGGTGCATAGTAGGCCTTCAACAGTTATTTGGCAAATGTCTGAATAGATGAATGAATCTTTTAGAATGACTTGTCAGTGCTCTATTTGATTGGCAAGGGAGAGTCCCATTCTAATTTCAAAGGTATGCTTTCTCATAATCCCTTCTAAATCCTTTAGGAGATGCTTCTTCATGCACTCAATCATTCATTTACACCGATTTACTTGTTACCTGCTGAATAAGACTGGGTATCCAAAACCAAAAAATACACCCTTTCTTCTAAAGCAATTCACAGTCTTATTCATTTAGGGAATATTCTTAAGATATGTGCAAATATTGGGGTATGATAGGAAGTCTATAAAACAAAATCTTCTTTCTCTTGAAAACATATATTTAAGAGCCCCAAAGCACATTATTTGTTGATATATTACTGATGTAGAAATAACTGCATTGTTTTACATTTGTTGTAAGAATCAAGAAACATTCCATCTTGAAAGGTACAAGTAATAGAAACTTTCAAGTGCAGAAGAGAGAAGAAAGTTTATTCCTTAGATTTACTTTTGTTTCTGGCTTTCCTATTCTCACAGGTAGAACATTGTATCTGGTCACATGGGGAAAGCGGAAGTAAGGAAGGAAATGGCATCCACCTAGCATGTGCAGAATAATCTTTGACTCTTGGTGGCAGCTTCTAGAAAGAAAATGCAATGGTGGGATGGGTTTCTCTCAGAATTATTCTTCAATGTGTGTGAGGAAAAGCTGGTTGAATTTTTCATTTCTGTATAAACATTGTTTGCCTTCCCATATCTAAATGAGAGAGGGAGAATGAGGAAAGGATGGATGTGAGGAATTAGCATCATGGCAACTGAGTGTGTCTACATATTATCCACAATGGCTAGATGTAAAGTAACAAAAAAATATATATGTACCTTTTCCCATAAGATCACCTCACCCGTTAACTATTGAAAACTACTTGGCCATAGCTATATGTTTTTTACTTTTCATCTAGAGTATTTAGCTATGAAGACCTCTACCTCCCTATAAATGTGGTCATGATAAATCTGGAAAACATATTTAAAACAGTTGTAACATAGCACTGGGATATTGACATAAGGTCTGAGAAGTAATTCTGATGGTGTCTCCAAATTCTTCTCAGTGTAGGTGTGTTAAAGACTTTTTCTGTTATGAATCTGTCATGGCTAGATAAACTACCATTATTTACTAATAACACTATTGTCTGATATTTGAATTACCTTTGAAAGTTTACCAAGTGTTTTTTATATATTTTTTTTAATTGAATCTTCACAATTCTCTGGAGTATGTGAAAATAAATATCAGAATGTTATCCTGATTGAAGGACAAAAGTTAATAAACATTAAAGTAGGCACTCAAATCCAGATTTTCAGTTGCCAAATCTTATTCTCTGAGTATAATAAGTCTAAGTTATGTCCACTTAATATGTAGCCAGATACAAAATAATTTCAGAAACTTAGTGTATAAACTCTTAAGACATTGTGCATTCAGATTCTACTATTGCTCAAATTGCCCCTAGTTAACACCAGTATCTGTCTTGTTGGAAATACTAATCCTAGTAATAAAGTCTTTAGACATGGCTTAGAAATATTTAATGTGCATATACATTTTAGTTTGGTGTAATTCTTCTTAGTATTTAAGGCACATTATATATATATATATATTTAAATATATACTATATCTAAATATTTACCGTCATACACATACTGTCCCCCCTTAGAATTCATATTATTGGCATCAGTTGCTATCAGTCTTTGGAAATACCTTAAAAGTTACAGGTGAAATAATACTCTAATGATTTTCTATCTAGCTCATAAATTTGGTTTATATCCAATATTTAATTTGAAATAATTTTATTAGCATTTAATGCTCATCTCTTAATTAAATAATTATATGTTAAAACTATTACTCTTAAAATGAATTTTACTTAGGTATATATGGGCTACCTATTTCTAGGTTATTACTTGTGAGTTTTTGGTGGTGGAGAATTAGCTGAAATGTACCTTTTTCACATACATGAAGAAAAATGTGGCAATTTAAACTGAAATATCAAAAAAGCTTTTATGGTCAAGATAGAGTATAAATAGGTATGTAAATAGAGAGATAAATAAATAAATATAAAAATACAGATTCATGCAAAGTACAGGTGGCACTGGAAACATGTCAGAATTTTACCTTATACACATGCTTCAATATTTTTCACAGAGTGCTATAGCTCATAGCATTTATATCATCATTTGAGGGAATGGCATGGACCCTGGAAAATGATGAACTTAGGACTCAGACCTGTGTCTAATCCCCAGCTCCCCACTCATTATATGTGTGACCTGAAGGAGGCTTTTATCCTTTCTATGAAATAAGGATGATTGATCCCCCGGAATGATGGAGGAGATGAAATGATTTTGTGCATATGCACACATGCACACCCATGGTGTGGTAGTGCCCAGTAGAGTGTCTGATCCATACTCGGTACTTACAATATATGAAAATAGGTTCACTTGTCTTCTGTTTAAAGGCAAGGAAGAAACTAGCATTCTTATAGCAATAGCAAAGAGAAGGATCTCTTCACAATATAATACATATATAAAACAGCTTACATCTTACTATGATAAATACGTTGCTAAATAGTTTATTGGACCTGAATTCTCACATATACTCCAAATTCAAGTCTACCACAAATTAGCCCGAAGCCGTAGATCCTCTCTCTTAATAGTACTGTTTATGAATGTGATTTAACCTACTTCTACAGTTCTCATAAGGAAAGGGTCAGAGGAAACTCCAAAGTTTCTCTAAAGGAGAGGATTTTGGCAGTAATACAGTTGCAAGAATGGGAGATTTGTGTCTAAGTAACCTCTGAAAGCTACATTTATAGATCAAGTCTACTGTTTGAGTAAGATTGCTTATTTATTTGCAGAAGTTTGTATTGACATGCAAAAAGGCTAATTGAGATAATAAGGTGGCTACTCCTTAGTGCTCCCCTAGGTATATAGAATCCAGGTTATTTGTGGCCCTGTGATTGCAAAACGTATGAAGTCATGATGTGCATGTAGCATGATTGGGTTGTTATGAATGAAAAGAACAAATCGGTTTAAATGCATGCTTATGTTTTGTTTGCATATATGTAGCATCTTCTGTGTGGTTGATGTCATCATATGTAAGTGAATAGAATATCTGGGCATCATTCAATTGCACTCAAAGGTTCTGGTACATGGATAATTCTTTCTGGCTGCAGTCCCTGTTTTGACACCTAATTGGATCTGTGGTCATCTTTTCCTGGTCACCCTCTTGGACATAAACCTTCTTTCCTTATTTCCGTTTTCTTCTATTCATCTATAGTCCTTCTGTTTGATTTCTTTCTTGAGGAAACCAAAAATGCTATAGTAGAGAAAGAAAAACCTTAGGTAGACTATATTTTATTTTATGGTTAATTTGTTCTAGTTAATCAAAGACAAAATAGTGAAGGTAAAAATATAAGGTGGAGAACCCTATAATTGAATTAAATGTACAGCTTGTCTTTGAAAAATGTTTCTCTCGTTTGCTCTCTCTTTTTTAAATCTAAGCATCTTTTTGTGAGAATTTAGAAAGCAAACTTGGCATAAACTCACAGTGTAAAATAAGATGATTTACAGCCTGCTAGATTTACAAAGTCATTTTTCTTTATGATCAAATAATTTAATCAAAAGACTATTGAACAGATATTAGGAGCCCGGTTGGCCCTGGGTAGATTAGTTGTCTTTCTAGCTCTAGTTGCCTCATCTAGAAAAGAAGATTGTCCTGGCTGAAAGATCTTTAAGGATCCCTTCTAAATGTAACATTATATATTTTATATTGGGTTACATGACTTGAGAATTTGACATATTGCTGAAAATTTTAATTAATGTAGACAAATAAGTTATGATTTAATTAACTAGAAAAGACCCACCCCCATTCCCCCGAACCTGAAAATGAAAGCTGAGCTTTCTGGTTTGAAACAATGCCAGTGATCCTTATTCTACATGCAATACACCATTCCCTTGACTTAGGTTTCTTCTCCAAAAATCAATTGATAGTAATGTATATGTTCAAAACATTTCTCTTCCAACAAAAGATTATTATAACCCATTAAACATGACTATCACTGTGCATGATGACCACTACATATTAACTAAAAACAGAATGAAGTGTTCCTCCAGTATCTGATTTTCTGGGAATAACTCCACTTGTAAAAGGCTAATCGTATTATAATAAAAACTTTAAAAGCTATAGTAAGCTGTCTGGACAGTGGAAATGTTCTTGGTAAATTTTTGTATGCCCTTTGTCTGTTCATGCTCAGTTGAAGAGAACAGTGTCCAAACTAAGTAACTTGAGGAAGTTTTTCCCCAGTCTCCTGCCCTGCTCTGGTCAGAAGTTTGTCCAGCTGGAACTCTGGAGACTAAAATGAGTTGATTCTGTCTTCCCATCAGAGGCTTCCAGAATGTGGAACCTACCTTGCCCTGATTTGCCTTGTACCAAAGTAATCTTCCTTATCCATTGCCCTTCTTCACATAAGCACACCTATTCTCTCCTTCTACCTCTTGGAGCCTTGCTCTTTATTTTGGACTTCCTGCTGAAGCCTGTTTCATGTTGTCCAGTCCTTGTGACTTTATTTTGCTCCATACTTAATGCTATTTTATTACCACATCATCACTTTTCTCATGCCTTAGACAATACCTTCATGCTTCCTATATTTGTTTTAAACTCAGGTAATGAAGTTTCTGGTGAAGGTGTTTCACTGGATTGCATCACCTCTGCAATTGGAGATTACTGAACTAAGATAGAAAACTAATTTCCTTGGCATAGTCAGAGTATTATCTTTTGTACTAAACAAAACTTAACAAAACATTAGCTTACGGATTGAATGGGATTTGCTGATTTTCTAAGAACTAGAACACAGTACGGTACAAGTAGTAGTGGATATGTACCACAATAATTTTATTTCTATTGAGAATTCAGAATGCACTTCTGTGCCTCAAAGGAATCATTATGCACACTAATTATTGTTGTACACTGCAGAAATAGCAGTTAGTGGAGGTTTCTTTTGATAGAAGGGCAGATAAATCAAATTCCCTGTAGTTAATTCTTTAGATGGTGCATAATCCTTTTATGCAAATGCCGGTCTTCCAGTAGTTTACATTGAGGTCTAAACTCCAAGGGAGTTATGACGTGTGGAAGAAAATTCAAAACCAAAAAAAAAAATTCAAAGCCAAAAAAGTTCTTTGTAATGTACTTGACCCTGGGATCATTAGAAGATTTCAGCACAACTCAGCTGCCAGGAGAAAGAACATGGCTTTAGAAATACTTCAATATGGCAGTAGGGACAAAAATCACAGTAAGCATATTAGTTCCAGAGGAACATGTTACAAAAAACAACTGAAAGGCCAGGTGTTTGAACATGTGACAGATATGTTCCTTGAAACTGAATTCTTGTTACAAACTATGGAAGTATAGTTTTGAATTGCAAAATATGATTCCAGGATGACCAGAATAGGGACATTCCTGTGACAGGACTGTACTAGGTTATAATAATGTCTATTGCAAGGACAGACCATTTGCTTTTTTGAAAAGGAAATAAGTGACATGATTCAATTTCAAATGGACTAAATATTCTGCATTTTCACTTGTTTCTTGCCAAGGAGAATCATAAAACCATATAACATGTTTATTGCTTATCTAATAAATAAAAAATAGACACAATGGCCATAACTTGTCAACTGAATCCAACATTTGTTTATTAGTTTTTTAGCTTCAATCCATCTTTATTTGCTATATGTTTTTGTAAAAGGAAAACCATGTGAGCATAGCTATCACATCTCCCTAAATGCAGGCCTGTCACATCCATTTATTTGATTCATTCAGGCCTAAGCTAAATCACCTCTGTGAGTGAGGGTCTGGTATGCAAAGAATCAGATGCTGATAAGACAAGTCTTCAGCCAAGGCATCAACAGTGTAGATAAGCAAATTAGCAATTCTGTTGTATACAAACAAGGAAGACCATATCCTTAAAAGAACACCAGGAGCAAAATCATGGAAGTGTGAACAGTTAAGGGGATTTGGGAATAAAATGTAATACTAGCTACTAAGCACTATTTTGGGAACTATGCTAAGAGCTTTAGGTACGTTATCTAATATGAGTCCCACAACCATCCTTCAAGTTAAATTTACTCTCCCTATGTTATAGATAAGAAGTTGGGGATTAAAGGGTTTTTAAATAACTTGACCAAATTGATACATCTAGTAAATCATGGAGCTGTGTTTTGAATCTTATTTTCACTCCAAGGCCCATGCTGTTAAAACACTGTCTTAATGTGAATGGTTTGGCACAGCTGGAGAGAAGCGTTCTGGGAGAAGAGGCAGAATCACAATCTCTTTACCAGACTGGTAAAGACCTTAGGGACCATGTACACTCTATTTGTATTTTTCTGATTCTCAAAGTTTCATTCATAAATGTAAGTTATATGCAGGATTATGATGATACAAAATACCCCTCCTGCCAGATTCCTGAGAAGTAAATAGTAAATGTTCCCCTGTTAAAAATATAGATTTGTATTCTTGACTTGACTTCTCTTAAATGGAAAACATACCCAATTTTTAATGTGTAAACTGTTGACCTTCCAAACTTCTCTCCTTTCTTTTTGCCCTCCACCTTATTATAAGCCACTTACTCCTACAGACACACCCTATACCTTGCCATAAGCAGAAATCCCTCTATGATCTTGCCTTCAAGCATTCCATTCTCCAACCACTAGCTACTTTTTTTTCCTTCAATGCTCCAAACATTACATATTCTTCAATCCTACCCAGCAATACAGTTTTTGATTCAACCAACTCATTTCTCATCCCACCAATACCTTCTTCTACCTGTTTAGACAGCTTACATATTCTGCTAAACATGACAGGAAAAGTCACAACTATGCTGAGTGGTGTACCACTCTAAATATACTGCCAACTTCAAGTGGCTGCCAGTCATTATATTACAGTTTCTCTGTTCATTCTCTTTCCTCCTTCCTTAGTTGACTTTTCCTCCCTCAGATCTTCAACAGTTCCTCTTTAGTCTTCACTCTCAGCTGATCACCTTCTTCCTATGTCACAGAACAGAAGCAATGAGAAGAGAGTGTCCACTCTCCTCCCTCTACTTACTACCGACCCCCATCTCGGCCTTTATACTCCAAGAAAAGGCCAAACCCTCAATTTGTATAGTGGACACCATAGCCTTTTGACAGTTCCTAGGAATTGTTCCAGAAAATCTCACCCAACCCCCTTTTTAGCACCATGCACTTACCTCTTCTAGATCATTTCCATCAGCATGTGTACATGCTACAGGGCTTAATCCTTAAACTTCTCTTTAAAGCTGTACTTACTCCCTTATTTATTTCATCTAGACTCTTGGCATTAAATATTATCTATGAATTTATAATGCTCAAATTTAAATTTCTGCTCCAGGCCTCTCCCTCAATTCAGATTTGAATATTTTTCTGCCTTTTTTCCATCTTTAGGTGAGTATCCAATATTCATCCCAAACTTAACATGCCCAAAATATTCTTCTTTCTACACTTGCTTCTTGGTCTACTTCATCTTAGTTAAAAGCAACTCCAAACTTCCAGTGACTCAGGTCAAAAACTTGCAGCCACCATTGACTTTCATTTTCCTCTCACATCCCATATCTTATCTGCCAATAAATTGTGTTGGCTCTACCTTCAAAATGTCTCTTCTTACTATATGCACCCTGAACCAAACACCATCATCTCTCACCTGGATTATACTTTCCTTCCTGTCCTTGCTCCTCTAGACCTATTCTTAACTCAATAGCCACAGTAATTATATTCAACCATAAGTTATATCATATTATTCCTCTCCTCAAAACCCTCCATGGCCCCTGTTCCCTCCAGAATAAAAGCCAAAACCACACAGTGGCCTAGAACACCTTACAAAGTCTAGCTCCTGTTGCTTCACTGAGTCACCTACTTTCTCTCTATTCTCTCACTGTGCTCCAGCCACATTAGCCCCCTTGCTCTTCCTCAAACCGAGCAGGCATACTCTAGCCCTAGGATCTTTGTGAACTTTGATGTTCTTTCTACAAACAATGCTCGTCCTCCAATACCTGCATGATGTGATCAATTAACTTTCTCATGTCTTCACTAAAATATAATCATTTAATAAGGCTTTTTCTAATTATGCTATATGAAATTGCAATGCCCCTTTCCTCTAATACACCTTATCCTTTCTCTGACATATTTTTTTTCTCCAGAGGATGTATCACCATCTAAAATACTCTGAAATTTACTTATTTGTATCATTTATCATCTGTGTCCCATTAACAATTTTGTTAGTGTAAGAATTTTTTTTACTCTCTGTGCACTGATATATCTGGGCTTAGTATATATTAGGCGTGCAACAAATATTTGATGAATAAATGAATAAATCTGTAGGAAAATAATTGATAGTTCTGTCACAAATACAAATAGTGCAGGAAAATATTCAGAGACACTGTCCAAGTCTTAGCCCAAAATAGTACCAAGCCTTCTTAAACATTTAAGAGTTGATAAGAAAAAGTTCTTTTTCCACAAAAGAAATCTGTAAATAAGTTATAGAAGATGACATAACTAGGAAAAATCAACATTTTTGCAGTATCGAATGAAGTCACTGATTTAGGTAAAATCATCAATAAATAAAACCATTGGATGAAAGAATAATGGGGAATCCGATGTCACCATCTTGACTACTGTTCAATCTTAGAATCATTAAAAGCAGGGCAAACCAACATCATGTGACACATTCATCCTGATATGCTGGGAAATGAACTATATAAAAGCACTTCTGAAATATTCTTGCAAAAAAATTAAAAGTTGTACCTGAATCAAATTAAGTGTTTAGTCTTAACTGGTGATTTGCAAGAAGTACAGGGGATTGTGAGGCCAATTAAATGACATTATAATAAAACGCATACATTTAGAATATAGACCATCCTACTGAAAGAAACACAACTCAGTTTCTCAATTGAGCTAATGATAGAAGAAAAGGTTAGTTAGGGATGACAGTTATATTAAAAGAAATTTAGGATATATAACAACAAATGGCAATGTGCAAACATTGTTTATATTCTGGTTCAGACAAAGCAACAAAAAAAATGACATTTTAGAGATAATTAGTGTAATTTGAAAATGGTCTGGTTGTTAGATTATACTGAGAAATTATTGTTAATTTTATTAGGTGTGGAATGGCCAAGTGCTTATGTAAATCAAACCCCATATATTTTGAAATTACACACTGAGGTTTATAGGTATGAAATGACATGATACCTGCTACTTCCTTTAAAATACTTTATAACAAAAGAAGAAATAGGATATATAATAAAAGAGTGGCAAAATCTTCATATTTATCAAACTTGAATGATGGGTGCTATGGACTGAATTATGTTTCTTTCAAATTCACATGTTGAACCCCTAACCCCCAATAAGACTGTATTTGGAGATAGGGCTTTTAGGAGGTGATTAGGATTAAATGAGGTTGTAAAGGTGAGATCCTAATCTGATAGGATTGGTGGCTTCATAAGAAGAGGAAGAGAGAGAGATCTCTGTCTTTCTCCACATGCATTCATGCACCAAAAAGGGTCCCATGAGGGCAGAGTGAGAGGGCGGCTCTGCAAGCCAGGAAGAGAGTCTTCACCAGAAACTGAATCAGCTGGCCAGTTGATCTTAGATTTCCCAGCCTCCAGAACTATGAGAAATAAATTTCTGTGAAGACACTCAGTCTATGGTATTTTGTTATAGCAGCCTAAGCAGACTAAAACAATGGCTATATGGGAATTTATTACATTAGGTTCTCTAATTTTATGTACTTTGAAAATTAAAATTCTTCTGCTAGAAGTTTCTGACCTATGTCAATAAAAATAAAATGTTATTTGAAATTAAAATTATGATTTTGTGGCTCTGCTCCCTATCCCCCCATCCATCTAACCTTGTAACCTTCCTGCTACAGTGTCATCCGCAGTACTTCAGCCTACGAGAGAAGTCTAACACATGTAGCCAGCCAAGCTTTCCCATAATTGAGCTCTAAACGAATCTTTCCAGAAATGTCTCCTTCTGTTCTCTGTAACATATCCTTATACTTCAACCGAAAGAAACCTTACATCATCATAAAGCCCCCTTTCCATTTATATTTGTAATGATCCTTCTAGTTCAGCTCAATTTTTACATGAAAATAAAAGATAACTAAACAGTTATACCCAGTTATATGTAGCTAACTAAATGAGAGTTCTGATATCAGCCCTCAATTTTTCCTTCCTAGGAAAGTGGCAAATAATTTTGAATCAGCAATTCAAGGGATTACTTCTGATACAACTGTAGGTCCTCCTCCATGGCTGTCACACTCAGAGCGCCGTTGATACAGGGTGGTTTCCTAGTTTCAATGCCTTTATTGATGAGTTCTTAGTTTTGCACTTAGACACCTGTAAGACATTCAGCCCATACATATTAAGTGTTATTTTTCTTTTACTTTCCACATTTTCTTCCCCTTTCCTACCACCCACTTTTTCATATACACCCCCAGGATCTTGTTGTTAGCTTGCTACTTTGCATTCTTCCATATTCTTTTAATTCATGTAATTACACACACATGCACGTGCGTGCACACACACACACACACACACGGGTTTCAACTCTTTGACTTACAAAATAGAAATAGTTCATCTATACTTCTCTGTATCTTGATTTTTCTTATTTAGCAGTTCATTACAGAACTCCATCCACATCAGCTGATAGAGATTTGACTCATTTAAAAAAATAACTTCATAATATTTCTCAACAAAGATAAACCACAATTTATTTAACCATTTTCTTATTATAGACATTCACTTTTTCTTTTGGACTTCTGCTACCAACACAGTACATCAATGAACATTCTTGAATATAGTAGTGGTTTTACTTCTCGGGAGGGAGATCACTGATATATGTGTTTGATTTCAAACACATCTTTCACATTGTTTTCCAAAAAGTCCTTGAGACTTAACATTTCTTTAAGCAATGTATGAGGGTACCCTGTTATGTGGGGAGGATGTTAGAGGTTATCACGCTTTTGACCATATGCCATCCACTTGGGAAAATTTTCCTATCTCAAGATTACTTTTTCATCTGCTTTTCTCTCACTCTCTGGGTGGTTCATCATACTTCCATGTATCTATTGGTCATTTTGATTTGCTCTGTAAATTGTCTATTCTTATTCTTTTGCCCATTTTTCAACTGAGATGTCAGCTTTTTTGTTATCAGTTTTAAAAGCTTTTAGCATATTAAATATAATAACACTTTTTTATTATCTGCATTACAAGTATTTGTTTCCCAGTCTGTTATTTATTACCTTCCTAAGGATATGGGTTTTCCATATATAAATTTTAAATGTTTATGAGGCAAATATATTCATTTTTTGTTTCCTAGCTTCTAGGCTTTTTGTCTTGTTTTTAACGAACTCTCAAATATCTAAATTGTATATATAATCTCCTCAATGTCTTCTAAGATTTTTATTGTTTTATAATTGCACCTTTAATCAACAGGAATTGGGTGAGACTGGGATCCAGTGTGTTTTCCTTTAATGGATAGTCAGTTGTAATACCCATTTACTAAATTAGACCATTCTTTTCATATGAATTGAAATACCTCCTCAGGGATCCATTATATTCCACAGTATACTGTTACCCATTTCTGAGCCATGTGTCCTTCTCTGCCAGTAGCTTTAAAATTTTACATTCATATAAAATCTTCTTTCTGACTAGTTGGAAGTTCTGTCTTCTTGCTCTGAGGTCCCATAACACTTTATTTTTACTTCTCTTAAGGCAATTACCACTTCCTACCTCAAATTATAGTTGCTTGTGTACATGTCTCCTTCATTTCACTTATAATCCTTGAATGGAAAATGCCCATCTAATTTATCTTTGCACCCTTCAGTTTTTGAGCAATTTAGAAACTTCTGACATAGCTATTGAATGAATGCACTAATAACTAAACATAAATTGTTCCAACCATAACAGTTTCATACAATTTTATTTATTTATTGGGTGGTAACTTAGTGTTTATTCTGCTCTAAAGAAAAGTACTCTTGGTACATGTTTTTCTCAGTTCCTTTTCTCTACCTTCAGAGAGAATGATCAAGGGCCAAACTCAGTTTGTGGTTAGTCAGTATTTCACGCTGAATCTCATGAAGTGGCTTCCAGGATCTTCCCTGCAGATGTGATGGAAGTTTAAGAAATATAGGCTATGTATTTTAGTTTTGCTTGACAGATATCTCTTTTTTTAATTAAGTTTTTTCATTCCAGTATAGTTAACATACAGTGTTATATTAGTTTCAGATGTACAATATAGTGATTCAACAATTCTCTACATTACTCAGTGCTCATCATGATAAGTGAATTCTTGATCCCCATCACCTATTTCACCCATCCCCCCACCCACTTCCCCTCTGGTAACCATCAGTTTGTCTCTATAGTTAAGAGTCTGTGTCTTGGGCGCCTGGGTGGCTCAGTTGGTTAAGCGACTGCCTTCGGCTCAGGTCATGATCCTGGAGTCCCGGGATCGAGTCCCGCATCGGGCTCCCTGCTCTGCAGGGAGTCTGCTTCTCCCTCTGACCCTCCCCCCTCTCATGTGCTTTCTCTCATTCGCTCTCTCTCAAATAAATAAATAAAATCTTTAAAAAAAAGAAAAAAAAAAAAAAAAAAAAAAAAAAAAAAAAAAT
>NC_058403.1:89912185-89970915 GCF_002201575.2 Neomonachus schauinslandi | reverse complement strand
AAAAAAAAAAAAAAAAAAAAAAAAAAAAAAAAAAAAAAAAGAGTCTGTGTCTTGGTTTGTCTCTCTCTCTCTCTTTTATTCTTTTGCTCATCTGTTTCATTTCTTAAATTCCACATATGAGTGAAATCATTTGGTATTTGTCTTTCTCTGACTGACTTATTTTGCTTAGCATTATACCCTCTAGCTCCAACCATGTTGCAAGTGACAAGATTTCATTCCTCTTTATGGCTGAATAATATTCCATCATGTATATATATATATATATCTCACATCTTCTTTATCCATTCCTCTATCAATGGACATGGGCTGCTTCCATAATTTGGCTATTGTAAATAATGCTGCAATAAACATAGAGGTGCATGTATCCCTTTGAATTAGTGTTTTTGTATTTGGGGGGTATATATCCAGTAGTGCAATTACTGGATTGTAGGGTAGTTATATTTTTAACTTTTTGAGGACCCACCATACCGTTTTCCACAGTGGCTGCAGTTTCATACAATTTTAGAATCTCAAAGTGACAGTGATTCTAGTCAGGAGTGCCAAGTCTTTGTTCTTGCTTTTCTTCAGAAGTTCTTGCTACAGTGAACAGAGTTAAACAAAGAAATTTTATTTATGTAATCTTTCAGTGTTTTATTCATTAGCACATAAATCTAGACTACCCCTTCATGCATAGTGCTTTATACTATATGAACATTTAGTAGGCAGTTCATTTAAATTTAGTTTTATTTAATACATTTTTCTACTATTAAAGCCATAAGTGATATAGATGAGTTCATAGGTCTGCAAGATCCAGAAAACTTTGATAATGTTAAACTAAACCAGATAAAAGTATAAAAAGGTGATTTATTCACTTTTTTCTTAATCACAGCTTTTGAGATGCCAATTTTTCTGTAATACAATAACAAATGACGATTATAGCAACTAAAATTTCGAACTCATTAATGTGTTGGCATTACACAGATCATGATATTCAAGTCAGCAAAATAGGCCAATTAACAGATGTTTACCTGGAGCTACCTAAAATCATGCAGCTTTAACTCTGGGCCTATAATAATTTGTAGAGGAAATGTTTGTGGTAGCCTCTGGGTAAAATAAAATAGGAAATTCTGCTTCATTCCCAGCCATTTTGTGCAGTACACTGAGAAATGCTGAAAGCTGACTCAGCCTTGCCCTTTTGACATAATGTTTTCTCTCTTTATATTCAGCATATAAACTGAATATAAGCCAGTGTGCAATAATTTTTAATACTCAAACTAGCATGTAATGATAATCCTGAGTTGCAGTCCTTGTGTAAAAAAACAAAACAAAACAAAACAAACAAACAAAAAACTAAAACCTGATTCGCTTGTTCTGATAGGGTACTCAAAGTCCACTGGAGTGACCCATTATTTTCTCTTCTACTGAAGAGTGAGAGAAGTTGTCTCCCAGGAGGTTTGCAGGGGATCCAAACCAGGAGGAAAGGTTGATCAGATAAGGGGCACTTAGTGGCACTGACAGATAGACAGGGAGCAACAGGTAAGATCAGGGAGCCCATGTCAACAATCCAGTGTGAATCAAAAGTGAGGTTGCACTGGGGCAAAAGCTGGGGGGCAGGGGGCGGGGATCTGATGAGGCAAGTCAATTGGAAAGTTTGAGGAAACAGTGCCACCTTTTAACTATGGTTATTTCATTTTGGGCAGTTCCTTCTGAGATTTCTTATTAAATAGATCATCACATTTCTGATATCATGGGGCTCTTAATTGTTTTAACAGACTTCTTCAATGACCTTTATTTCCTTTAGAATTATTTTGTCTAGCCTGGTGGCTCCAAAGTTAGCAAAACATACAAACAAGGTTTTGGCCACTATTGTATACATTGGATAGATGCTCTTTTTATCCCCTTTACTTTTTTTTCTCTGATTTAAACTTCTTAATTGAGGTAGATAATGGAGACTTGACTGGAAGGCAAGAATCTATGGCCTGCTAGTAATTTTAATACCAGTCAGTAATATTGAGGCATTATTCTGATTCAATCCTGATTATTTTATTTATTTTCTCCAGGACAGGAAATAAGCCAAGGGTGGCTTGGGTGGTCCTGAGCTTAGAGGAGAGGCAGAGAAGTGACTCCCTTGGCAAGAAGGGAAATAACAGAAGGTCAGTGTTAAAGTAGACCCCAGAGAATGCTATTCTCTGACAAGCAGACGTGCTGGGTCTAACTTGCCTTCCCTGATAATGAAGCACTTTTCTTGTTTTTTAACAAAATGAAAAGCAGTTTACTGTAACAGTGGGTTGCTAAACATGGTATCCATCATAAAAGTGATGATGCACATAAAAGTGATGCAAACAAATATTTGTACCTTTTAAAAATGATAATACATAAGAAGAAGTAAACGACAAAGGGTTTGAGTGATTTAAATATAAATGAGATAGAATATACTATAGTTATATAAAATATGCAAATGATGTGATCTTTTTCTTCATTTACTATGTCTTAATGGTGGGGGAAATAATGTACTTCCAACTGGTACTAAAAAGAAACTGTTTTATTATGTTTACTACACAATGCGCCTGCCTGAGGCCTTCTCTAGTTATGTTATACATTATTAACTGTTATAAACCATTACTCTGAATAGCACCCAAGAGGCCTGAAACTTAATGTTATCTCTTTAAGTGCTTAGCTCACTACAAGAGAGTAACTTAGACATTGAAAAGTGACTGCTTGTTCATTGACTCTGCTTCTGCCAAGATTAGGGTAAAGTGAGGGATGGGGTTAGAGCATACGAAGAAACACAAAAGGAAGAAGAAAAGAAAGGGTTAAATTTGTTGAAACAAATTCCAAATACTGGTTTAATGATGCTCTAGGGTATCCATTTCAATAATTATCATAGATTTCTCCAAATAATAGGAGAATATGTCTCTGATATGACTCACGCACACACACACACACACACACACAACCATCTTTGGCAGGCACGAGGCATCTGGTTTCATGTTTCTCCAGACCACAGCCCGTTCCCTGCTATAGCTATTAATAAGTAAATGGGGAAATGGGCAAGGTTTGGGGAACTTACTTCCTTCTTTCTCTTCCCCCCCAATCTGTTAAACTTATGTGGTGAGAAAATTTGTCTATACTTCCTATACTGCTAATAAAGACAGAGATAATGAACTATTGATTATTTAATGACTGCTGTTCCAGCACATGATGTAAGGGAAGCTCCCTTTCCTTTTATGTTCCAGGCTCCACCAAGAATGTATAAATACATACTCTTTTATCTGATTGAATTCATTCCTTCAACAAACATTTATTCATGCATCTACTATGTGCCAGATGATATGCAAGGGGTATGGAAAAAATAAGATATATATATCTATGTCCTTTTGAATAACATTGGAAATTTAAGAAAAAATAAGAGAGAAATTAACATTTTTTGTTTATTTTTTATATTACAGTTGTAGTTTTGGTTTGATAGGGCATTTAGTATTTTTTAGCTTACCTTACTCTATTTCTCATGCATTGTGAATTTTTTCTAGATGGGAAGCATTTTTTTCTTTTGATATATAAAGTTCCTTATTTCATTTGCATACATGATATAGCTAAAAGAATTTAATATTGGTTAACAGGTAATAGAACTGTCCCATTCCTTCAACTCTGTTCTTCCTGAACTTCTTCCCAGTGAATTCTCCTCTCTTTTATCATAGAGATACAAGAAAAGGGAGAGATATGAAAAAGAAAAAAATTGAAGAGGGAACACAAAAAATGGAAGAAAGTGAGATGAAAAGGAGGGAAAAAAGAATATGTAAAAGGAAGACAAAGACATTCAGAAGTGGGAACACAGGGTCACCTGAGTGGCTCAGTCAGTTAAGCATCTGCCTTCAGCTCAGTTCATGATCCCTGGGTCCCTGCTCTGTGGGCAGTCTGCTTCTCTCTCTTCCTCTGCCTGCAGCTCCCCCTGCTTGTGCTCTCTCTCTGTGTGTGTCAAATAAATAAATTAAATTTAAAAAAAAGAAGTGGGAACACAGAATCAATGATGTTAAAGACAGAAGCAGACTCACACTCATTTATCTTTTATCTTTCACACATCAAGCATAGTCACTCATTATTTCCTATGGGTAAATAACCATTTATATCCACACATTTATAAAAACATCTTTACTATGTCCAATACTCTAACAAATGTCTGAGAGACTGCATTTAAGAAAATATAAAACATGGATGGGAGTTATGATGGCAGAGTAGTAGGGGGACCCTGGGCTTGCCTCATCCTGGAACACAGCTAGACCAACATAAAATCATTTTGAACTAGGAAATTGATCTGAAGATTAAGAAAACAATCTGCACAGTTGGAGGGAGAGAATGTGTCAGATATAAGGTTCAAAGACATGAATTGGGAAGAGAAAAGCTGCAGTGCCTCCCAGGGGTGGGATCCTTTTTTGCAGAAAGGTCAGGGAGAGTGGGAGAAAGCGGGAGAGAGAGCAGTATATAGGGCAGGGTAGGGTTTGCACAAGGTACGGTTGTGTGGAGATCCCCTTGGGTTGCACAGGGAGAACATTCCCCTCCCTGGAGTACTTTTGAAAGAGTGTGTATTGCCTCTCCAAGGGCAAACGTCCTGCCAGGTGCCACTGAGTGGCCGTTCAACAGCAGGGGACAGAGGCACACGTAGAAGGCAGATAACCTGGTTGCAGCTTTTTGCTGTGCTTCCCATAGACTCCAGGCACTCCTGTAGACGTGGGACTGCCTTTCTGGGGCAGAGCAGTGCTGGGCGGCATGCTGGGAGGCTCTCCTCCAGAAGAGAGGAGGGGGTCCCAGCACTGCAGGGTCCTTTAAGATTTGTTGTTTTGAGTCCCAGCTGCTGGCAAGAGATAAAACACAGGAGACCTGTGGTGCTGGGCATGCTGACAGCGGGCACAGACAGGTTGAGGGAAGGGATCTGACGAAAGCCTGGGACACAAGAGAGGAGATTGTTTGCTTTTCTGTGAGGGCCTCCTGAACAGTGATGGCCACAAGTTCCCCTCCCAGGGGGCAAGAGGGCGGGGTGATGCCATCTTCCACCTTCCTGTTCACCAGCACTGTGGGACTTCAGAGAGAAACACAGTGCCTCCAGTGGAGGCTGGAGTTGCTTACACCAAACCCCGGCCCTTGCCCAGCAGGGGCATCTTTACAAGGACAGGTCTGACTGTGAACCAGGGCAGAAGGCCTCTGCCTCAGAGGACCAACACCGGCCCTCCGCATGCATCAAGGTTACTGATCATAGAGTGCTCCAAAGCATCAGCGTCAGTTCTGGTGGAAATAGGAGCAGGCCTTTTTTTCATCTTTTATCTGTTTTTTTTAATTATTATTTTTGATTTTTAAAATTTCTTAATTTTTTAATTTTCTATTATTTTTGTCTTGGGAATCAGGTTTATAGTTTTTTGTTCATTTGTTGGTTTGTTTCTTTCTCTCGTTTTTTGGGTCAGGCTTTTTTTTTTTTTTAATCAAGCTTATCTTAACAAACAAATCAAAGCACACCTAGTTAAAGGTCCAAACACTCCCCACTGAAAGCAGGGAGGAACTCTGCAGAGGACTGACCTGTGGGAAAGAGCAACCAGAACACAAAGCAGAGTGCACACAACATACACCAGAAACACTTCATGAAGCACCAGGCCTTGGATAGTGTAGGACCCTTTCTTAATATAGTATTACTCTCAGAAAAGGAAACATAACAAGCTTTCATAATGTGAAAAAGACAGAAACCTAGACATAATGACAAGATGGAGGAATTCTCCCCAAAAGAAAGATCTAGAAGAAATCACAGCCAGGGATTTGCTCAAAGCAGATACAAGCAATATATCTGAACAAGAATTAAGAACAACAGTCATAAGAATACTAGCTAGGCTTGAAAGAAGCATAGAAGACACCAGAGAAACCCTGGCTGCAGAGATAAAAGACCTAAAAACTAGTAAGGCCAAAATAAAAAATGCTATAACTGAGATGCAAAACCAACTGGATGGAAGAAGCAGAGGAATGAATAGGTGATATAGAAGATAAAATTATGGGAAATAATGAGGCTGAAAAGAAGAGGGAAAGAAAACTGTTAAATCATGAATATAGACTTAGGGAACTCAGCAATTAATCAGTCATTCATCAGTTAAATGAATTGATTTCTATGCTCTACTCTAAAATACAGTTCTCTGAATAAGAATAGAAAATAGAAATATAGACTTTTCCAGTCTATCAGAAGATATATTTATTAGCAAATATCTTAGTACGGTTTTCCTGGAATAAATAATTTTTATTACCTTATGTCAATGAACCCGTCAGTCATTTATATTATTTTTATAGCACTACATGATGCCATGTGATGTTTCTTGTTGAATAATTTTTGTCTTATTCAGTTGGAAAATATCTTTATGTCCATCATTAGGGTTTCAAAATGGATAAGTGAAGATATGTGCCAGAAATTGCACATGTCGATGTGTGTGTACACATACATTTGTATGGGGGAGGCTATTTATTTAGGGATGAAATTCCTTCTGGCTCACAGAATTCCTTCTGGTTCATGAGGATTAAAAAGAACAAACAAACAACAACAACAAAAAACAAGAAATCTGGGGCAGCAGAGAAACTTTAATTTAGTGAAGAACAATATAGAGAACAATGTGTTGTCAGAATCTAAAATAATGTGAAGGGAAAGTTCTATTGACTTGATAATAAAAGGTAATTGACTGGACGGACAAGAGCTATTTCTGCATTGTGGCCTAAGCAGATTGAGAAAAACCAGTGATAATGTCTCTAGAGAGATGGTAAAATGTCACACAAAAAAACAAAGAGAAAATTTACCAGTAAGACCAGAAGAAGAAAAAGGAACTGAAATTCCTTGTCTTCCTAGAATTGGAATCTTTCCTCCTATTGCCCTCTCCTTTCTCCAAAAGAATCAACAGGCATCTTGGTAGGAATGGCATCCTGCTCCAGAGAATTTTATATGCTCTCTTCATACCATAAATTCCATTGGTCCAGTCTATATCTATAACTTTGTCCAGCTTCCTTCAATTACTAGGGTTTTGGAATGACCACTGATACCATGCAGTGCCCTACACTTACATCATGCAGTAATACCAAGAGAAATTGTCTCACATACTTTTATTATCTGCTTCAATGAGAAAAAAAAGTAGAATGGCTTCCATTTCTTTTTCAGCACATTTTATTCCAATATATATTTATTTTGTCAGAGGTCCTCTTCCATCATCCTTGTGAGGCATCATTTAGTTCCTTTGGGGATAGGTCATGCTCAGGGCTTTAGTGGCATAGAAAGACTTCATGGAGGAGGAGAAAATCTCCTATTTTCTAAATCACTACATACATATTATATAAATGCATACACACACACAAATACTTAAAATTTCATTATGTTTGTCTTTTCTTCTTCTTTTCCTTATATTTTTCTTATTCACTGTATTTTCCTTCCTCCTCCTATTTTTATCATTAGTAACAATATTAGTAATTGTACTAGTAGCAATCGCAACAGTATTACCATCTATTGAACAATGACCGCATGTTAGTTGTGTACTTGTAATCTTACATACATTATGTATAGTCTAAAAATGGCCCTACAATGTTATTATTTCTTCATTTTATGGGAGTAGAAACAAAGGAAAAACAGGTTAAGTCACACAGTAGGGCAGGGCCCCTGCATAGAATTATTCTAGGAATTAGAGTAGCACTGAACCTAAAAATTCACAATTGTAAATTCACAATTTATAAAGTTAAGAACTGGCCTCAAAGGACATTGAAAGAAACAAGGGTAACATATTTTACATATGCAAATAATAATAAACAACTTCCATTTGCATAATTTAGAAATTAGTTTATAAATTAAGGCAGGGTGTAAACCAAGGGTTATTTATAATTCTCATCTTGTGTAAACAGTATCAGTAACTCATGAATTAATTGAAAAATGAATATTACCAAATTTTTATTTAGATAATGATTTTGAAATTTTGATTAAAAGTTATCTGTTACATCTCTTCCTAAAATTATCTCCTTCATTGGTGCTCCCTTCTCTAGATCAGTAATGATAAAATAAATAGTAATTATAGTTTATCTTGAGAGGGTACTTTAAAACTTCAACTATAAGTGGCTGTAAATGTTTAATGTGTAATTATCATGCGGAAATAACTTAATAACCTGGAAAAACAGAAGAAGGGGCTGGCATGTTTTCCTTCAATGTTGAACATGTGTGTTCTAATAGACACTGAACCAGAAATGTGATTTGGTACTTAAAGCAATACTATAAGACTAAAGGGATTTCCTACACTTGATGACCAAATTATATTTATAGCTTGCTTCTTTTTTTTTTTAAGATTTTATTTATTTATTTGACAGAGACAGAGACAGCGAGAGCAGGAACACAAGCAGGGGGAGTGGGAGAGGGAGAAGCAGGCTTCCCGCTGAGTGGGGAGCCTGATGTGGGACTCGATCCCAGGACCCTGGGATCATGACCTGAGCTGAAGGCAGCCGCCTAACAACTGAGCCACCCAGGCGCCCTATAGCTTGCTTCTTTCAATAGGGAGAGTCTAGCACATACCTGACCCAGATTGGCATTGAACATACGTTGGTGAATAAATGAATAATGCACAACATAGACTGATAGTTGGCTTATACTTGGAATAAAAAGTATTTTCTCTTATATAAGGTATGATGGCCAAAATCTTGGAGGGTACAAAGGTATATACAAAGGGAATGGGTATTTTTACTGGAAATAAATGAAAAATTAGAGTACTACAGAATTATTTGGACAGTTTTAAATACTGAATCTTCAAGATCTCTCCATGATAAATGTATTATTTGGTTTACTTTATCCAGCTAATTAGTTTGTTTTAACATATAAGTACATTGTTTACTAAATAAGAATGGACCCAGAGTAAACAATAGTCACTCATTCAATTTGGAAGAGGAGGGCACACATTGATATTCTAATTTTATGTTTTAAAGTGGTTTTGTTTGTTTATTTGTTTGTTTTCTCTAGTTAAGTGATAGTTTCAAGATCAGGAAAATAGTTTAGAAAAATCAAGTCATTTGTCAAAATTCAACAACCTTCACAGTTGATGCAATTCCATCCATAATCACTTTACTTTATGCCTTTGGATAATTAAATTTTTGTAATTTAAAGTGTAATTTTTAGCAGTTTCCTTTGAACATTTAAAAATTAATTTTATTTAAATTTCTCAGTTAATTTCAACATTTCATAAGTAGTTATTACTCAGAAACAAGTTCCTACATTGACTTCTATTTTTTTCCCACCTTAAATTCTCTCTCAAATTTGTATGTATTCATGAAATACTTAGAAAATTTAATTTATCCTTTAGAAACTGGAAATTAGGTAGCCAATGTATAATAAAGTAATTTGATTTTCCAATACCTGAGTTTGACCAAAAAAAAAAAAATAAGTTATTGTATTATTTCACTGAGTTTTTAGAGAATATTTGATCGCTATTGTATGAGAGCAGAGATGCTCTACTTCTCTTATTGAGAATGAATTTACTTATCAGTCGTCAGCTACTCAAGATGGTTCAACAGGAAGTGAGAGAAAAATTGCTGAGACAATTAATGCACTAAGCAGTTTATTAATGCATGGATGAATAGCTCCCTCCCCCAATCCCAGTAAGTAATCTTGTGCAGATTTGCTGCTTAGGATCTTAAGAAGATTTTTATCTCAAGGATACTCTCAAAAAATACTCAAACTCTTAGAATGGTCACCATTCATCAGCTTATACCTTACATATTACATACCAAATATTTCTTCAAGGTCACCTTTTAATTAGCTCTTCCTAGGACCTTATATCAAAACAAAAATTCTATTAAACTGTATATATGTTTTAATTAATTTTCCTCCTTTTAAACATACACACACACATACACACATATATATATAATAGCCAATCAAAAAACTAAATTATTATTTCAGACAAAAGCAAAACACCAACCCCAAAAACAAAACTAACATTTTGATTGATCTAACTAGGTTTCCATTACTTTGAGAACCTTTAGCGCCCAGATAGTCCAAATTAGGAGGTATAGTTTTAGAGGCATTAATAGCTGCCCCCCCCCCAGATCTATCTTTTTCACAACTGCCAGAATATCAAATTTACCATAAAACCTCTCTGCCAAAACTCTTTCAGTGGTTCACTGTTTCTTCCAGGAGAAAGGCCAACATAATTAACATGGTTTGCAAGGGCAGCCATGACCTGACCCATTCTTCATCTTCCACCATTGCTTGAGTTATAGTATATGCTCAAGTGACTCTAAACTATATGCCTCCTGATCCATACTTCACCTCCCAACATTCTCCCCAAACACAGATAGCATGCTGTGTGTTTCCTGCCAGTTATACTCCTCCTCAGAACCCAACATTCAGCTCAGGAACCTCTTTTGAACTTTTCATTATGTGCTCCCATGACAACACATGTGTGTGTCTGGAGTAATACATGCTGTGCATGCAGCTGTCTGTCCTTCTAGGTGCTTAGCTCTTTAAGAGATGGGTCTGTGTCTCAAAAATCTTGTATTTATGGTGATTCATCCAGTGTCTGGCACAAATAATAGAGGGCAGGACTAGAGATCAGCTCTAGGCTGGTAAGAGAGATACAGATTGGAAAGATAGCAGAGAATAAGGTTGAGTTCATCTACTTAACTTTCTTATTCATATGCCAGTGAATATATAAAAAGGAGGGTCTTATTGGTTTTGATTTCAACTACCTAAAAGAAGAGTTCAGAGTCATTTGGCTATTGCTATACTCTTCACTCATCCACCCCACTGGAAATATATAAAAAAAGCTGACATTTCCCCAACAAGACACTAGAAAAATATCCAGTATTCATGCTGTTTATATTTATCATATACAAAATTGACAATTTTCAAAGCTCAAGGCAATTAATGGAGTTTTCTAGTTTTTATTGTGTTCCAAAGAAGCAACAAAATTTGGAAGCAATATTCTCTTCCTGGGGTTCTGGAAAATGGTATAACCCTATTAGAGGGAATTCTCAAGCTGGTGGGAACCTTAAGAGAACTAAATCAATTCCTTATTTTACAGATAAAGAAGTATTTGTTCATTTATCCATTCCATGGTTTACATGCCAGTAAAATGTGTGGTGCTGAGACAAAAATGAGTAAGCATGCTCTTCAGGGAGTTCATTCTGGTTAGAGATAATGACATGTAATAAGATAATTATGCAAGTAAAACATTTACAGAACTTGGGCCCAAAGGTGTGAGTTGATTTGCATGAAGTTGCATCCATAGATGGTCAGGTGGTCCTATCCTTTGCTCTTACTAAAATTAATAGTTTTTAAGTTTTGTAACCTATAGAGTGATATATAAATATTTTAATTACTTCATTGCTACCTCCTGATATGTTAAGTTGGGGGGTATAATATTAAATCAGTTGTTACTACAATATATCTAAAATTCTAGTTCAGTTCCCATAGATTACTAATTCCTTTGAGAGAAAGTACAGTGTAATGATAAAGACAATGAGCTTTGTAATGAAAACATTTGAATCACAGCTCTACTCCACTACTGACAAGAAATACAACCTCAGACAAATCAATGACTTTTCTAAGTCTCAATTTCCTCATCTGTGCAATGGGCATGGCACTGTTCCTCCCACATAAGGCTTTCAAGGGGATTGTGATGCAATGAACATTCAGTAGCACTCAATAAAATGAAAAAGAATGTCTCCTACTTTTGTCATTTTGCCATGTAAAGCCCTTCAACCTTTACGGTACAGTTTATGAATCAGAAAACATACTGCCAGTACCATAGCCCTTTACAACTGAACCTGGAGTTCATTCAGTTTGTAAAGTAAAAATCCTTTGCGCATTCTTTTGCTCAAGTTGTATCCTCAACTTGCAGTGGTCTTTCACCTCTCAATATCTATGATTTTTCAAGTTTCATCTCAAATGCTCTTCTACAAAGAAGCCTTCACTGAGACTGCACAGAGAAATCTAATCTCCCATTTCTTTCCCTTCCCATAGTGGTTTGCTATCATCTCTTTTAGATCACTTATTGCAAACATCTTGATTTCTACATGTCTATCTTTCCATAATACAAGGAGATCGCTGAGCATATGGGGAATGGTTAGCACAATTTTGTACATAGTAGGTTCTTTTTTAAAAAAATGTCTGTTGAATTAAACTGAAAAGAAAATGAGTAACTTTATTAATTTTGTGATTCATCGTAATTTTGCAATTGTATGCCATCATTTAAAATCAAATCTATAAACTGAAAAGCAGATGTGATATTTAGAGTATTTGAGCACTGAGGAATATTATAATTCTAGAAAACTGCAGAGGAAGTAGTTTTTTTTTACTGGAAAGCAATGATAAATTCACTCATTTTTAATTGGTGGAGCAAAAGAAATACTCCTTGAGTGAATAAGTACTCAAGGAAAAAACTGAGAACTTGAATTGTACAAGGTTTGTATGTAACATTGTATTTTTAAAATAATAAGCTAGTAAACACAGAAAATTGGAGCTTCATTCATTCATCCATTCATTTTTTTCAAATATTTATTGAGCCTTTAGCAGGACTCTGGAATTTCAAAAATGATTAAGACCTTACCCTCCAAGAACTCAATATTGTTAAAATACATTAGACTCGTTGGTTAAAGTGTTTACACCCTATTTTTATTTAAACAAATTTTGCTATTTGTTAAGCAAACTTATTTTGTACATGCTGTATTATAAGGATAGACTCATTTTGAGATGTGGAAGCAAAATATTATAATTCTAAATATATATGTATACATATATACACATATATTAATATATACATCTTGAAATGGCTGAGCATTTTAACTTTAACATTAATGCCAAAATTAACTTGCAATCTTTTCAGTCTTGAATGTAACCAAAAAAACAGAAGTGTAACTTTATTTTTAAAAATTCTATAATTCCCTTTGATTAATGTACTGATCATTGCTATTGACCAGAGAGGGAACAAAACCCATGGTTCATTTTTGTTAGTCACAGAAATGTGTTTTTCAATAATCTAAAAGGAGAAATGAAGATATTTAAAAGATTACTGGCTCTTTTCCATTTTTTTCTTATGTGGATGTTAAAGTTTTTGACTAAAGTATTCTCACCTTAAATAGTGTACGGTAGAGATTTTTTTTTTAATTTGAAAGAATACTTTTTATTATAATGAAGTAAAAATCTTTTTTCACATTTTTTGCATTGAGTAATGAACTTTTAGAAGGTACCCAGTTTCACATTGTAGTTGAGAGTCATAAATTTAAAATACACATATAATTACATATATAAATATATAAGATTATTTTAGAAGTTGGTAAGTACTATGAAATAAGCAAAACATGGTAATGTGACAAAGTGATTAGGGTTTGAAATTAGATGAGTTGGGGGAGAAAAGGCTTCTCTATAGAACTGGTATTTAAGGTGGATTAGAAAACGGAGTTAGTCGTATGAAGAACAGAGAAGAGAACATTCTGGTCAGGGAAAGTAGCACATGCAAAGTCATAATGTTGCAGTATAATTGCATGTCTAAGAAAGAGAAAGAAGGACAGTATAGCTAGAGAACAGCAAGGAAGGCAGAGAATGGTAGTTTCATTCAGATAGCAGTGCATGTGGACCATGGTAAACAGTCTGGATTTTTATGTTTTAAGTGATTGGAAGAAACTGGAGGGTTTTAAGCAGGAGAGGGACTTAAAGGTATAAACTGAAGTTGTTACAAACAAACCTTGATGTGTGATCACCCTATTTATAAGGCTATTAAGATAGACAAAACAAGAAATATTAGTGGTTCAAACAAAACGATTAGTAGTAGAGATGGAGAGAACTTACACGAAATGTGGGTCAGGGAAGAGAGAAGTGCATCCTGAAGAAAGGGTGCTTCAGTAGCCAATCTTCTGCCTGTGGGCAGTCCCTAGTCTTCCTCTAAACTTTTAGCTGCCAGGTCATCCTATTTTTTCAACATTCCTTATTCAACTTTTTTTTTTTTAAGAGACAGTTTAAGAGACAGTGACTCTTGTTTCTGGTCTGTTTAGGATTTTCCAACTGCTCTAACTATCATATCCCAAATAGCTATACTGTGGATTCTCAGGATTCCCTTCTACTTCTGGTCCTCACTTGGTACTGAATCCACTTTCTGTGGTAGTTTTCTGTGAACATTTTGATAGTGGTTTCTTTTCTTTCTTTTTTTTTAAATTTTATTATGTTGTGTTAATCACCATACATTACATCTTTAGTTTTTGATGCAGTGTTCCATGATTCATTGTTTGCATATAACACCCAGTGCTCCATGCAGAACGTGCCCTCTTTAATACCCATCACCAGGCTAACCCATCCCCCCACCCCCACCCCTCTAGAACCCTCAGTTTGTTTCTCAGAGTCCATAGTCTCTCATGGTTTGTCTCCCCCTCCAATTTCCCCCCCTTCATTTTACCCTTCCTACTATCTTCTTTTTTTTTTTTTTAAAGATTTTATTTATTTATTTGTGAGAGAGAGAATGAGAGAGAGCACATGAGAGGGGGGAGGGTCAGAGGGAGAAGCAGACTCCCTGCCGAGCAGGGAGCCCGATGCGGGACTCGATCCAGGGACTCTGGGATCGTGACCTGAGCCGAAGGCAGTCGCCCAACCAACTGAGCCACCCAGGCGCCCCCTATCTTCTTTTTTTTAACATATAATGTATTATTTGTTTCAGAGGTACAAGTCTGTGGTTTCTTTGTTCAATCCAATCTTATCTGCTCTCTATCTTTCCAGGATTCCTTAATGTGTCTAAGTACATTGGTAATCTTATTCTATTGTTTTCTTGGAATATCTAAGTGTGTGGGAAGTGAGAGAGACTCTAGGTTTTATTTAATCTACTGTCTTGACCTCAGACTCCTCTAATATAACCCCCCCCAACACACACACACACACACACACACAATATGGCTTATCTTACATTGATTTAACATTTTCCTTACTGCTACAATATTTAAACCTAGTCAATCTTTTACTACACCTTTAATGTAGTATCTACTAGTTTTGAAAAATTTTCAGATTTGGTACTTTACAGCTGAGTCCTCCTCAGTTATTAAGAATGTTGTTTAAACTTTTATCAATGCATCAGATTAATGCAACCTTAAGTCAATAAAATATTTTTTTAATTTCCCAAATTTCCCATCTCTTTTTCATCACAGTGTTAAATTTACATAATTGAATATGCTTATATTTTCTGAGTATTTACAAGAATTACTAGGTTTTCTAAATCTGTATTGAAATTTATAATAATTAAAAATAAAATTGCAAATACATAAACCTTTAAAATATGATTAGATATTATATACTCAGATTATATAATTTAGATTATTTATATCTTTAAATCTTTGTTATTCTTATCAGTTTTAAAATACATATGTTTCTTCTTGTGTGCTCTTTAATCTTTTAATGGGAATGTTTTGCTCTCCCTTAAGACTTTGGTCTTTGGATTTGAACAGACCTGGATTTGAATCCTAGCTCTGCCATTCTGTGACGTTGGGTAAAGTACTAATCTCCATGATACTTATTTTTCCCATCATGAAGTTGGGATAATGCCTACTGCATGGGGTTGTGCAAATTTGCAATGTAGCATATTTAAATCTCCTTTCACAATATCTGGTTCTCAGTACATTTGTTACCATTGTTCTCCTTATTGGTTCCATTTGTAAATTATATCAACTGGTTTTAGGAAACCCCTAAGCTAAATATAAACAATATGACAATAAATGAAATTTAATTAATAAGGATTAAATGAGGAGTTTGGTAGAAAATATTAAAGGAATCATGGTTTATTGAAAATTATAATTGTAGGGGCCCCTGGGTGGCTTAGTTGGTTAAGCGTCGGCCTTCTTCTCTGGCTCAGGTCATGAAACTGGGGACCTCAGATTGAGCCCTGAGTCAGGCTCCCCACTCAGCAGGGAGTCTGCTTCTCCCTCTGCCCCTCCCCTTGCTCCTGTGTTCTCTCTCTCAAGTAAATAAGTAAAATCTTTAAAAAGTAAAATAAAATAAAATTATAATTTCAGCTTTATTCCTCTATTATTATTATTTTTTAATTTATTATTTATTTATTATTTTATTTTATTTTTTTGTTCTTATGTTAATCCCCATACATTACATCATTAGTTTTAGATGAAGTGTTCCATGATTCATTGTTTGTGCATAACACCCAGTGCTCCATGCAGAACGTGCCCTCCTCAATACCCATCACCAGGCTAACCCATCCTCCCACCCCCCTCCCCTCTAGAACCCTCAGTTTGTTTTTCAGAGTCCATCGTCTCTCATGGTTCGTCTACCCCTCCGATTTCCCCTGCTTCATTCTTCCCCTCCCGCTACCTTCTTCTTCTTCTTTTTTTTTCTTAATATTCCTCTATTATTTTTAATATTTAACAATATTACCTATTAGAAGAGATTTAGTTTCCTTACTGTTAATAAGTATAATCCATTGACATTGATGATAAGGTTCAATCTGTTCTAGTGTTGACAACCTAATAGAGCTGTGATTACTCCAGCAATGTGTGTGGGGAAATTCATTTAGTTGACTATCTCTCAGCAATTGCCTTTGAGTATCACATTTTCAGTATTTTAAATGTGAAAGAAGGAAGCCAATTAAATGATTAAAAAGAATTCCCTTATATATGATCATTCCCTGATGGTATATCAGAGTCCCCTGGAAGCAATATGAGTAATGTGGCTATTATATGTTTATTTTCCTTTATATACAAAAATAATATGGATGACCCTTAGTGATTCTCCAGTAAGAGTGGCTGCTTTTGCCAAGCTCAATGCAGATACCTCTTTGATCCTTTCTTATGATTCATTGAAAAATAACTCTGTGGGACAGTTGGATAGATGGGTTTCAGTAGCAATGGAATAGACCTTCATGGGCAACATCAACTAAACACAAACCAAAGCTATGATCCTGACTCTATTACTGCCATAATTTTGTCATCCAATCCAGCAAACTGTGGGGACTATGAGATCACACAGATAGGTACTAATGAATTCAAATTTTAAAAAATAAAACCCAGTCCAAATAGAATATCTATATAACTGAGAAGGCAATAATAGTGATTAAAACTAATACATAAACTTGTCAAATAACTAAGTTGTACATCTGAAACTAATGTAACATTGTGTGTCAACTATACTCAAAACAAACAAACAAAGAAAACCCTACAATTTCTGTAACACTGCTGTTAATTCAGGTTCTCCACTCATTGGTTTGGTCAAGTTACTTAATTCTTTTTAGAAGTATCAGTTTACTTATCTATGAAATAGCAGTGATAACAGTACCTGCCTCATAGAGTTATTGAGTATCATAAATGAGGCCATTCATGCAAAGTTGTTTTCCCAGTGCCAAGAATATAATAGATAATAAATGTTAGCTTTATTAGATTTTTTCACAACCATAACACTGACTATACAGTTGACTCTTCAACAATGCAGAGTTTAGGGGCACCAGGCCCCCTCCCAGTCAAAAATCCCTGTATAAATTTTAACTCCCCCAAAACTTAACATACTTTTGACCAGAAGACTTGCTGACAATACAGAGTCAATTAACACATATTTTGTTTGTTGTATTATATTCCATATTCTTTAATTTTTCTTTTATTTTTAATTGAAGTATATTTGGCATATAGCATTAAGTTAGTTTCAGGTGTACAACATAGCAATTCAACAATTACATATATTATAATATTATTGACTATATTCCCTATGCTATACTTTTCATCCCTGTGACTTGTTTATTTTATAACTGGAAGTTTGTGCCTCTTAATCCCCTTCACCCATTTTGTCCAACCCCCACTCCCTTTCCTTTTGGCAATCACCAGTTTGTTCTCTATATTTGAAAGTCTGCTTCTCTCTTTTTTGTTGTTGTTATTATTGTTTCCTTATTTGTTCATTTTTGTTTTGTTTTTAATTTAAGATTCCTAATATAAATGAAATCATATGGTATTTGTCTTTGTCTGGCTTCTTTTACTTAGCATAATACCCTCCAGATACATCCACATTGTTACCCAAATGGCAAGATTTCATTCTTTTTTATGGCTGAATAATATTCCATTATATATGTATATACACCACATCTTCTTTATCCATCATCTATCAATGAACACTTAAGTTGCTTCTATATCTTGGCTATTATAAATAATGCTGCAATAAACATAGGGATGCATGTATCTTTCTGAATTAGTGTTTTTGTTTTCTTCTGGTAAATACCTAGCAGTGGAATTACTGGATCATATAGCCTTTCTACTTTTAGTTTTTTGAGGAATCTCCATACTATTTTCCATAGTGGCTACACCAGTTTACATTCTAACCAACAGTGCACAGGTGTTCCCTTTTCTCCCTATCCTTGCCAACACTTATTATTTCTTGTCTTTTTGAGACTAGCCATTCTGACTGATTGATATGTCATTGTGTTTTTGATTTGCATTTTCCTGATGATTGAGCATTTTTTAATGTGTCTGTTGGCCATCTGTATGTCTTCTTTGTTTTGTACTGTATTCTTACAGTAAAGAAGCTAGAGAAAAGAAAATGTTATTAATAAAATCATAAGAAAGAGAAATACATTTATAGTACTATACTGTATCAAAAAAATCCATGTACAAGTTGACCCACACAGTTCAAAACTGTGTTGCTCAAGAGTCAACTGTACTTTGAATACCCAAAGTAGTGGTCTCATGGATTCTGGAGTGGATATTTGTAAATAAGTGATAGACTCTATTCCTGAACACTAAAATGACTGCTTTAAAGTCATTTTCCAAAACTCTTTTCCAAATTGCTGGTCTGTAAGGGTTCATACAACTTTCCCAAGTATTTATTTCATATATGAAAAATCTAGCACATTTGTGACTGATAATAAGAATAATCATTTCATTAAAAAAACAACATTTTAGTGGTAATAGTACATTCCTAAGGAGTATAATCCTATGAAGCATTAATCAAATTCACTTTTCAGTTGAGGTGTTAAAGTTCATCTCTAGTCTCTAAAAGGCCACTTTTGGTACAGAGAGTGGGATTGCTAAAGTGTATTTTAAAATAGTATACAATTTCTTTAGTGTCCATTTTTATTTCCACCTTTTTTTTAAAGGAAATTTTTTAGGATTTTATTTATCTATTTGACAGAGAGAGAGAGAACACAAGCAGGGGGAGTGGCAGGCAGAGGGAAAGAGAGAAGCAGGCTCCTCGCTGAGTGGGGAGCCCAATGCAGGGCTCGATCCCAGGACTCTGGGATCATGACCTGAGCTGAAGACAGATGCTTAACCAACTGAGCCACCCAGACACCCCATTTACCACCTTTTTAAATGGCCTGTGATTACACAGTTATATTTAAAAATATGAGTGTCTTGTTCATGTGGGTCCATTTTATCTTTTCTAGTTTTAGGAATCTCTTATGTAGTTTGAAATTAGAATATACATTGCCCAAAGGAAGTACCTCAGGATCCCTATCACTGTTGAAAAATGGAGAAGACTAGAGCCTTGGAAAATATGCAGCAGACTTTATTAGGCAATGGTTTTAGGAAACAGAGTGAATTTTTTGTGTGCCAATATTTCCGTCTTATTACAGATGGCTCTTTCTGGCAGAGGATAAGGGCAGAGGGAAGCCAATAAATTTGCCATCTTTTCCTTAAGAATATATAAATAATATAGCATATTGCTCTTAAAAATGAATTTTTGCCATCATTCTCTTAAAAATGAATTTTTGCCATTATTCTCTACTAATATTTGTTTCCTTTAGTTCCTCTACAACCTTAAGGTTACTCTACAAAGATAATATTTAACTTCCATATTTCTTGCAGGAAAAATCATATATCACTATTGAGTGAATTTTGTCTCTCAGTCTTTCCTTTCCTAACAATGAAGTTAATGCTCCAAAAATGGATGGCAAAATCAATTTTAACTGGCAGTTGATGTTTATTCAATAAGCAACATAAATCACTTCATGTTCTTTAAATATAAGAACAAAAGTAGAATTTAGGGTTACCTATTACAAAGAATAATATGGGTAATTAATTGATATGATCAAAGATTATGACACTTATAGTTTAATAATTGACAGTGGTAAAAATTATTCTTGTGGAGTAAAAGTAATGCAAAATTATGCAATTTAATTTGCATGTCTAATATATTCCTGATATAATAACCAATTAAGATGAGTGGGCTAACATCACATTTAATGTTTTATTCATTAAAATAGCAAATATTTTAAATAAGAATATTCTTTAAATAAGAGCTAATCAAACTTATATTCTACATCAATATTCTGTGGAAATAATAATAAGATTGTAGAAACAATAAGATTTTGAGCTGGAAAACTTTGAGTTTGGAATTTCTGGTTAATTAGGTATTAGTTCAAAAATTCATTTTCTTTTAACACTTTTAAAATAATCTTTCTAGAAAATATTACTTGTTTTTTTCTGTCTTAGTAAGTATACTGCGTTGAGCACAGACTGAATATTTGGTTTTGATTTTATTTTTATCTTTATATAGATATCTGAAATTCCTCAGGATCAACATTCTGAATATCAATTTAAATTATAATATATGGTACCTGTAATAATATATAAAGAGAAGAGATTCACTGGAATGTTTAGAATATTTGTTACCTTGCCCCTACCCCCCTTATTTATTTAAGAAACTTTTACTGAATTTTAAGATGTGCTAAACCCTGGGCAGCGACTTCAGGTATAAAGATGAATTTGACAATGGTCTCTCTCCTTCAGATGTTCAAAATCTATTGGAGAAATCAGACAAGCATCAAACTAACTGAGAGCAGTATGATAGGGATGATTAATGTGTTTTGAACTAACTATTATGGAGCATAAGATAAATCTGCTCATTACCAAAAATTATAGAATTAAGCTGACTTCATTTCAGTTAAGGAGATTTTGAGAAGACTTGTCAGCTGTATAGGTCCCATGCACTAGGTAATAGACCTTAAAGATGAGTAGCAGAATATGGAGTAAAATAATGAAAAATATTTTACTGATTTTCCCTCATCAATTACTATTTTTGCAAGATTATATAAAATGTTCATAAATTGACTCTTCATTTTAAAACTTCCTATAACTATTTTTTCCATTTCTGTCAGTTCTTATCTTTGCCAAAAAGTGCTATCCATTTACCTACAAGGTCTGTGAGTCAGGGAATTAAAATACATGAATAGAATTTCAAAATTGCATGCATAAAAAGCAACACACTTTCTAGACCGCTGTCCATGGAATATATCATTTGTAATTTGAAAAGTCCATATTTAAACTTAAGGTTGACACTTTGTCCTTAATTCACGCTGCAATGCTCCTAACTTCCCTACATAATAACGTGAGTTAAAGAATGTATTAATCTATGATTGCTACTGCTGTCATTTGGTTCATATATTTAGTGATGATTCTTACATGTTTCTCTCTGGATTGACATAAACACATGCTTACATGTCTGTGTATATGCCTATTGGAATCACTAATGAGTTAAAATGTTATGCTTATGTCTAAAATATGAACCTCAAGTTAGACTCAATAGTTTATCAGCTGAAATGATTTCTATGGTAAGTGAAAATAACTGGAAGACTTTAAAGGTTTAGAGAATGTTTCATGAAATATATATACTTTTGAATTGCCCATCTACACCTTCAGTGTCAAGTGTACTGGTAATTGAGACAATGGCATGTGTCTTGCTAATCCAACCAGAATGTCATTCTGAGTGGCTATGTTATTGATGAGGTAAAAATCCAATACATTTATCCCTGCAGTTTAAGCTCCCCACTAGCTTTATAATTAATTGGAGAAATTAAATATTTATTCAAAGAGTCAATAGAGATTTTGACACAAATAAAGTCAAAGCTTCAAAGACCAATGAGTAATCTAAGAGAAGCAGACATTTAAAGGTATGTCTATAGAGTGTTTACTTGACTTGTCCCAAGTTTTATAGCAAGTTAAAAATTCTGACCATGAGACTTTAAGTGATAAAAATAATATATGTTCATGATTTTAAAAACTGCAAACATTAAGACTGTAAGTGAAAAAGTAAAAATCCTATTTCCCCATATGACATACTATGCTCACTTTCTAGAGAAAACAACTCACAACAGTTTATTGGATATCCTTCCAGGAAATTTCTAAGTATATTTAAGCATTTGTGTGTTTAATCCTTTTTCTATATAAATTTGGATGATGCTTTTTATGTTATTATAAAATCCCCCCCTTTTTAAAAATATTTTATTTATTTATTTGACAGAGAGAGAGATAGCGAGAGCAGGAGCACAAGCAGGGGCAGTGGGAGAGGGAGAAGCAGGCTTCCTGCCGAGCAGGGAGCCCAAGCCCAATGCAGGGCTCAATCCAAGGATCCCGGGATCATCACCTGAGCCGAAGGCAGACGCTTAACGACTGAGCCACCCAGGCACCCCCCCTTTTCTTATATGTCTTAGATAACTTTAATATCAGAACATATGGATCTATCTAATTCATTTTAACAAATGCACAAGACTGAATTTGTTCACTGCTATGGATGGATGAACTTTGATGGATATTTTAGTTGCCATTTTGGTTTTTTATCATCCCCATTTTTGGACTGACTTAATGACTAAATTGTTATCAAGGCCAATTATTCATTTCTGGATTTGAGGATAGGTTACAATGGTTTCCATGAAAAGCATTAGGTCAAACATGAGCAATAGAGTTGCCACCAGTAGTTAGTGATGTGACTTTAGACAGGACAGATCATCTTCCAGTGTTTCTTTGATAGGATTTAAAAGATGGATATATTTATAAAACAGGGAAGTCAGTCCTTGATTTACAAAGTAGTTAGATACAGTGAAGCAATATCTGTTGAAGTATTAAAAAAAAAATCCTTTTAAAATGTAAAGTAGATTTAGCACCCATGCTCTTAGTAGAGTCATAAAATAAACTATTAGCTCAAACCAATGTTACATGACTTGGTCATGAACAAAGAACTTAAGGTAATTTTATTAGACTTAACTTGATCTGAGATTTAAGGGAAGTTTGAGATCTCACTGGGCAACAGGCAAGAGATAGAGTAGGTGAATCTGTCTCTCCTTGCTCCTTTGGTTACTGTGAACCCCACAAAAGCAACTCTACTGTCAGAGAGGATTCTGAAGTTTTTAGTTATCCTTGCATATTGTTATCTACTGCATATTGTGGATAAGGAGGATTATGGCAAATCAGAAGTAGATCTAATTGTTTTGCCATGGGACAACTGGGGATATTGAAAGAGCTCACCAGGATAAAGTACATACAACACCTCACAACATTCCTGACAGGCTCAGAGGCTCTCAAATGCTAATTCCCTGAAATAATATAGATAAGCAAATTAATTGTACTCTAGTAAAGATAATGGGTAATGGAATTATAGTAAAAAAAATTCTCAGCAAGATACTTTGTTTTACTATAAAACCATAAAAAAATTATTCTAACGAAAACTGAGTTTGTGTGTCTGTGTGTGTGTGTCTTGGGAAAGTTACAACTTAAAATGGTAGTTTGAGCAGTGCATATTTTCAAAACGTTCAGATCCTCCTAACAGCTCCTATTTTATGAATGTTTGTATTCTATGGATTTTTGCCCCTGGGAGTAAAAAGTAAAATAAGTGTAGATATTTTATCTATTTGTTCCATGCCTCAGGCAGCCCTTGGGAAGTGAAGAAAGGGAACAGGTGTGGCCAGACAGCTTTTACTGTGTGCTCAAAGTTCACCTTGGCCCTTCTCTTTGCATTGTTCCTCACCACCCATGAATTAAAATTGGCATGGGAATTTTTCAATATAGCCTTATATCTTTTTACTAAGCTTTATTTTTCCCCCTTTGGTTTAAGTGTTCACAACTAATTAGATTCTTTAAAAAAAATCTGAAATCACTGTGCAGCTATAAAAAAAGATGAAGTTTTTCATATACTGATATAGAAAGATCTCCCGGATATACTGTTAAGTAAAAAGAAAAAAAAAAAAAGGAAGGGCAAATCAGTGAATTTAGAATGTTATCTTTTATGTAAAAAAGAGAAGAAATTAAAATACATATATAGTTTGTAATTGCTGTGTCTATATAAATAATTTCCTTGAATTTGCATAGAGAATATTGAAAGGATACACATAAAACCAAAGAGTGCTTACTTGCAGAATCAGGGATGAGGCAGGAACCGGGGAACTAAGGGGTGGATGAGATGACCCTGACTTTTCAATATCCCTTCAGATTTATTGATTTGAGTTTTCAACTTTGTGAATGAATTATCTATTCAAAAGATATGATTAAATGAAAAAAAATTGTTTTATATACTTAGTGAAGGTAGCAAAACACATTGGAAACAGCATAGACTATAAACCTGCGGGGTGTGGAGTTTTTTAGCACATTCACTACTGTTGCCTATAACTTAGGACAAGTCACTGAGACTCAATCTCTCTGCCTTCAGTTTCCTTACCTGCTGCAGATGAAGAGGTTGCAATAGATTATCTTATGCCCTAGCTGTCATTTTGAGCTATATTTTAGTTGATCTAAGATGGTACATCGTCTAGAGCCACTAGATTAGTGCCATAGGCCACTGAAAGCATGGAAACATATGTTCTAATGTATTTTCCATCCAAAAAGTTGTCCTAATATTTCTTAGAAGAGGTCCACTTTATACTGTTCTTCTAGCTGTATTTTTAAAAGGTAGGAACATTGCATGAAATAATCTCTCTTAAGATTGTTTGATTATATAGCAGGTTTCCTTAGAGGAATTTAACTTTTCAACAAAATTTTAGCCAAAAAATATGCCCTGATAAGAGTAATAGAATTATAGAGCACTAACTATGTGCTAGGTAATGTCCTAGGAACTTTGCGTCTGTAATTTTCACATGAGTCCTACAAAAAGGTGCTTTTATCATCATTTTTACTTGAGGAAATAAGACTTAAGAGACATTTAAGTCACGGAATAGATACTCTATGTGTAAAACTTGAGTGTCAACAGAATATATTAGGAAAGATAAGATGAGTGTTAACATCTCTCTGTGGAATAAGTTAGCAGTAGCCCTGTCTGAAGGCAATAAAAGACTAGATAATTTCCTTGAGTCTTTTCACTGACAGAGTGAGTTTGAGAGAGGGTATATATTATGGGAGCTTCTCATCTGCCTAGTCTCCCACAGGCGTGCTCAACAGAGAGACATACAGAGAAAAGTGGACACACTGAGACACTCACTTAGTAATGCTCACATAAATGGGAGCAAGCAAGCAAGAAAAACAAACACATGCCATACCCAGAGTCACAAAAAGAAAGAGAGAAGGAGAGATACATAGGGATATATGTAAACAAAAAACATGTGCCATCAGAAACAGAAATGCAGAGACACCCACTGTAAAGCCGCTGATATAGTGAGATCAGGGAGGCACACAAAAAGAAATACACAAAAGTATAGATAGAATGGGACACCAGGTGTCAAAGACACTCAGAAGCAGAAAAAAAAGAGACTCATAAATGGAGACACAGAGGCATATATACAACAGATAGGAAAAAAGCACACACTTGGTCAGAGAGACATACAAGGCACAGCAAAGTATGCAAATAAGCAGCAAGATGTAGTTGGGCAGATCTCATATATTCAGAGCCATTTACACACAAAGTGAATGATGTAGCTCCACAAGAATGAAATCTATGCTTAACTAGGCAGAAAAATTCACACACAGTCATACACAAAGAAATACACACACAAGAGTGGATGTGACGTCCACACACAGAGATGCACACACACAGAAACAAGGAGAGAGACATGGATACCTGTAGCTTGAAGACAAAAAGACTACAACTTCAGTTCTCACTGTAATAGTTCAAAAGCTTCCCTGCCTCCCTGGCTCCTGCACTAGGCAGGGGGCCAACAATTCCTCTTTTCCCAGGCCACAGATGGTGCCGCCACCCTTAGAAGGCTGTGCTGTGTTCTTATTGTATTTTTATACTTCTGTTTATTTCATTATGTTCTAGGGAGCATATTTCTCTCACTCTTTGACATTTATACCCCTTAGATATTTCTTCATAATTTTTACATCTTCCTTACTTTACATTCCTTCATTTTCCTAGAAGTATGTTCTGAACTACTTCAGGTTGGGTTCATTGCTTTGTCTAAAAACTATTTCTTCCGCCAGCCTTAGTTTTACTAAAGGCCTGGTATGATATCATATGAGATAGTAAGTGAGTATTCTTGATAATATGTGAAGCTCAAAGAATCTAAACTATTGCCAGGATTAAATACATTTTAAACAAATATGGTATAAAATATTTTGAGATAGAGATTATTTCTTGACTAGATTTCTAAATACTAAAGCAAAGGGATAGAACCATTTAATACTTCCAATGACATATATATGTATTATTATATATGTATACATGGGTTTGTATATATGATGTATATGTTTGTATACATGTGTATATATACATATATCTATCATCTACCTATCTATCCATCTATCTCATCTATCATCTAAAGTATTGTCACAAAATACAGCTTTATTTGGGAATAGGACACTGTGTTTCTTCTGGGCATTTTCTTCTCAAAGAGAAAGCACCATGTCAGTCACACAAATATTTCTAGTTGATATGTGTCATAACTAAGCATGTACACAGTGTTGTCAATTTCATATATTTATGTAGATATTTTCATTTTACTCCCCGGTGAGAGTTAAAATAGGAAAAGATTCAAAATCCCCCAAATAGGAAAAGGGTCTAGATCCCAAGTTTTCCTCAAAGTGTGTTCTATAGACCTCATTCATCATTTCATTGTTGAACTCTAGACTGAACCCTGAGCAATCTCAAACGGAAGGGGAGGTAGGAATTGTCATTTTTAATAGGATCCCTGGGTATTTTTCATGTACACCCATGTTGGAGAAGCACTGTCTAGAGAACTGAATTTTATTGATTTTCTTACAGGGATTAATCTGAAAGATATTTTCAAATACAAAGGGAGGGTCACGAGGGGGAGGTATTCCACCTGTGAATTTTGTACAATGTAATTGTCCTGAATATTTCTATCTATTCAGTTTTATTTCTTTTGTTTTTAATGCTGAGCCATTTTAGTCTTTTTATGTACCTGTTCTCTTATGAGTTTTCTTACTGCTCTTCTACTTAAAAACAAATGTCTGTAATAAACTGCCCGCAGAAGCAAATTTCTACTCCATTTCAACAAAGTAATGTTGAAAATCATTCATTCTCAGTGACAAGTTATCTTTAGATGAATCACAAAAGATAAGTGAATCCTAATTATAAGCAATTAAAACATTAGATACTATTTCTTAACATGAACCAGAAGAGTTGAGTTTACTACTAAATAAATACAGATGCATTCATATTCAAAGGAAAAAAAATTAGGAATGGTAACTTAGAAAACACATATTGGAGTGATTATTCTCTTATAAGAAGGATTTATTTATCCAAATAATTCACCACAGGGTGCCAACATTGCAGCCTTTCTTAGTGTATTTCAAATTTAGAAACATTGATTCATGTGCAAATTTCTGAAACACGTATCTTGCCTAAAGTCAATTGCATATTTTTTATTGCTTTGAATTTTAATACAGCTGTTTCTAGCTTTCTATATTAAAATAAAAATTATGTGATATTCAAGAAATGGCTGTTTATCTAAATGTGAACTATTTTACAAAGTCAAATGTGATTTCTATATATTTTTAAAAAGTGTTTTTGTTGTAAAAATACTAGAAACTAAATGCAAAAGCTTTCATATTTATATAAGTAAAAATTTTTTTTCAAAGGCAATCTTGACTGCCAATAGCAAAATGTTAGTATTGGATATGTTATCTTTGATTAATATTATTATTCTGGACTATCTTACAAAAAGTAGCTTGATTTGAGGCATTTTAATAGCTTAAAGGAAGAATGAAAATGCAAGGAAGGAGAAATCAATAAAACATGGAGCCTCTTATCCTGTATTGATTCTTGTAATCCAGCAACCATTAAATACTTGAGAGATAAGCCCCTTTTAAGATGGCATGTTTATATTTTGAAGATCAAATACCTTAATTTTGCTCATGGGTTTCCCAAAACACAATTCATGCACAAGATAGAATGTAAGCTTTCAGTGGCCATGTTCCTATTGCAGGTGTTCTTAAACTGAGCACCTTAAATGCACACTGTGAATGGAGTCACCCTCAAGCAATTATTTCTTGCAGTGCTGGTGCATATAACCACATTTAAACACTACTACCAATTATGAAAATAAAGCTAGAATATCAAAATTGGTAAATAATAGAATTAGAAAAAATATTTTAATATTGATATAATTTAGAAGTATAATTTCATCCAGAATATCACTTTTACCTTTCCATGAAAGTTTTTGGTGTTTTAAATGGTTTTTGGTGTTTTAAAGTATTAGAAATGCTAATTTGTCCCAAACCTGTCAACTCTTTCCTTAATGAGTAATATTACAATGGAAATAAAGAGCTGCTATGGCATTTTGCTTTTAAATTTTTCTGCACTTTTTTTCTAATGCTACAAATTCAGAGCTGATATTTTGCCAAAAAAGAGTTTTTAAAATTCTCGTTAGCTGGTAATCAATTTCAAATCTATAATGACTAAATATTAAACATATTGTTAATTACATTCAGAATCTTCACTTTTTTAAAGACACCAAGAAAATATCTATTTTTTCTGCTGTAATTTGTCTGTCAATTAATGTAGTTTTCTAAATGTTGAGTTTAGTGTATTTTAATAATAATTTTTAATATGTATTGTGTCCTTAAAATATGCCAGACACTGTTCTAAGAGCTACACATATATTACCACTTTTAATCTCATAAACAGTGCTATGTTATGGGCTTTTTTTCTTCTTTTTTTTTTTTAAGTAACCTCCACACCCAGCGTGGAGCCCAACGCAGGGCCTGAACTCATGACCCTGAGATCAAGGGTGGGATGCTTAACTGACTGAGCTACCCAGGTGCCCCACTTGGTGTTATTTCTTTCCTCAATTTACAGATGGATAAATTGAAGGCCAGAGCTGTCAAGTGACTTTCCAAAAGTCTGACAATGGGGAGGATGGTGGAGTCAGAATGTAACATTCTGATTCCAGAACCTGTGTTCTTGATAGGCACATAGGGATCAGGAGGATTTTAATTAAAAAAAATATATATGTATATGTATATCTGGACTTTTTTCTTTAAGATAATATAAATATTCTTCTTTTGAAAACATAATGCAGCCAGTCCTTTGGTCAGTCATGACCTTTGTAAGTAGCAGTCCCCACTATTTCCAGCTCATTTAATGCCAATAATACAAAGCTTTCACATTACACAGGAAAAGCCTTTTGCAGTGTGTTCACAAACACCAAATATTATTTGATTCTACAAGAATTTCCCGAGGTGGCTAGAAGACATTGTCTTCCTTTTTACAGCTAACAGAAAGCTCAGAGATATGAAGTGACTTGAATAATGTCATATACCTTATCATCTAGGTAAGGAGCAGCGCTCAAACTAGAAGCCAGGCGTGTTACTAATGTGGGCTCTTTTACCAGAGAACTTGGCTGCTGTCATTCTGAAATGAGCCATCTCGTGCTGCTGAAGACTCCTGTTATTGTGGAAGAAACTGCCTCAGAGCTTCACCATTTGGCCCTACTGTGCCTGGGGTCCATACCCCTGGGACTAAGTAACAAACTGAGGTTCAAATTTGATGTTCTCCATTTGAATAAACAACATTTCCTGCTTTTTCTACACTGTCTTGCTCCCATGAAGTGAATTCCATCCTGCCTACCCAGTGTTTCTGTTCAGGACAAGACATTTATAAGACTTGGTCCTTCTGCAGAGCATATTACTCACATGTTTTATTTTATTTGTTGAATTCCGGATACACAACCTTGCTTCTTTTTCTTTATACCGTAGAGGAGTTACTTAGAACATCTTGTTTTGCACTTCCCCACATTTGTAATTGTTTCATTCCTTTTTTTTTTCATCATTTCAATGAACCTAATGCCATGTAATATATTAGCAGCAAAGTTTACTCTAAGTGGTTAGAGTCTCAACTATACATAGTTACGTGTATATATATATATACATATATATGTATATCCCAATGAGACACTCTTTTAGATTTTAACTGCTTTTCTGTTAATCTCCCTGAAAGGGATTTTTTGAGATTGTTATGATACCCTGTGGAAGCACAGACTATTCTTAATGGTGTGAATTCCAGAATAATACAGAACTTATCTCACATCCTGGCATCCCTACTTATTAGATAGAAGATATTGGACAAATTCATAGTTTTTCTAAGCCCCAGATTGCCCTCCCAATCCACCTATAAATGGAATAATAATAATCCTGAGATTTGGAATAGTTGTGAGGAGCCAATAAAATAATCCTTGTGGAGTAGTTGGGGCACCTGTGTGGCACAGTCGGTTAAGCATCCGACTCTTGGTTTCAGCTCAGGTCTGATCTCAGGGTCATGAGATAGAGCCACGCATCAGCTCTTAGCTCAGCGTGGTGTACACTTGGGTTTCCCTCTCCCTCTCCCTCTGCCAACCTCTCCCCCGCCCCCGGCTTGCACACACACTCTCGCTCTCAAATAAATAAATAAATCTTAAAAAAATCCTTATGGAGTGGTTAACATAGCATCAGGTTTTTTGAACAAGTTCATTAATCTCTATTTCCCAAACTATTAAATGAAGATAATTACTAGCTATCTCATAACAATAGCTAATACTTTGCTTCACCATTTACATTGTGTCAAGTAAGCCACTTGGTATATTGGTATATAATTTAGTTCTTAGCAACTCCATAAAGAGGTACCATTATTAATTACATTTATTTTAAAAATGAGGAAAAGAAGACAGAGAAATTAAGATCACAGAGCTTGTAGTAGCTACAGACAGGATTTGAAACCAGGTAGCATAGTTTTAGAAACTATAATTTTAATCACTGTGTCAGTGATTCCTTGGTTTAGACTTAAAAATATGTGAAAATCCATTATATGTTAGACACATAAAAATGTATGCTAAATTTATGACTCATTCAGAAAAGTTCTTTCTTCCAGATTGTCATTGTCAAAATATGGAGGTATGTGTAACTAGCAGGAAACCTATTCTTGGATGAAGAAGTACTTTAACATAATCTTCCTGGAGATCACTGGTGGAAAATAATGTTTATATAGTCAACTATTGCTACACACCTTCTAGGATGCTTGGTGCTCAGTGGACTTCATAAAGCATGCATACTATTACCTTCTGAGGAATATTCTGGTAAATTTGTGTCAATACTTTTCAAAGTGAGTGTGAAATACCATAATTACCTTTTTGCCAGAACATTCTGGTGATAGATTATTTGGGGAGGATGATGAAATATTAGACTCTAATTAAATGTTTCTACATTAAGCAATAGGGGACTGGGTCAAATATATAAGCTCAGTGAAAATAGTTGTCAATATCTATACATTAGACATTAGTACATATTAAAACAATGTCACATTAAGACAATTCAGTGATAATTATCATTATTATTATTGTAGTCTCCATAGATCAGGCACTGAACTAGGTATTTCATATCCATGATGCTGAATCCTTATGATATAGTCTTGTTAGGTGGACACTGTCCAACTTTACATTTAAGGAAACTGAACAATACAGAGGTCAAGAAAGTTACAAAAATCACATAGCTAGTAGATAGCTGAGTGGGAACAACCTAATTCTAAAGTCCTTTTTCTTTAGCACATATTATACTAGGAAGCATATGTGTGAGTGGAGGGGTGTGTGTGTGCATATGTTTTAAAGATTTGATTTGAAGCAATACATAAAAGAAACATGAAAGGCAAACAAATATTTAATTGTACATCTCTATATTAAGCACTTTACTAGGCACTTTGAATTATTATCGTAACAATATTGAGGGTGGGGTGGCACTGTGTTCCTTACTCTATGAAGTTAAAAAACATGTCCAAGATTATATAACTATACATGTGCTAGATATATATATATGGAGAGAGAGAGAGAGATCTGTTTCCAAACCAATTAGAACACAGTCACAATATCAAGTAGTATTAATATATATTCTAGGAAATACATTTAAATACATTTTAGAGTTATAGACTTCTAGGTTTGGAAATGTCTTTGAAATTAAGAGGGAATATTAAAATACTAAAATTGCCTAGTTAGAAAGGGTATCAGCCTATAGCACTGTAGGTGGGTGCTTTCCTTTTAAAGGAAAATATTTATTTTTATTTCAATTTTAACCTTAATGACATCTAAATAAAATCTTGGTTACAGGAGTACTAAAGGCATTATAGTTATAATAATGGTGGGCCTGTTGGTTTGTCGTTTATTTAAAAGATATCTGTGTCGGGCGCCTGGGTGGCTCAGTTGGTTAAGCGACTGCCTTCGGCTCAGGTCATGATCCTGTAGTCCCGGGATCAAGTCCCGCATCGGGCTCCCTGCTCGGCAGGGAGTCTGCTTCTCCCTCTGACCCTCCTCCCTCTCATGCTCTCTGTCTCTCATTCTCTCTCTCTCAAATAAATAAATAAAATCTTAAAAAAAAAAAAGATATCTATGCTACATCATTAACCTCCATACCCAATTTTTTTCCTTTTCCCTGCTTGTCTTTTATTGTCATGTGACTTACTGTAAAGGAGCTAACTAGATAGAGTGATAGGAAACATGAAATCTAGACTTAGCTCTGCTTTTAACTAGCTTTGGGACCTGGGCAAAATCAGTTAACACTCTTTTTTTTTTTTTTGAGGAATTGGGAAATGAGTTTGATAGTAAGGTCACTTCCAGCTATAGCATCCTATGAATCTGGGCATATAATCACTGGATTTTATAAGTGTTTTTTAATAATATTTAATGTAAGCTTATCATTTATTGTATCAGACAGGAGGGAGCACAAGAGATTGCATGGTAAGAGAGAATCAATCCATGTGGAATGGAATGCATGAGGTGGAAAGAGAGTGAAACAGCTTCACTGAGGACAAGAGATATTTAGCAAGGAGAGACACGTTTGAGACTGGAATTTGTCAAGAAGTCACTTCAGGGGAACACACACAGTTAGTCTAGCTCTTTTAGGACTTTGACAGTAGAGGTCTTGTCTTTACTGACTTATTTCCCAGTGAAACCCACTTAGAAAATAGTATCTTAAAAAATTACTGGCTCAATTTATTTACCTCATTTATGGAGATAAAATGTAGTAATGTCCAGGAATTAAGGTATTTTCACAGTCAGGTCTTGCTCAGCAGTATACAACTGTCTCTGGTTCATAGCTTAAAGACAACAGTTCAGGCCAAAACATACAATAGTAGTCCTTTATTTCAATGTGCAAAAAAACTTACATGTTATATTAGAGGAGATTTCCTATTCTTATCATCCTTCTTTTCTCCTCTCTGAGGTGAGTTGATTATAACTAGAACTTTAAGGAATCAATTCTATAAGACAAAGCACACAAGATGTGAGTGAGGGTGAGGTCATTTTTGAGCAATAGTGAGAAGACTCACAATGGAAAAAGATGTATTCTGGATTTTGTCTCCCAACGTATTTACTTTTTTTTTTTTTTTGATGAGAGCATTTAAGATCTATAGCCTTAGCAAATTTCGATTATACAATACAGTGTTATCAACTATGGTAACCATGTTATGCATTTCAGACCTTATCTATTTTAAAACTGAAAATTTTTACCCTTTTACACCAAGCCTCTTCCTATTTCACCCACTCCCCAGACCCTGGCAAGCATTTTTCTACTATTTCTATGAATATGACTTTCATTTTTTTATTTTTAACTTTTTTCAATTCCACATATAAGTGATACCATACAGTATTTGTCTTTTTCTGTCTGGCTTACTTCACTTAGCATAATTTCCTCCAGGTCCATCCATGTTACTAAAGATGAAATAATTTTAAGTCTGAATAATATTCCATTGTGTATATATTCACCGCATTTAATTTATCCATTCATTTGCCAATGGACACTTAGGTTGTTTCCATACCTTGGCTATTGTGAACAATGCTGCTGTGAACATGGGGTACAGATATCAAGATAATGATTTCATTGCCTTTGGATATATAGCCAGAAGTGGAATGGCTAGATCATAATCATATGGTAGTTCAATTTTTAACTTCTTGAGGAACCTCCGTACTGTTTTCCACACCAGTTTACATCCCTATCAACAGTGTACAAGGGTTTTCTTTACTCCATGTTCTCATCAGCATTTGTTATTTCTTGTCTTTTGATAACAGACATTCTAATAAAGGTGAGATGATATCTCATTATGGTTTTGCTTTGTACTTCCCTAATGATTAGTGATGTTGAGCACGTTTTCGTGTATCTATCAGTCCCTATATAGGTCTTCTTCAGAAAAAAAAAGTGTCTATTTAGGTTTTGAATTTTTTTAATTGGGTTGTTTGAGAAATTTTTTGGTTTGTTTTGTTTTGTTTTGCTATGGAGTTGTATGAATTTCTTGTATATTTTAGGTATTAACCTCTTATTGTATACATGGTTTGCAAATGTTCTCACCATTTCCATAAATTGCATTTTCATTTTATTGATAATTTCTGTGGTATGTAGAAGTTTTTCAGTTTAATGTAGTCCCCTTATTTATTTCTACTTTTGTTGTCTTTGCTTTTGGTATCAAATCCAAAAACTTAATGCCAAGGCCATCATCAAGGAGTTCACTTACTATGTTTTCTTCTAGAAGTTTTATGACTTCATGTCTTACATTCAAGTCTTTAATACATTTTGAGATTATTTTTGTGTGTGATGTAAGATAGGGGTCTAGTTTCATTCTTTTGCTTGCTGTTGTCCAGTTTTCTCAGCACCATTTATTGAAGAGACTATCCTTTCCCTATTATATATTCTTAGCTCTTTTGTTGAAAAGTAATTGACCACATATGCTTAGGTTTATTTCTAGGGTCTCTATTCTGTCCTATTGATCTATGTGTCTGCTTTTTATACCAATATCATACTGATTTGATTACTATAGCTCTGTAATATAGTTTAAAATCAGGAGGTGTGATGCCTCCAGCTTTGTTGTTCTTTCTCAGGATTGCTTGGGCTATTGAGGGTCTTTTGTGGTTTCATACAAATTTTAGGATCGTAGGTTCTGTTTCTGTGGAAAACACCACTGGAATTTTGAGAGGGATTGCATTGCATCTATAGATCACTTCGAATAGTATCGACATTTTAATAATATTAATTCTTTCAATTTATGGACATTGAAATGTCCATATCTATCTTTCCATCTATTTATGTCCTCTTTAGTTCCTTTCATCAGTGTCTTATAGCTTTCAGTGTACAGATCTTTTGCTTCTTAGTTAAATTTATTACTAAGTATTTTGACCTTTTTGATGTTATTATAAATGGGATTGTTTTCTTAATTTTTTCTTTTTGATATTTCATTTTTATAAAAACAAAACTGATTTTTGTATATTGATCTTTTTCTCCTGCTACTTTACTGAAATTGTTTATTAGTTCTGACAGTATTTAGGTGGAGTCCTTAGGACTTTCTATATATAATATCATATCACCTGGAAATAGAGGCCATTTTACTTCTTCCTTTCCAATTTGGACACATTTTATTTCTTTTTCTTGCCTAATTGCTTTGACTAGGACTTCTTGTGCTATGTTGAATAAAAGTGGTGAGGATGGGCATCCTTGTCTTGTTCCTGATCTTGGAGGAAAAGCTTTCAGCATTTCACCATTGGATATTATGTTAACTGTGGACTTATTGTATATGGCCTTTATTATGTCAAGATACATTTCCTCTATACACAGTTTGTTGAGAGCTTTTGTCATGAAAAATGTAGTGTTTTGTCAAAGGCTTTTTCTACATCTATCGAGATGATCATATGATTTTCAGCCTTCATTTTGTTAATGTGGTATGTCATTTTATTAATTAATTTGCTAATGTGGAACCATCTTTGTATCCCACTTCATCATGATATATGACCCTTTTAATGTATTGATGAATCTGGTCTGCTAATATTTTGTTGAGTATTTTTGCATCTATGCTCATTGGGGATATTGGCCTGTGATTTTCTTTTCTTGTAGTGTGATCATCAGGCTTTGCTATCAGGTAATGCTGCCTCATAAAATGAGTTTGGAAGCATTACATCCTCTTCAATTTTGGAGAAGACTTTAAGAGAGATTGGTATTAGTTTTTCTTTAAGTGTTTGGCAGAATTCAGAAGAGATGTATTTTGGAAAGCAATGGAATGAAGAGATAAAATCTGGAAAGAATAAGGAGGGTCTGATGGTTCACTCTGGGGCATTTAGTCTAAAATGATAAGATAGAAGCAGACAGTAAAAAATTTTATTTAAGTAGTGAAACAATGAAAGTGGTGTTTAATGAACAGTACTCTGAACTGCATTTTTAAAAAAAAATATTTGAAATGACTTGTTTCCATTTTGAATAAAAAATCTTTTTTTTTGCTCATGAATTTCTAAAACATCAAAATGAGTGTTAAACTATATTTAGTTTTCATCTGTCTTGTTATAGCTATTTTAAAATTCACAGTACAAGTTTTTTGTATACGCTCTTGAGTTCCTGTTCCCTTGGAATGCTTGCAATTATAGTCTTAGAAGGAGTTGAATGTGTGTACATTTTAGCTGATGGTGATTAAATCTTTTTTCTTTTTGGGTTTGCCACTATTATTATCTACAACTTCAAAAACCTATGACATACAAAATGGCTTGGGAGACAGTCTAGAGTCTAGATGACAGTGGGAGCAGCTATGAGGTTACTGCAATAATTCAGCCATGTGATAGTGATGGCCACAGACAAGGCCAATAATAATAGAGTTCTGGGAGAGCATGACAGGAGTAAAATTGGAGAAGTAGCGGGAAGTTATAACTCTGAACGCAAAACCTTTATGGGAAGTAAAATTGGCCTTGAGGTGGACCTGGTGGGCATCCCTATTATGCTGAGAAGGAGGTGAGATATCCAAGTAGAAATCACTTACAGAATATCTATCTTTGTATGAATATAAGAGTAGTTAGGATATGTTAATTCTCAGGCAAAATAAATTTAACTTTAAATACATGTTTAATAGAAAACTTGAAAATATTCATAAAATTTTAGATGTATTTAGATTTTTCTTTTTGATGATATTCATTTTATTTGCAAACAGAAAATAGAGAAGAGTTATAGACTCCTTTTCCATCATCTAATTTCTTCTGATGAAACTATTTTCATCTGATAAGAACATAATGCAGACCTCTGTATAAAGTATTCTCTGCCCTATGATTTGGAGTGACTTGACCTCTTTGTGATTTTCTCCTTAAGATTCAGTTAGGGCCCTATTTATCAGTGTGTGCTTAAACCCTTTAAATGACTTTCTATTGATTTTAGGGTTAAGACACAAATCCCCAGGCTAGAGGAGCTGCATACTCATCCTCATCTCCCACTACTCTCTGTTCTCCTTTGCCAGCCTCACCGACCTCCAGGCTCTGTCTAATTTTAGGGCCTTTCTGGCTGGAATCTTCTTTCCACCCTACGTTCCCATCCCCAGCCTCTTTGCTTGCTTAGTACTGAGCTGTCCTTCAGTCCCCAGGCTACATTGTACTTTTTCAACGAATATGTCCTTAGACTCAGCTAGGTTGCCTTGTATAACCTCTCATAACACCAAGACTTTTTTTTTCTTAACACAGTCTGTAAGTATATGTTTATGTGTGTGATTATTTGCTTAATGTCTCTTTCTCTGACAAAATTAATTTTCATGAGGCTAGGGTCTTGCCTGTGTTGCTCACCATGTATCCTGGTGACCTAGCATAACATATTTGGAAAAGCTGGATGACTAAATACTGGCAGCCATACCAAGAAGTTTGGACTATTGATGCCATCCTAATCTCAAGCCTTGCTGAGAGAGCTCTGGGATCTGGTGGCACTTGTGTCCTCATCACACCCAGGTACACCTCTGGATAATGTGTGGAAAGCCAGGTCAGCGGAGAGTATGTCTTCACAGAGTACTGCAGGATTTATGCAACATAGAGTCGCATTGCTCCAGATGAGAAGGGAGCATTATTCTGACATTCTTCATGATATAAAATACTGCATGTGCATTTTTTAAAAAATCAAACAAATGTAGTGTTAAAAAAATAATGAGCTTGTGAAAATTTGGTGATGCTCAGATTAAGAGTTAGCCTATTTTACTTACTTTTTATCTACTTAAAAAAAAAATTCCCCAGATCCTACCACTTTTGTTCTAGACAGGATTGCTTTTGACTTCAAAGTGTTGTAATAAAGGTAATTTTATGAAAAAACAACTTGTTTTTCTTATAAATATGAATGAGCTCTTCTCAATGTACGGGATCCAAGGTTTCTCTTCCCTTTTTTCCTGACCTTAACATCAAATTTTCTTTTCTCCAAAATTCATGTTTTAAGCTATGCTCTGCCTCTGAAGAACTGAGGGAGTGTGTTTTTTGTTCACATAGGTGTTTCCTGCTAACACAAAAATAAACACAGAGCATGTCTGCTGCTTTCATACCCTTGGAACCTAGTCCTTTCTATAGCATATGTACATTGGAACCGCAAGCCTAAACAGGCAGCCCTCCTAACAGATACTGAAACATCATGCATGGCATAGTAGTGTCACCAAAATTTGCACAGATATGGAGTTTTTGAAAACTATGAATTCTCCCAAAGTTTGCTTCCAATATCTTATCACAGCAGTTTGCATTGTATTTTTATTTTCTCATAATGCATATTTATGACATTGCACAAGAATGCTATCTTTTAATTGAAAAATTATTAAGAAAATTATTTTCAGCTATGATTTCTTTACATATTAATAAAATCGATGGTTTAAGAGTGTGATAACCTTTAGTTAATAGAGTAATATCAAATTAATGAGCATTATTCCAAATCAATTGCTTTCACTCATTTCTGTATTCTCAAGAGTTGTGTATCATAGTTATATAAAATTCACTAAATTTCAATAGGTAAAATTTACTACCTTTGCAATGACACCAACGGTCGTGATATCTGGTTTCTTTAAGTCATTGTATGTTACTGTTTATCAGTTTGGAAAAAAACAAATACAGTAACATACTGCTATTTTTATTTGTAATGTACTGAATTCCAGCATTGTCTTCCATATAGAACAGACATAATTAGATTTTTACATCCTTGGTTCTAGTTTTATAAAGACTAAAAACATTCCTGAAAAGATTTAAACAACTTCCAATTGCCCCAGAACAAGTGGCAACATCCTTATATTTCCACAGAAAGTGTGGCAATAGCCTTAGGAATTCCATGGAGTCAGTTTACCTCTAACGTCAGGTGGGGAAAGAATAGAGCAAGGTCATTAGCCAGGAATGTATCACAATGGAACTTACAGGAGCCTGGAGCTCTATATAATCCTAAAATTTTCAAAGACTTGCTCTCTTAAGAAGGACACATTTCTCATGGCCAGCTTTCTAAGTCAGGAGCTAATAATACCCTCAACCTGCTTGCCTTTTGCAGATATGTGTGACACAAAGTACTGATAATTTCTGCTGAATTGAACCCGTAATGAAGGAATTTATAATCAGTTCTAATGTATTTGAGACCTGAAGTATATTAGCCCTTCATCAAAGAGAATGATAAAAAGCAGCATTAATATGGGTGGATAGTGATTATTTCAGGGCCTCGTAATTATTCTCCAGTTAACTACAGAGAGATGCTGATATTTTTATTCCTTTTTTAAAAAATAAAAGGCACTGTGGTCAGATCCTAAAATATAAGACTGCATAAGTCCTTTATAAAGGCCAACACTTTGAATTATGCTTATATTAACGGCATAGAAACTATTTGAGATTTAAATGAGTTCAAAGTTCATGGTTACGAGTTCCCTTTACCTTCATGGTTAGGAGTTCCCTTTACCTTCCTAGTCCTGTTGTTTCACCACTGAATCTATTTATTGCCTATAGGAGATATAAAATATAGTAATTACTCTCACTCCCTTTCAAAATGACATGAGGTCCACTTTCCTATTAACTCTAATGAGAGTTATGTGTGCATTCGTCAAGGAGGACAGATCCTATAGTTTCAAGGTAAAATAAATCACTTCTCCAGGTTTTAGAGGACTCATTCGCTTTATATTTTGGTGTTTAAGATACCCATTTAAATTGCTGGTATTGAAAATGAACTGTTTGTAGTTTAAAAGAAGCATAAGCTATGGTTGGAATGTTGTTAATGATTGCTGTGTATTTTTGTTGAAGGATAAATATTTTACCCTTTGGGGAAATAATGTTGATCAATTTACAGGAAATACGTGGTCTCTAAAATGTGGTTGCCTGATTTTCATAAGAAAATTAATGACAATCACCTCTAACTATATTTTCTTTCAATTAAAAAAACTTTAAGATCAGTTATTATATCAAATTATGTCAGTTTAGAATAAACTAAAAATGAGCCAGAGTTGCTGATATTCTAGAAAGAAGGAAGCTCAGGGCAATAGGCTATTTTCCTTCCAGTCTGGGAATAAGGAATCTTGAGATCATGTAGGGATCTGTTTCTGTAATCCACAAGCATATGTTTACTCTATTTGAGGCTTCCTGAGAGAAACCAATGTTGAGTTTTTCAATTTGCAATGCCGGATCCTCTCAGATATTTGTTTCCTGTGCCTTTAGGCATATGAGATAAAGGAAACCTGGGTTTTTGTTTTCTTTTTATAACCATTTTTGCCAAAAACTGTTCAATCACCCCTCTTCTTCCTGGGGAACCTTCAAAAAATCAGACATATAAACAATTCTCGATGTTAAGAAAACTCAGTTATGCTGGAATTATGAAAATATTGCTGGAACCCATACTGTGGGAACAATTTAATATCATACAATAATAGTTTTTATTTACTATTCAGTAAATGAACTTCTTTAGTTGGGAGAATTTGACTTAATCTTTTTCTAAGATAATGATGTCCCCATCTATTTATGATGCTGAATATCTATATCTGTTTTTAACTGTTCAGATTTACTACAGTAAAAAATGTTCCATCTAGTACATGTATGTAATCATGATCCCACATCAGTTAAGAGGCATACAGCTTCCTGAGTAGGGAAGGTGATAAAACTGCAGCAAAAAAGGTTGTTCAACCATATTATCCATGGAAAAGTCATCCCATGGTATATGCAGTATCATTTCCATGGCTTCCCTACTTATGCAGACCCAGAATCAAATAGCAACTGAGAACTACGTCCCACATGCAAACAAGTGACAGATCATGTTTTCATAAAAATTCTCTTACTATCACATCTTATGCAGACCCAAGAACCAGCAATTTTTTTTTTAAGATCTATTTATTTATTTGAGGGGGGAGGGGCAGGCGGGAGAGGGAGAGAAAGTTTTAAGCAGACTCCAGGCTGAGTGCAGAGCCCATGGTGGGGCTGAGACCAAATCCAGAGTCGGTCACTTAACCAACAGCCCCATTCAGGAGCCCCAAGAACCAGCAATTCTGTGTGTGTGCAAAGTATGTAAAACTATTGGCTAGGTGACTGTAGAACTTGAATGATTTCCTGAAGAAGTCCTGTAAATTGCCTCTGGTATCCTAAGACAGGAAAGAAAAACACTTCATCTGAATTGTTGAAAAGAGGGCTGAACAAAGTAAGGAGAGTGACTTAATTTGTGTTTTACATGTGTCTCCAAATGTTAGTGAACTGATGATTCAGCAAAAAAAAAAATTCTTGAACTCATGCTAGTGGTTTCTTAATAGAGCCAAGAATTAAGCAAATTAAGTAATTTAAAATTGGAAAGTAGATAATGGTTTGCGTGGCAATAAATAACAACCACTGTACTTAATCTGTGTTGCCTATTAGTAAATCAAATTATAATTTCTATATAGCATCCTTGAAAATAGAAATGCAAGAAATCATATCGGTTGAAGTCTGTTCATTTACTGCTTAAGGTAGTTAAAGAAAAATACAAAGCTTGAAAACATAATTTTCCAAGCGTAATATTTTGCATGATGTTTTAAAACTGGAAATATTTCAAATATAGTTTTTGATACAGCAATTTTTGAATTTAAATATAAACTATCTCTATTTTTCAGAAATGTAGCAACATTGTTGCATGGACATGCAAAAACATTGAGGGTATTTTTTGCACTAGCAGGGTCATATTAAAGAAATGTAGAATTCTGTGAACTTGTAACTGAGTGTCAATTAACATATACTTGTTTTCATCTAGGTTTTCTCTTAAAGGAATGATTGCTTACAAGACTGACTATAAAAGTATATCACTAAATTTACTGTGTACAGCTCCTCTGTCTATATTTGGAATGACCTTGAAACCCTGACTTTACAACTGAGTAGTCAAGGGATCCCTTCAGTTTCATCATTAATTTCTCCATTTCCAATCTTTTGTTTCGTGCCAGTTACTACTATTTTTCAAGGCTGTTTCTCTGAGCTGATGAAACATAACTGGATTGTATCTCTTTTTTTTCCCTTCCATTTTCTGGGATGGTGTTTTTCATTCTTTGAGGGTTCTGATAATAGGTATAGTTTGAATTACGAACATAATGCACAGTAATCACTGAAAAGACTCAGAAGTCTTTCTTGAAATGTTTAACAATCCTTCCCTATGAAGTGTGCTTGCAGTTAATGCCTGCTTCTTTTCTATTTATATTATTGAAATCAATACATGACTTTCAGTCTTTTTTTTCCCTTCCTTTTTCTATGACTGTTATTTTATGCATGACAAAATTCTCTTGCTTACTGCTGTGTTTGGCTGTCTTTTAACTTGAATGTCCTGTGTTTGTAATGATTGCTTTTTGCATGAGGATTATGAAATGTCATACAAATTAAATGGTTGTGGAAAGGAAAAGAAATGTGGGGCTTCACTTGCTTTTTTGTGTGCTGAATATGTCAATTATGTGACACTTAAAATTACTTTCAAATGGCCTTTGACTTCCCCTTTGGTGTGCTTCTTTATTCTAGCAAATTAGTATTGTTAAGTATAATAAAACATTTATTAAACATTCACAGTGTTTTAATACAATTATTATCCTAAAACATGATTCCCTTATAAATAACTATACTGGACATGAAATTGCAAGAGGGCATAATTCTGTTATATTACTAAATTGCTTATGAAATGTAAGCCCTGACTCTGTAACTAACTTAATAACCAAACACTGACTTCGATTGATGGTACCTTTGCTCTACATAGTGATGAGATTATCTGTTCATACTTTTGTGCAGGTTGCAAATGTCTTAAATCCGCAGCTAATATTTAATTAAAACACATGGGGAAATATTTGTTTAATGACAAGTAATTTTAAAAAGTCACAGTTTTGGAAAATGTATGATATAAAAATGTATAAAATCCAAGTGTTAATGCTCTTACAAAAAATTAGGAGAAAAAAAAAACACCCTGAAAATGTTCATATCTCTGTTTTCCCCAATGTTATTTTATTGTCCCAAATTAAAGATGAGTTTGGCCTACTTTCTTTATTGTTGTCACCAATTCACATTAGAAAAGACCTGAATAAATTAAGTTCTTTCAGCTAAAACTGTTTACTTTTTTGTATGCAGTGGATATTTAAAAAAAAAAAATCATTTCCTTTGCTTATGACTTGAGTTTCAAACCATAATGTATTTTTTATGTTGGATATATTCACAAACCAAATCCTCTATAAGATATTTTGGGGAGAGGGATTCTTTTTTTCTTAAACAAAATAGATAATCAACTTTGACTTAACCACTTCCCCGCTCTTTTTGGAAATACTCTTAAGAATTTTAGTATTTACATTTATTTTTTTCCCCTCAGTCTTGTTTATTCTTGAATTGTCTTTTTTTTTTTTTCCCTCCATTTCTCCGTTCTCAATCCTAGGTCCCCTTACAAAGAAACAGACAGATGATTTAGGTGATAATGACGGTGCTGAAGATGAAGGTATTTTTTTTCCACCAAATCTATTTGCATGACAAGGACCTCAATCACTTTTTCCACCCCTTTCTATTTTTTTACTTCTTGTCTTTTTTTGAAGACTTGTTTTTAAATTCCCGTTTTTGATGTGTTTTGTCTTCTTGCTTGTTGTTACACATAAATATACATTTTTAATTTTTAAAAAAAAATGAATGTTAAGTTTTACATTTTGATGCCAACCATTAAAATGTTTTAGAAAGAGGGGCATTTTTTTTGTTTTCTTGAAATGACTTTTGATATGTTTCATCCCATGTTTTGACTGAAATTTGTCCACATTCTTCGAACTAACAATCTCTCCCCCTGTAGTCTCTCTGTACCCATTTTGCATGTTTTCTAATCTATGTATTTTACCCAATATCAAAATGTGTTTTATTTTTACCTTTGATATTTGTTTAAAAAGAACCCCATACCCAATAAAATGAAGGACAGCTAAAAGCTGATATAAAGTGTTTCTTGAGCAATATAATTTATATGACAAAAATACTGTTTTTTATTGATTTGCCTAAATACTGCATAAATAAATTCAATGGTATAGATAAGAAAGGCATTCCGCCTATTTGGATAACTGTAGTAAACTGTGCAATCACTTCAATAGTCCAGGCAGATTTGATGGGTATCCTTTCATTTCAAAGGCACATAATTTCTAGCCTGGCGAATGGAAGTGTTCTGATTTTCAAAGTATTACAAACTATAAGCAATAAAATATTTCCTACTTCACTAATACCAAAATTGTTTTCTCTTTCTAACTTTCTTATGAAATACAATTCTGATACACTCTGGCCATGTAAGTACTTGCTAGACTGATTTGACATTTCTCATTCCATTGTGTACTTTTACCTGGTGTAAGGTGGAGTATCCAGAGGGGCCCGTTGATATTTTCAGTTCACCTTGGTTCCAATTAGGACTTTTTTTTTTTTTTAATACTACCCTTGTTATGAGTCTTCAAGAAGTGACTAATGTTATCCCAGGTTTAAAAGTAACTCCCAGAGCCCTAGAAATTAAATCTCATAAAGATATTAATAATACAGTATGAATGGTTTTCCAAAATAAAATAACCTACAAGCAGGTCAGCAGAAATGCTAGTTGCATGAGTTACAACTGTGAATGAATATATCCTTACTAAACAACTTGAATTATTTTCATTGAGATTTTTATTTAATAAATTACTTCACAGTAGAAAATTAAATTATAGAGGTGAAGTATTGAAAGCTTAAAAATTATATTGTGTTTTAATATTTTATAACACTTAAGAATTATTTTGATTAAGTGAAATTTATGATCTCTGATAAAAAATATGTTTACCATGAACCCCAACAGTGAATTAAAAATTAAACACAAAGCAGTCATTTGTATTTGAAATAAATCATTATAGCTGTCCAACAGTTATCATTTTGAATGCTAAATAGCTAAAAATAAACTTATAATATCAAAATGCAAATGGTGTTTTTAAAAAACATTGTTGGAAATCAGAAGTTTTCAAACATTCAAGACATTTATTGACTTTGTTCTCACAGCTGTAAGAAGACTGCTTCCACTAGGGGCTTTGGGATTTGCTGAACCCTCTGAAAATCCTTAACTCCTAGATATTTGTTATCTAAATAATACTTAAGTATAAAGGACTTCTTAGTGTGTAGCTTTGTAAACTCTAAATTTTCTGAAAGTACTCACAAGGTTAGTATACATAATTTTCCTATTTAAAAAATACTTTGCTGATTTAATATACTTCTTTTCCTTTGATAAATAGCATCCAGTAAGACATTTACATGTTTACAAAAATACCTCTGAGCCACCATAATGAGCTAAGCCCTGTAAATGTGAATCTATTTTACAGACCTCTTTCAAAACACATTTAACACTTTTTAAATAGCCATTAAAAATGTTCTAAACCCTTGTTTAAATTGGCAGGTAGTATTCAGGTTAAGTACTAAGCCAGTCAGTCACAAGACTTATCAAATCAATAAATATTTTTAAATGCTCAGAGTGTAGAATTTAAGAGCAATCAATTCAAGTTGAGTCCATTCCTCTGTGCTGTCATTTTGGATGATTGTTTAGACAGCAGACAAGAAAGATAAATTCAAATATTCCTCAGGATAAAAAAACCTTTGTAGAAAAGTCTGAACATCTTCTATGCAATTCCTTTTACAATTATTTTGTAGACATGAATGTGAATAAAAACCAAGGCCAATTTTCATATTTAATTTATTGTAAATTATGAATCAACATCACTAGACATAAAACAAATATAAACTACTTGATAAATTACTCCTTTTACTTTAGTCAAAAGTCAAGTTACTTAATCTCCATTATTCACTGATAACCCAAATCCTTTACTTGATTTCCAGGTCCCTATCTCAGCTACTGCATTCAGAGGCTACCAGACCCATTGACTGGGGTGTGCCCCTCATTCACTTAAACTAACCCAAGGCTTCTTAGTGGAGCACTATTCATTACTTCTAATTCTACTTTGTGTCTTTACTGTTAGTTATTCTTTTGCCAGCTTTAGGCCAGACACAATTGTATCACTTTTCAGTTGTGTTTTATAATAACAAAAAAAACTACATATTTCTGAGGCTATTTCCATAGTTGCAAAAAGACTAATCTGAAGTGATAAAAATGGGTCAAAGCAACACCCTAGATTTCTACCAATTTATTTTGGGGATTTAAGAGATATTTAAATGCTTTTAATTGTGCTAAGAATATCTTAATATTAATACTTCAATATTCAGATGCAATTTTATATTCTAAATAGAGCCTTTTAAAACTGTTCTTATAGATTTTTATTTTATTTATTTATTTATTTAACTAAAAATTGTATTTAGCCAACACTTCTAGATTCTTTTGCTTGTTTGGAATGAGGTTGGTATCTGAGGTTGGTAGAATTAGTAAAGGAGGACACAAAAATATCTTGAAATATCTTGAAATATTTATCAGAGAAAAATTGAGGCAAATACCCTACAATTTAAAAACTTAAATGCCAACACCTCTAAATTATGGGCAATTAAGAACTTAATGAGTTTTTTTAAGAGAAGGAAACCAGTAAGCATATTTAAGGAGTTATGTGACTAATAATTATTCATTAGGACGATTAAAGGGAATTGTGATTTCCAAACCCTGGTTGTCAGCCACAAATAAATCCCCATTAATTGCTCTAGATCTATTGACACTTGCTACATTGGCTTAAAATTTTGGTTTATTGGAAAGATAAAATAGTTACTAAAATTTAAAATAGAGACGAACCATGAGAGACTATGGACTCTGAGAAACAAACTGAGGGTTCTGGAGGGGAGGGGGGGGGGATGGGTTAGCCTGGTGATGGGTATTAAAGAGAGCACATACTGAATGGAGGACTGGGTGTTATACGCAAACAATGAATCATGGAACACTACATCAAAAACTAGTGATGTAATGTATGGTGATTAACATAACATAATAAAAAAATACAATTTATTAACCTTTTACATGAACTATTGAAAATAAAATGATAAGATTGCTATCTATTTTAGCAAAAAAAAAATTTTAAATAGAGATATCTACTAAGATTCCAAGTTTATTACTTTTTTAACTTGAAAAACTTAAATACTTTCCTACCCTAAAAAATTTAGAAGGAAAATAATCATCAGTATAGTACTTCCCCCTTACCATCCACTCTTGAGAGACTTAGATGCATGGCAAAGCCTAAAAAAATGCACATAACAGAAAATATAAACATGTTTTATGAACATTTATATTTTTACTGTAGCTGAACTAGTGTTTTAGTCTCTGAGAGTGGTTTTGATTTTAGTAAAGTCAGTAGCAGCTGCTTAGGCAAAGTCAGAAATGTTAGGTGAAATCCCCCTTCTTTATAGAGAAAAATATGAGACAAGATTTAGAGGGATGACTTGGCTCTAATAAATTCATCACAAATTACTAAAGTACATCTAATACATTTGCACCAAAGACATAATGGTTCCTTAAAATTTTATTAAAATGATGGCATTAACAGATGGTATTCAGTAGTAGACTATCTGATATATTAGTTTATAAAGATTTTGTTTTTTTAAAAAAAATCAAAGTAAAGATAGGTATAATTTAAACTATATTTATTATTATATTATATTTAACTATTTACTATTTATATTTACATCAAAAAGACCTGTATACTATGAAGAAAATAAAGTCTAGAATAGACATCTGTGATAAAACACTATCATAGAACTCCAGTTGTCCTGTAATAGAAATATGGCATCTTTCCAAACTTTATTAGCAATTTTAAGGGTTGTTATATGTAAGAATTTTACTTATTTTGATAGTAAGTACCCCATATACTATTAGCTTCCGGATTACTTCATGCAAAAAGAAATATTGTTCAGAACACAGGATTAGAATTACATATAACTTTCTAGAAAAGAACTGCTTGGTATATTAAGTTCTTAGACAAGGCTGAAATCTTTGAGAAATTTGAAAAGACAAATTAGAAATTAGAATCAGCCCAAACTATCAGTAATTCTTTCAAGTCTAATTTTCAAAGAAAAATAAAAAGATACCACTCAAAGTAGCTCCTAGGATGTATTGTCATATTTTCAGTGTTTCCTGACAATGTCCACTTCATTCTGTTATTAGGTATAAAATGTGGCAAGTCTTCTCAATGTGTGCCTGTATTGTTTTCCAGGTGAACAGAATGGTTCTACCAAGATTTCATTACTGTTCACAGTTGGTGCTTTGTAATTCTATGTGATTTTAATTAACGAAGAATTCTGAAACAGCCTCCCTCTGTGCTACCTACAAGCATACAATTAGCAGAGTACAGTGTCTGCTGTGAACAGTCCGTTAATGATTTCAGTTTAATAATTTATTATTGCTTTTTCAGTGCCAGCCATACTAGAAAAATAAGCTAAAACTGTATGTAGCAAACAGGCATTTAAAAATGGAAGAGAGTTAAAAATTTCAAAAGGATTGTTTTCTCTGTGTAAGCCTAACATCTCTGCAAGCCCCCAGATCTTTACAAATGAGTGAATACCATTTTCCCTCCTAAGGATTTAAGGAGAAAATAAATTTAGGTTTTCCTTCTAAATGTAGTTGTGTCTAATGGATAGTTTTGATGTCAAAGTATCCTCCTCTCACCACTTAAAAATAAGACACTCAAGTATACCCTTGGAGATGGGGGAGGGGATTATGGTAAATTTATATACTGGTATTAAGTCAAACTTAAAATAGTCTTTTTAAAAAGTCTCTAAATTCTTCAATGAGCTGTTTCCCTAACTTGAAAATCTGGACAAACAAGTTGAGCTGCAATTCCTGATCCTAAAAGGATTTTTAATTTAAGGAAATTATTATTACAGTAGAAAAATTGAGGCATTTATATTAGTCACCCTTTTCACAAGAAACATAAAGCAGCATCTAAATAATCACCAGATTTTTCAACGAATTTGTACTATATTGGTCTATTCTGAAAGCTGAAACCTCAATTGCAAAGATTGTAGGAGATTTAAGTTTGATAAAAAATGTCAAAAGCAAAGGAACAAAACTATACTTTTAAATGATGTTTTTTAATGTTGGCATTAACAAGAAGAAAATACACTTGATCTAATTTAGTTTCAATTGTGGGTAGAAGACATAATGGGCTATTATAGAATAGTAATGTTTGATGTATGTATGTGTATCTATTCATAATCATTTACATACATATATAATATTTCAATATTCAATAGTTAAAACCATGTTTGCCAATATAAAGTTAAGCACCTATTTCTTTAGAAATTAGAGAATTTTAATGCCAGTTAAAATTATGTTATGGTTCCCTTATATATTATTTCTAGATCCTTATTGAAAACTACAAAATTTGGGGAAAGTGTCTTAGTAAAGCAAACACAGTTGATTAAAAGTCAGAGCTGTAAAAATCACTTTAACATCATTCTAAAAATGGGTACTTTACACCTAGACTTAGCTGTATTCTATTTTATGTCTACATGACAAAATCATAGAGCCAAAATGGGACTAAGAAGAGTACAATAGTTACACAAAGAGGTGAAAAATATAATTTAGTTTTTCTTCTTCCAGAGGGTAGGGTTAGTGGAGTGAGCAGATAACCCAGACTTAACGAAAAAATATCATTTAAGTGACAGTACCCTTCGTACAACAACAAAAATATAGACTTTACTGCCTAAACATTCATCTGCCAGTTGGTACTTGAGTAGTGAAATGAAACTTCTTGCAACCTAAAACACAGTGTTGTCATTATGTTCGCAAATTAGAGCATAAATTATTCAATATAATCATGATGCATTCAATAAAATCTTTATAGTAAATAAGAAATGGAGAAACAGTGTTTTACTCACAATAGCAGTGATAACATTGTCCTTAGCATATGGCTCATAAATTCCATATGAGGTCTATGACATTTAAAAAAAAATAGTTCTAAGACCCATTATCATTCTTTCTTTTTATTCTACGGTCACTTTAGAAATCAATCAAAAAGCACTAAAATTCACACCCATTTTGAATTTGTCCAAGTTTTGTAATTCAGTTTATAATTTTAAACAAAATTTTAGCTAGAAAACAGTGAGTATCTATTGCTCTTTTAACAATAGCTCGTAAAACGAGTTGCTGAAGAAACACTTTAACAAAACAGCAGTTTAAAGAACTATATTAAAATCATGCTCTTTTGTCCCTAAAATGGAAAAATATATTCTCTGCTTCATTGTGTGTGTTTTTTGAGGATAAGGACAATTGCCAACCGTTTGTTTTTCAGATATCCGGGACAGTGGGGGTCCCAAACCAGTGATGGTGTATATCCATGGTGGCTCATATATGGAAGGTACTGGAAATTTATATGATGGGAGTGTCTTGGCAAGTTATGGCAACGTGATCGTCATCACAGTCAACTATCGACTTGGGGTACTTGGTAAGAAGTCTCTTCTTTTCTTTTCACCATTAATCCATGAAGTATGTGATAGTTTTGTTTTGATTTGTTTTGTTTTGCTTTGCTTTGTTTCATTCATTGTTCTATGCTTGTTGACTTTCTTTGAACCAAAATTTTTGATATTTTCAATAAATTCTATAAGTGTGTTCATAAATTACTTGATGGAAGACAGCTAGGGTTAATTTTAAAATTTGAAGGTAAAAGGTAGTGAAATTATTCACATTGTTGAGTGATGTTTTTCCTGGTTTCACTTTATAGCACTGTGAAAGGCAACAATGTCAGGGCCTTTCAAGAAGAATTAGTCCCTGGACAAATTTTTCCTTCCACCTTTTTTTACAATGCCATAAAATTGCCTGAAATTTGACATGAGTTTAGAAACAAGTTTATAAGTCTCTGAGAATATGCGTGTGGACTGGGTTTGGGGAAGCATTGTCTGTCATTGTGGTACAGATTTGGGTTTTTAAAAAATTTGTCAGATAATAATTAGAAATATTTGTCTAAGTATATTTACGTTGAATTATTTGATTTGGAAAATGTGTTGATTTTATAAGGTGATAAAGAGTTCAAGTCAATAATGTATACACATGTAAAACAAAATCAAATTGGAGATCCTTGGTTTTGAAGAAAATTATAGGGAAATATTATTTGTAAAATAACTTATCAAGTACTCTGAAATACATGTATTGTTTTATGTAATAACCCATTATTAAAAGAGAAACTTGATATTCTACATGTAAAAGTTTATTTTTATAGTATTGGCACAATTTTGGGAGTAAAATTACTTTATCATTTAATAAGACACTTCTATTATGGTATTTTAGTTAAGAGTATTTGCTAAAAGAGTACAATTTATCACAAAAGATTTCATCTTTTTAATCTTAATTATTCTCAAAATCTTATCACATACTATACGCTTTTTAGAGGCATATAATTTATGCTGTTACTTGCAACAAAAAGGCACCTCACACTTTCATTATCTAAAAGATTTTGAAAAAGGAATTTAAGTTATGTTTTCCTTTATAATAATTGTTCATATCATATATTTTGGTCATTGAGAATCAGTTTTTTTTTCCTCTTCAGTGTTAGTTACTTCTATGTAATTATAAGCCTATGTTCATGTCAATCTCAAAATACAAAAAAAAAGAATAGTTTTTGTCAATCAAGTTTGTATGTCTTGGGGAAGGAGATATTTTAGCAATGCAAAGTGAAATCTTGATATTTTTCTACTTTGTTATTTTGATTTTGGAGTATGGTGGACAATAGATATACCATGGCAAATATAGGTGTAAAATATTTCTGTAACATTTTTCAAGTACACATTAGTTCCACATAGTATCTAATCAGGCACTGATTGCTTCAGATGTTCTTATAATTTCAGTGGGCAGGAATGAATGTTTTCCCACCAATGAAAACTGTGTATTGGAAAGATGTATAAAGAGGTGTTCGTAATCATCTTAATTTTAAATATAAATGTTGTCATTTGGTTTTACGCAAGACTTTAATAGAATTTTCAATATTTTAATACATTTAACTTTATAGTATTATTTATAGTTCAGTTGTTTTTATTATTATTCTCATATTTTTCTGACTTTCTCAAGTTAAAAATCCTGAAGCAATGACCAGTTTGCCAACTGAAAATTTAAAATTAAATGCCACATTCTATACAGCAATATTTTCAAGGACTTGACCATCCACTTAATCATATGTATTTATTTTATTAAAAAAAATCTTTTAGTCATACCTTATGTTGCCTCATTCTTAGTTGTACTCACATAAAGTAAGATTCCATAAAATGAATTGTTATAGTAATAAAGCTTTGTCCATTTTTTTATGTATAACTGACAAGGACCTGACTTTGATCCAATTTGAATCCTATATTTATGTTCATACCCTTTCTCTAAATACCACGCTCTGAATGACTGAATTGCAGGACAGCAGACTAAATAGCTAAAAAATGAAGAAATCAGTCAATTGCTTGGTCTGTATAATGGCAAGCAGAGTTGGTGTAGATGATGGATGATTTTCTCAATGATAGCTAAATATTCGTTCTGCTCTACTGCAGTTTAGGATTTAACTTTCAATTGGCTCCATTGTTGTTCTTAAACACATCATATACTGATAATCAGCATTAAGAACCAGGTGTCCTTTCTAGACCTCTCAATATGATAAAGTACAAAACTCTGTTAGTAAACATTTTTAGGTGCATCTTGGAACACTGGTTCTGGAACAGGTGTATGTATCCTGGTCACTTTGTTCCTGAAATGTGTATTGCGCCTTGTGAAAATATACTTAAATGAATTAATTCATGAGAAATAAATTATTGAAACATTTGTTTCAGCACACTTTGCATGTGTAGTATACCACAACTAGAACAACAGCTCATCTGACAACAATAAAGATCTACAACAATAAAGACTATAGGGTTTTCGTTGCTGTTAATAATTTGTCTAATGGTAACAAGGTAAGCCAAGTTTTCTTGGGTATGGGATCCAAAAGTATTGCTGTTTAGTTTTCATTTGGGAGAGTGTTGGAAATTGGTAGAAAATAAGATTTGATTCCACATTGGAGGAAATCCTGAGCTGTGTTTTGATTTGGATGCTTTGGTGTAAAGGATATGAATTTGGGGGTTCCATGTACAATTGGCTAATTACAAGACTATTGCTCTCTGACGATTGGCAGAAAAAAAATCAAGATGTCTGAAACAGGTAATGTAATTAGTGTTGATTTGAATTTGCCATCCCAGAGGAGAAATATTACAGGTTTTATTTGTTTGTTTTAGCAATAAGTAAAAATGTGATAATGTTTTAGTAATAAAATTCATACAGCTATCTAGAGGCAAGATTCTAGTTTAAAGCATTTCACGTTGAAAAAAAGATTTTGTTCACTGCAAAGTAGAAGTGACATAGAGCTATCTCCTATTATAACATTGCTCTGATGGACCTAGGAACAGGTGGAAGTTAGTTTGTCAATTGAGACATTTTGTGGTTTCCTTTGGCATGGTAACATAGACTATCACTATTATAGTATTGGAAATGCTATTAGTGATCATAAGGAAAGCTGCTAATAAGGTTGAAAAAAGGGAAGGGGGTACAGGGCTCTGCCTGCTAATCTCATTTCCCCTGTTTTGTTTGAGAGGTCTCTGTAACCGCATCTCATTCAGTCTCACCCATCCAGCGAACATTTAGACTTTCTTTCACTTCTGGTTGTATACATTCTTTTTCCTCAGCGTTTTAACTCTTCATCCTCTGTTATTTGGCACATTGTTGTGTAGTTCTTTAAAATACATTAAAAAATATTTGTTAACAGAATTATTTTTAATATTATAGTACATAGTTAATAAAACTATCATAATGGAAATTTAAGGAGAAATGTTTTGATTAGATGTCCTTAAAGGAGGGAAATAATGTTGAGTATTATGGTTGTAAGTGGGATAAATATATGTGCTTATGGACAAGAACTGGAAGGAAATAAGAAATAAATTGTTCACTATTAGGATGGGATATTGTGCAATTAACACTTTTGAAAAAAGAAACTATCCAAACGATATGTTTTCAAATCTCAAAAATGAAAAAAATACATGAACTAATTTTGTGTTAAAAATATATCTCAACTGCCTCTTTAAATTTAGAATAAATTTAATAGTTATTTTTAGAGAAAATGAAAAAGTTTTATACCGCTGTTAGGAACTAATTTAGGCAAACACGACTTTTATCAGATGGAAATTTAATGTTACTTTTATCTTGATATGGATATTTTAGAGGCAATTATGTGTTCATAATTCTAGCCCATGTGATTTGGCAAATTTTAGGAGTCTAATGTTATATTTAGTAATCTAATGGCTATACCACCCCTCTCTGGGGAAAAAAAAAAATTGAAGTGCATCTACTTGTATTTGAAGAATTACACTTAGCTTACTTTATAATGCCATGTGGGCTAAATCATTTAAAACAAGATTTTTTTTTTCATATTTGAATCTGAGCAGTTCAGCAGCAAGGAGATTTGGTAAAGTCTAGGTAATGCTTATAATTTAAAATGAAAACATATTAATTTCTGAAGTGGCACAATGTTTAGTCATCACTCTTGGTATTTACCATGTCTTTTTTTTTTTGCCTTGTTTTAATTTCTGCTTGGCTCTAAATCCTAAAACAGACAAATAAAAATCTTTAAATGTGACCATATAGTTGGGAATAGTATATAATAAGATATTAAATTTTATGTGATGATCCAAATATTTTCTTGGGAGGTAGAAGATGGAGTCAGGCTGTCCTTGAAGTGTCAAAAATGTCTTCATGGAATTGGTTTTATTTGAGCAAGATCATGAAAAATAGTTTATCTCTGGGATTAACCGAAGGGAAGAGAGAAGCACTTTCTTTCAGTTTCTCTTTATTTCTACTTCAAAAACGTGTAGATAATTTGTAACAAAAGCACACATATAAATAAATTGCATAAAGGAATACATATACTATAGAGAAAAGTTACAGAAACTTAGGCCATGAGCATGTATTGGAATTGAATGTAAATATATATATTTCAATTTCCTAGGAGAAAGGTAAAAAGGATAATGAATTGAATTTCATAATTGTTACATATTAATCAGTAAAAAAATACACAGCTCTTTCTCAGTATACTCTAGCAAAATTTATCATATGGCTTGTTTTTATTTGGAGCAATGAACAATATTGAGACCATGTGATAGTTTTGATGTCATTAGAAGATGCAGATATATTCTCAGTATATGATTACTTATATTAACCCTCTGCAAAAGCCAAGGACATAATAATAAATGCCCACAGTTTCTATAGTGTCATTTCAAAAGACCTAACCAAGTGCCATTCAAGGAAGATATTTGGTGATTTCACTTATAATAGGATAGAGCTAAAAACCAATTGAGAGCAATGGACAGTTAACTTGGTCCATAGATTTATTTTCTCAAATATCTTATATCAACTGGGTTTTAATAACGGCAGGATGGTAATCAATTTTAGATTGAGTGCTAAAATGAGCTACTGGAGTTGAGATATTGTTTATCCTTTGGAATAAAGAAACTTAAAACAGATAATGTCCCAGGGCAAAGTAGACTATTTGTTCACTATTTTTATTCTACCTGCTTCCTCCAAAATGATTTCAGGTGGTTTGCAATAAAAGCAATTATTTAGTTACGCCAACAACTTAGAAATAACCTGAAAGTAAGCATGTCAATTAATGTAGGTGTTAATTAAAAGAAGTTCATTTTTTAAAAAATGTGTTTTTGGTACAGTCACGTAAAGTCATTCATTAATTTATTCATTCATTCAATATAAACTGAGCAATATTATGTATCAGGCATTCTACTAGTTATTAAGGATAATGTGAAAAACATGATAGGCATGATCCCTGCCATCCAGTAGATTACTAGCCATTAGGGAAGATAGAAATTAAACTAATAATTATACAAATGATATCTTTTACATGGATAATGATTTAATGCAAAGTCAACTTTCTTTACAATTACCTGGATGATAAGTACTAGAGAAATGACAAGTGCTAATCTATTCTAGACACTCAGAAAAGGTTTCTCAAAGGAAGTGATATTCAAGTTTCAATTTCTTATATTCTACTGAGAAAGCCCTTGGCAAGATTCCCAAGGACCTCCAGTTTGTTAATTCCACTGTCCACTTCTCTGTTCTTATCTTACTTGATCTCTCCATAGCATAGGAGACAGTTAACTAGTCCCGTCTTAGCATGCTTGTTTCTTGGCTTCATCCCGGGATTACTTCCTATCTCACTGTCAGCTCCTTCTCAGCCTCCTTTCCTGGCTCCTCCTCTCTTACCCTGATCTCTAAATGTTGAAATGCCACTAAGCAGAATTTTTGGCTCCCTGCCTTTTCCTCTCTTCAGTGTCTGCCTAGGGGACTTCATGCATGGCTCTAAATCTCTAAATACCATCTCTTTGTAAGTGACTTCCAAAACTTATCTTCAGGAGTGCCTATTCCTCAAAACTTAAGACTTATATACTTCTTTTTTAAAAAAAAGATTTTATTATTTATTTGAGAGAGAGAGAGTGTGTGCACAGGTGAGCTGGAGGAGGCAGACAGAGGGAAAAGCAGACCCCCCGCTGAGCAGGGAGCCTGATGTGAGGCTCCATCCCAGGACCCTGAGATCATGACCTGAGCCAAAGGCAGACACTTAACCTGCTGAGCCACCCATGTGCCCCCAGATTTGTATACTTCTGCCTATCAACATCTCCATGGGGATATCTAATGACTATTTCAACTTTAATGGCTAAAACATGTTGATTTTCACAAGTGTGTATTTCATTATCTTTCACATCTAGGTTATTATAATAACTGCAACAATAGCAATAATAATAGTAGCCACACTCATTGAGGGTTTGTTATATTCCAAAAGCTGTTTTAAGCAGTTTATATTAATTACATTATTAAATTTCTGCAATAACCCTATGAGGTAGGGTTGTTATTTTCCCAGTTTTGTAAGTGCAGAAACACATGAGTAGAGAGGTTAAGTATCTAATTTGCAGTCATACAGGTCAAATGGCATGAAATGGTGGAGCCAGGCTTCTAACCAGGCGGTCTTCTTCTCAGCACAACACTGTACTGACAGCACAGCCCTGCCATCTGTCCGGATGATCAGGTAAAAACTCTGTAGATTTTCCCTGATTTCTCTCTCCCCTACGCTCAACAACCAGTTCAGCTTCTCTTACTGAATTGTTCCAACATATATCCTGGACCTGCCTCCTTCTTTCCATTTCCCCCTTTACCATTTAGCTGAGTCTCCTTGAACCTCTTCTGTTATCTTCCTCTTTCATTTTTGCTCCATACCTATAATCCATTCTTCATACAGCAAAATCAGATTATCTTTTTGCAATATAAATTATACCAGCTCACTTTTCTGCTCACCACCCTCCAGTGGCTTTCCACGATTCACTTAGAAAAAAATTCAGACTCCTTCCCTGACCTGTCTAACAAAACCTTGCATAAATCTGTATTATGTATCTATATCTCTTCGTGTATGCTCCTCTTGTACCTGTATCTTAGTTCATCTCAAAATGCTCTTCCGCTCAGTTCCAGCCATCTTTTGTTCTTTATACACACCAAACTCATCCTCATTTTAGATATTTTATATTTGCTGTTCCCTCTGCCTGTCCCAGAGCTGTACGGGACTAGTTCCTGCTCTTCTGATCTTGGTTTGAACGTCTTTTCTCAGAGCGACCATCCATGTTCAACCAATCTAACAAGAGCCACCATGTCACAAGTCATGTACTTTTTAAAATTCTTTGTATTACATTGATCATACCTGATTATTTCCTATTTATATTTGGATTGTTTGATTTATTATTATCTGGCTCTCCAAGGCCTAAAATAGTCCCTGACACTGGATTTTCTCAGAAAATATTTGTTGAATGAATTTAATGTGAATCCGAAGAGTCAATAGGTATTAATCCAATGTGGTCATTGAGTGGAGGGTGAGGCTGAGTTTCAAGCAGAGAAGAGAATCTGGGTAAAAGCCAGAGGAAAAGAGAAATTTGGTGTGTTAAAGGAGCTGAGCAAACCCAGTTGGAATGCTTGGACTAAGGGGTAGGCTATGTCAGTTAAGGTTGAAAACTGGCCGCAGGCCATGCAGAATCTCGCTAAAGATGTAGTACTTCTAAGAACAATGAGAAACCATGATAGGACATTGAGCAGATAAGTGATATGATTAGATCTGCATTTCAAAAAGTGTGTTGAGCAGGCCTAGACCTTGATCAAAGTTGACAATCTGCTATGGATACAAAAAAACATGGCTTGTGCCTCATTAAAGTGAGATGCTTGGTAAAGTCAGTGAATAAGGCAGATATTTTGCTCACAGAAGATTGAGGGACCAGCTGAGCCTTGGCTGACTAAGGTGAGTATGGGAATCTTTTTTTTTTTTAAGGTTTTATTTATTTATTTGACAGAGAGAGACAGTGAGAGACGAAACACAAGCAGGGGGAGTGGAAGAGGGAGAAGCAGGCTTCCCGCTGAGCAGG
>NC_058403.1:89736312-89911785 GCF_002201575.2 Neomonachus schauinslandi | reverse complement strand
TCATGACCTGAGCTGAAGGCAGACGCTTAACACCTGAGCCACCCAGGCGCCCCAGGGGAATCTGTCTTTTATACAAAAAGCAACATAGAGATTTTGCCAGTAGTGGAATGAATGATAATAGAATGAATCAAACCAGCGTTTTGCATTTTTACCACAGCTGCTTATTTAAATGACTTATTTTGCTTCTAATTATCTTACATCTTTTAATAATGGAATGAATCAAACCGGTATTATGGAGAGCTCTTTTGAACTCCTGTTTTGAAGGAGCGTGAATCAATATGATCTGTATTATTCCAGAGACTGGCCAATATAAGAGACCTCAATAAATTACTGTATTATGTCTCCTTATTTGTCTTTCCATGTTATTAATATGGCCTTATTTAAGCTCTTAGTTGTCCTAAAATGGAGTTTTGTTTTGTTTTTTATAAGTTCTGGGAGGAAGTTGGGAGTATGTGGCTTATGATTTTCCTGAAGCATTAAGATCAGTCATTTGGAATAAGACCTCAGGAACATAGAATAAAAATTTCCCTCATTCCTAGCCAAGGTGTTCTTCTGGACCCAGAATTGGACAACTATTTTCTAGCACTCAAAATTCAGCAACTAACAAACCATAAACAAAAAGATATTTAGTTCTCTTTTCAGAGCAAAAGTCATCATCTTAACTCAGTCTTTCATTTATTCATTCATTAATTCACAGGCATTTGAAAAGTGCCCACTATAGGTTCCCAGTAGTTTGGGGAGGGGGGCTGGTCTGTGTTAACAGTGTAAAAAACAAAACAAAACAAAAATCAGACTCAGTCCTTCCTCTCTGGATTCCACAGTACATAAGGAATATTGACATTAAACAAATCGACAAATTTTGGTAAGTTGTGTTTCCAAAAATATCAGGGTGTTAAGAGAACTATTTGTGGAGGTGAAATGTAGAATGAGTCCTTCAGGAAACATTTCTTTGTACCTCTCAAGCTAGCATAGTTGTGATTTTTGTTTTTTGTTTCTTTCCCCATGCATTTACAAAGTTAAATATTAAAAAACAGATAAAATATTTGAAATAATTTTTTAAAATGCAAGATTAGAAGCCAAATAAACCATTTAAACAAGCAGCTGTGGTAAAAATGCAAAAATCCAAACAAACAAACAGACCACCCACAAACAACCAGGCACAATTCTCTACTTGAATTTAATTAGCAAAACTGGTTTGTCAAATACACATGCACAGGGAAAGGATCCCAGAGGAGTGACTAGCCCTTCACTATTGGATCTATCGCATGAGAATATAACTATAGGACTTTCCAGAGACAACTGAAGGTTTTTGCCCTCACCTGCCCTTTGTTGCGTAGAAGAGCCATGCAATGTAATAAGTTAGTAGCATAACTGATTTTTTTTGATGGAGATACAAGTATCTTCTTCACCCAGTGTCAGGTTTTTTTCCAGTGTGCTCCAAACCAAGCGAGGGTTTGCGTTTTGCTTTTTAGTTTAGTTTGCTTTCAAATGATCCTTTCCTCCCTCTGGTGATTCCTCAATAAGAAACCTAAGCCGTACCCCACCCCCCCACCTTCCCTTGACCTAGTGTCATGATCCTTGACATTCCATCCACTTTCACTACTTTGCCTTAAAAAATATACTGCAATTTCATCTACCATGACACCTTGTAACGTCTTTCTCTTTCTAAAGTTCTTCCTTAAATAATTTACTCCCATAAACATTTGGATATTGTTCTTTTTCCTTGTCTTTCTATTTTTAATTGTCACAGTTCCATTTTTTAAAAAATACCTTATATTTGTCTCCTTTTACCTATTCCTGTTGCTACTAACTATTCACCTTGGTTACCAGGTTTTCAGGCTGACCCCTGAGCCTCCTGACCCAAACTTACACAGATTACCTTAAAAATATCTTTAAAACATAACAGAACACCAGCTTTCTTTAGTTTTTCTCTGCTCTGTATCTCTAAATATTTCTCACCAACTCTGGGACCCATTCCAGATTTTCCTGCCATTTTAGGTCTGCTGAAGTATGTTGCTTCTCTTCTTAGCAAACTCTATCTTCTATTAGTTTCTGGAAAGTCCCTTACAATCAAGCTAGGCTAGCTTCCTCACTGCCTACCAGGATCATTTCCAACTGCTTATTTGCCAAATATACCCATCTTGCCCAATCTACATAGCCCAGCTATCACCCTACCTTCTACAAAATTACCGCAAACTGGATTGATCCATCTCTTCTGTCTACCTCCATAGCTTAGGCAGCCTACCCTTCACTTTGGCATGCATAAAACCAACTCCACTTGTTACTTTGTGTGTATTAACTGCTTAATATTGTAGATGCCTTGCCACCCAAACTAGAAAATAAATACAAATTCTGGTTTTCCAGTTTCCTCAAGACTGGCAAAGTGCTCTGCATACCTGATTCAAAAGTCATTAATAAGCATGCAAATTAATTCACTTTGTCCTATTCTTAGCATATGCATGTGCTAGGACAGAGAATAGGTAGAAAGAGTGACCAATAGTGGAGAATGTGGGTAGTAAAGGGTACTAACCATGTGCATGCCAGGCCTCATGTCTAGTTCCACATAAATGAGGTAAGGTCTTGTTGATGGTAGCAATACTTTGCCCCCAATTGCAGTAGCACAAAAAGCCCTCGACCCTCTGGAGAAATGCCTTGGGTACTGGAACCATAATGCATGACAACAGTAATTTATTTTAAACTGAGTAGTGATTTCTGAATTTATCATACCTTAATGATTTGCATTATTCTGTTTCCTGTGTAGCATATGATGAGTGAAAAGGTTGGTGCTCATAAGCATTAGATAAACGTGAAAATAGTGATGAAAGACAACTCTTTGAATTAAAATATATACAATATTAAAGAAAGGATTACTATTGATTTTATGTATGGAGTGGGCTGTGAAATCTGTTTTTAAACTCAGTTGAAGGTTGTTCTTTTGTAAAGTCAAGGGAAAAGCAATTTTGTAGTTTCTTTAATTTTGCCTTTTGATACTTCACCTGTTTTGAATTTAATTACAGGTGTTCAATTATTGCCACAAACAGAGATTAGGGTGAGAAATCTTATACTGGCTATTGATTACTACATACCCACCCATTTTATCTAACAGAACAATTAGGACTGTAGATTTAATTTTTTTTCTTAGAAAAATTTTCCAAATACAAGACAAGTTGTATTTCTCAACTGATTTATGTATCGATAAAGTCACCATTTAGAAACTTCTCTGAAGAGCTGAGGCATATTCCTGAGAAGAGACATATCCAAGAGAAATATTAATTTCCATCCTGGTATTTGCTAGCTTCTTGCATTTGAGCTTTGCAAAGCAGTACCTTTTCTAGAAGACTCAGTTCTCTTAAGAGACTATGTAACATACTCAAACAGAAGTAAGTTATTAAAAAAGATTTGTGTTAATATCATTATAATTTGCAGCATTTTTTTCTGGCAGAAAAGATTATGTAATGATTTTTTGTCATTTAATTATGGCTAGAGTTAAGTTTTTTGACTTCGAATGAAAAAAAGCTTTAAGAAATACACATTATTCCCTTTTTTTTTTTTTTAAAGATTTTATTTATTTATTTGAGAGAGAGAGAGACAGCGGAGAGAGGGAACACAAGCAGGGGGAGTGGGAGAGGGAGAAGCAGGCTCTCCGCAGAGCAGGGAGCCCGATGCGGCTCCATCCCAGGACCCCGGGATCACGACCCGAGCCGAAGGCAGACGCTCAACGACTGAGCCACCCAGGCGCCCCACATTATTCCCTTTTAACATAAATAAAATGATTGCTTAACTAGATAGTGTTTTCCCTTTAAAGTCAATAAGAAATATGTTTTTCAGAGTATATTTTTGACCCTTCTGTTTTAAAGCCAATCTGTAATATTTACCAAAGTAGACAGTTTATAGTCTACAGTTCATATTTGGGTTTATTTTCTAGAAGATGTTTAAAGGGACCACATCAGGCATGTGTAACTTTTCCCTAGTCCCAGGCTATTCTGCATTCAAATGAGTACTATCCACATGTTTTCTTAATAACATTTTATCATAATTTATATAATTGTGCTATTTAGAAAGGTAATTACATATTTAATAAACTTACATATTTTTACCCTTCCATTTTCTAGGAAGTATTTGTGACAAGTTATGAGAGTATATACAATAAAATTACAGTCAGATATAAACAATGAATCAAGTCTAGAGAAACGAGAAGACCTGGAAAAGACAAAAAACCTAATCTCAAAACATTTCTAGAGTTGATGATTTGTGCTGATTTGGAAACTCTACCAAGAGTTAGTTATTTATTTATTATCAGAAGGGATGTAAAACATGACAATTCTTCAGAGAAATCAAAGTTACTCTAAGCACGAACTTTTTCAAAAGAAATTTCTCATGTGGGATTTCATGTTAGGGGATAATTATAAAAATAGAATTCTATGATGAAATGCTTAAAAGTAAGCAGCCAAAATCCTGTTGTTTAAGCTTAGTTATGCATCCATACTAAGGTGTGCTCTATTTACCTGCAATCACCTACCTTATGGGTTACCTCTTCTGTTTGTTGCTGGAGTCCAGTAAGAGGGGTCTTTCAGATACAGAGCAGCTGGGGGCAGGGGAGATTGAAAATAAGATGGATGTAGAAAGATCCTGTAGAAAGATCATGTAGAAAGATGGATTTTCATGCTATGAAGGCATTCTACTGGTAAATTTTCTAACTGGATATTTGTTTTGTATGAGAAAACTACCAATTATTTTACTTTGTTAACCCATTAGTATGCGAAGACTGAATCAGTGGGTTTTCTTAAAGAAGAGCTTTTCTGTGGCTGGCCCAGATCATCTGCTATTTTTAAGAGGAGAGGATAAGTTACTAGTTTTCTTTTTGAAAATGGAATCATATGATCAAGAACCCAAATTTGTTGTTTTCTATTATTCTCTTAAAAAGATCAACTTGCTATATTCTTCTTCTTTTCTCATTCCTGTCCTTTGCTTTTGGTCCAGTTTTTACATAGAAGCAAAAAATCTGTTTTTCTGAAATAGAATTAAAATTGGGTAATTGCAATGTAGTATCATGGGAGTCAGCTCTATACGTCACTAGTTGCAGTAAGTTCACTAAATCCCAATAAAAAATATCTTCACCTAATGTTAAATTTGTGTGTATATGTATACCTTTTATAGGTTAAAAAATTGATCTATTATTCTAGTCTTGAATCTTACAAAACTTATAAACCTAATCTTTATTCCCTTTAGAAACCTCCCTATTCACTACTTTGCTTCTGGACCAGATGTCCAATAGAAATATAATGCAGTCATACATGTAATTTTAAATTTTATAGTGGCCACATTAAAGAAAAGTAAAAAGAAAGACAAAATTAATTTAAAAATTATTTTATTTAGCCTAATATTCCATTCAACAAAATCAATTTTAGATGGAATCAACATAAATTATTAATGGAACATTATGCATTTTTCACTCATTAGAATACTTTTATACTTATAGAACATCTCAATTCAGATGCTACATTTCCAACAGAATAAAGAGGTCCTGCAAAAATAATACAGTTGCGTCAGAAAACAATGCTTGACACTGCTTCACTTTTAAAACTTTAAATCAACTAAAATTAAATAAAATAAAAAGTACAGTTCTTCCATAACACAGGTCACATTTCAAGTACTCAATAGTCTAATGTGGAGAGTGGCTATTTACTGGACAGTGCAGCTCCAGACTATAGTTACTTTACTTTTTTGATTCTATTCACCTGTTCGGTGAATTTTTGAAGCAAGAACCCTCAATTCATGAATATATCTCTAAATTATATTCCACATACCATGGTATTAATGGATTATATATTATAAAAATACACAGAAGATGGAAATTTTGAAGATGAAACAGCACTTTAAAGTAATGGTTATCTTATTCATCTTTTTAATTTTTTTTTGTTGTTGAAGTATAGTTGACACATAATGTTACATTAGTTTTGGGTGCTTATTCATCTTTTTAAACACATCTTTTAAATTTAAAGCTATATGCTTAAACAGGCCTTATTATTTTTAAGATATTAGTTTTACATTTTGTTATCCAGAGATTTGGAAGACTGTTTCTAAGATCATTTAATATTTAATTTTAATGACTGTTAGAGCTAAAAAAAGATGATTTACAAAGATACCAAAGTACACATTTAAGAAGTTCAATGTTATCATAACATATTTTAAACCATATAATAGTCTTCTTGACAGTTCTGAAGACTGAATTCTTGTCAGATAGGATTAAATTGTCATGGTTTCCACATTGGAATTTAGTTGGCTTTGAGCTCATTCTTAACACATACACACACAAAAAGTTTCAGCTTTGTCCTTTTTGTGACTTATTGGTACCTGTAACATCTTCAATCTGTGATTTATTTGCAGGAATCTTTTGAAGCCACTGGCTTCAAAAGTTAGTGACTGTTAGTGTTATTAAAATTAGATAACATAAATGATACATCCACCTAAGCTGGCTCATGTAATCTGCAACATGCCTTACAACAATGAAATTAACACCTCAATAAGTCTAGTTATTATTTGTCATCATATTATTGACTGTATTCCTCAGGCTGTACATTACATCCCCATGACTTATTTATTTGATAAATGGAAGTTTGTATTTCTTGATCTCCTTCACCCATTTCATTTTCCCCAGTCTTTCTCCCCAATGGTAATCATCAATTTGCTCTCTGTATCTATGAATGTGGGTTTTATTTTGTTTTGTTGGCTTGTTTTGTTTTTAGATTCCACATATAAGTGAAATCATGCAGTATTGGTCTTTCTCTGTCTGACTTATATCACTTAGCATAATACCCCTAAGATTAATCCATGTTGTGGAAAATGGCGAGATTTCATTCCTTTTTATGGCTGAGTGGTATTCCATTACATATATGTAAGAATTCTTTACTCATTCACCTATCAATGGATACTTTGGTTGCTTCCATACCTTGGCTTTGAAAATACGGGTGTATTTACAGTAAACACAGGTGTGCATATATCTTTTTGAATTAGTGTTTTTATTTTCTTTGGATAAATATCCAGGAGTATTGCTGGATCATATGTTAATTCTATTTTTAATTTTTTGAGGAACCTCCATACTGTTTTCCATAGTAGCTGCACCAGTTTACATTCCCACCAACAGTGAATGAGGGCTCCCTTTTCTACATGTTCTCAACAGCAGTAAACATTTTTCTTTTTGACAATGACCATCCATTGGTGTAAGGTGATACCCCATTACGGTTTTGATTTTCGTTTCCCTGGAGATTAGTGATGTTGTGCAGCTTTTCATGTGTCTGTTGGACATTTGTATGCCTTCTTTGGAAAAATGTCTGTTTAGACCCTCTGCCCATTTTGTAATCAGATTCTTTGGGGTTTTTTGTTATTGAGTTGTAGGAGTTCTTTATATATTTTAGATATTAACCCCTTATTGGGTATATGATTTGCAAATATCTTATCCCGTTCAATAGGTTGCCTTTTCATTTTGTTGATGGTTTCCTTGGCCATCCAGAAGCTTTTTAGTTTGATGTAGTTCCATTTGTTTATTTTTGCATTTGTTGCCCTTAACTTTGGAGTCAGATCCAAAAAACATCTCTAAGACCAATGTCAAGGAGCTTACTGCCTGTGTTTTCTTCTAGGAGTTTTATGGTTTCAGGTCTTAAATTTAGGTCTTTAATACATTTTGAGATTTTTATGTAAGGTATAAGATAGTGGTTCATTTTCATTCTTTTGCAGGTAGCTGTTCAGTTTTCCCAAAACCATTTATTGGAAGACAGCTATGTTTACTACTACACCACCAATACACAACTAACATCATTTATTTAAGAGATTGTCCTTTTCCCATTGTATATTTTTGGTTCCATTTTCACAAATTCCTTGACCATATATGCATGGGTTTATTTTTGGGTTCTCTATTATGTTCCATTGATCTATGTGTCTCTTTTTATGCTCGAATATACTATTTTGATTACTATAACTTTGTAGTATAGTTTTAAATCCAGGAACACGGTACCTCTTTTTTTGTTCTTTCTTAAGATTGCTTTCAATGTTCCCTGTCCTTTGTGGTTCCATACAAGTTTTAGAATTATTTGTTCTACTTTTGTGAAAGATGCCATTGGAATTTTGATAGAGATTGCAAGGAATCTGTAGATTGTTTTGGGTAGAATAGGTCTTTTAACAATATTAATTCTTCTAATCCATAAGCATGAAATATCTTTTCATTTATTTGTGTTTTCTTTCATTTCTTTCATCAATATCTTTATATTTTTCAGTGTACATGCTTTTAACCTACTTGGTTAAATTTATTCCTAGGTATTTTATTCTTTTTGATGCAATTGTAAATGGAATTGTTTTTTGGATTTCTCTTTCTGATATTTCATTGTTAGTGTATAGAAATACAATAGTTTTTTATATTAATTAATTGATTTTGTATCCTGCAACTTTACTGAATTCATTTATTAGTTTTAATAGTTTTTTGGTGGAGTCTTTAGGGTTTTCTATGTATAATATCATGCAATCTGCAAATAGTGACAGTTTTACTTCTTCTTTTCCAATTTGTATGACTTTTGTTTCTTTTTCTTGCCTAAGCGCTGTGACTAGGACTTCCAATAATATTGAATATGGGGCATTCCTGTCTTGTTTCTGATCTTAGAAGAAAAGCTTTTAGCTTTTTACTTTTGAATATGATATTAGCTGTGGATTTGTTATATATGACTTTTATCATATTGAAGTACATTCTCTATCGACTTTGTTGAGAGTTTTATCATAAATGGATGTTTAATTTTATTAAATGCTTTTTCTACATCTATTGAAATGATCATATGATTTTATCTTTAATTTTGTTAATGTGGTGTGTGTGTTAATTGATTTACAAATGCTAAAACCTTTCATGCATCCCTGGACTAATCTTGCATCCCTGGAATGTTCCTTTTCATGTATTGTTGAATTTGGTGTGCTAAAATTTTGCTGAGGATTTTTGTTTCTTTGATCATCAGGAATATTGGCCTGTAATTTTCTTTTCTGTGTTGTGCACTCATCTGGTTTTGGTATCAGGGTAATGCTGGCCTCATAAAATAAGTTTGGGAGCATTCCCTTTTCTGCAATTTTTTGGGAAGAATTTGAGAAGGACAAGTATTACATCTTCTTTGAATGTTTAGTAGAATTTACCAGTGAAGCTCTCTGGTCCTGGACTTTGGTTTGTTGGAAAGTTTTTGATTCCTGATTCAATTTCCTTATTAGTAATTGGTCTATTCAGATTTTTACTTCTTCCTGATTCAGTCTTGGAACACTGTATATTTCTATAAATTTATCCATTTCTTCTAGGTTGTCCGGTTTGTTGGTGTATATTTGCTCATAGCAGTCTTTTATAATCCTTTGTATTTCTTGGTATCAGTTGTAACTTCTCCTCTTTTATTTCTGATTTTATATATTTGAGCTCTCTCTTTTTTTCTTAGTAAGTCAAACTAAAGGTTTGTCAATTTGTTTATTTTTTCAAAGAGCCAGTTCTTAGTTTCATTGATCTTTTCTATTGTCCTTTTAATCTCATTTAATTTCTTTCTACTCTGATCTTATTATTTCCTTCTAGTAATTTTGGGCTTCATTTGTTCTGCTTTTTTTAGTTCCTTTAGGTGTAAAGTTAGATTGTTTGCAATTTTCTTGCTCTTTGAGTTAGGCCTATATTGCTAGGTACTTCCCTCTTAGAACTACTTTTGGCTCCATCCCATAGATTTTGGTACATCTTTTTTGTTTTCATTTGTCTTTACTTATTTTAAATTCACCCTTTGATTTTTTCAGTGACCCAGTAGTTGTTGGGTAGCATGTTATTTAATTTCTACATATTTGTGAGTTTTCCAGTTTTTTCCTTTCATTTCATTTCTAATTTCATACCTTTGTGTTCAGAAAAGATGCTTGATATGACTTCAGTCTTCTTGAATTTATTGAGACTTGTTTTGTGGCCTAACATGTAATCTATCCTGGAGAATGTTCCATGTACACTTGAGAAGAATTTGTATTTTGCTGCTTTTGAATGGAATGTTCTGTATGTATCTATTAAGTCCATCTAATCTAATTTGTCATTTAAGGTCAATGTTTTCTTACTGATTTTCTGTCTTGATGATCTACCCATTGATTTAAGTGGGATATTAAAGTCCCCTAGTATTATTGTACTACTATCAGTTTACAGCTACTCTCTGTTTCTTTCTTCTCTTTTTCTCTTCCTTTGTGGTATGATGTCCTTCTTTAGTGGTATGTTTAGATTACTTTCTTACTTTCTTTTGTGTATTTACTGTAAATGTTTGCTTTGCGGTTACTGTGAGGTTCACATATAACATCCCATGTATATAGCAATCTGTTTTAAGTGGATAGCAGCTTAAATTTGAACACATTTCAAAACCCTACATTTTTACTCCTCCCTCTCCCCACCCACATTTTATATTTTTGGTGTCATATTTTGCCTCTTTTTATTTTATATATCCTTTAATTAATTATTACAGTTTTAATTTTGCTTATTTTGTCTTTTAACCTTCATACTAGCTTTATGAGTGACCTCTCCACCATTTTTACTGTATATTCACCTTCTCCACTGAACTTTTTATTTTTGTGTGTTTTCTTGTTGTTAATTCATACTATTTATTTTTAGCTTAAAGAAGTCCATTTAAACATTTTTTACACAACCAGTTGAGTGTTGATGAACTCCTTTAGCTTTGGCTTATCTGAAAAATTCTTTATCTCCTCTTCAATTTGAATAATTTGCAGAGTAGAGTATTTTGGGTGGAAATGTTTCCTTTTAGAAGCTTGAATGTGGCATGCCGCTCGCTTCTGGTCTGCAAAGTTTCTGCTGAAAAATTTGGCAATAGCCTTAGGGACTTCCCTTGTATGCAACAATTTGTTTTTCTCTTGTTTTTAAGATTCTCTCTTTTTTTTAAGTTTTGACATTTTAATTATAATGTGTCTTGGTGTAAATCTCTTTGGGTACATTTTATTTGGAATGCTCTGGGCTTGAATGTCCGTTTCCTTCCCTGTATTAGGGAAGTTTTCAGCCATTATTTCTTTAAATAATTTTTCTGCCCTTTTCTCTCTCTTCTCCTTCTGGGATCCTTATAATGAGAATGTTATTCTGCTTGATGTTTTTCTATTGGTGTGTTAAGTCATCTTCAGTTTTTGTTTTTGGTTTTTTTTTAATTCTTTTTTTTCTTTTTACTGCTTTGGGTGAAGTCCAGTGTTTTGTTTTCCAGTTCACTGATTCGTTCTTCTGTTTGATCCTGTCTGCTGTTGAACCCTTCTAGTGTATTTTTTATTGTAATTATTATGTTCTTTATTTCTGTGACTTTTTGTTTGGTACTTCAAAAAAAAAATACATGTTCTCTTTGATGAAATTCTCATTGTGTTCATCCATTCTTCTCCCAAGTTTGGTGAGCATGTTTATGACATTTGAATTCTTTATCAGGTTGATTACTTATCTTTATCATTAAGATCTTTTTCTGAGGTTTGGTCTTATGCTTTCATTTGGAACATATTTCTGTTTCTTCATTCTGCTTGACTCTAACTGTGTTTGTTTCTATGTATTAGGTGAAACAGCTACCTCTTTCCATCTTGATGTGTGGGAAACCTGAAGCCTGTCTGTCAGGCTGAAGCTTCAGGATAAGTAACCAGGCCTTTCTCACAGGAAGACTGGGGGCATATTTCAGTCGGCTATCTGTGTAGTAGCCTGGGTGTGTTGTCCTGCCAAGACTTTTTTCAAAATGTTATAGTCCCTTGGAGCTCAGGAATGTCAGCCCTCTTTGCCACCAGGGCCAGGTGAACACGGAGCATCCCGTGTGTGGTTTGTGCATATTTGTAGAGTTTAGCAGGGCATCTGGGAGCAGGGCATGCTCATCATCGCCAGAGGGCAACAGGAAAATGCCTTGGCTGCACATGCTCACAAGCTTCAACAGTGTTGCTGCAAGCGCTCTTTCTGTATGCATGTGCTCACCCCAGTTTTGGGGTAGGAGAATGCCATGACCTTTGTGCTCAACCACCCCAGCCCAGGAGCAGGGGATGACTGCAACTGCCCATGTTCTCCTGCTTCAGCAAGGCAGCAGGACAGGACAATGACTGCTTGCCTCCACCCTTCCTAGCAAGGCAGTAGGAAGTGCTTTGTCTAAGTACACCTGCCTGTACTAGCAGGGAAGGTGAAGAGCACACAATTGGCATCCACCAGTGCCTCCATCTCTGGAGAGAGCCCCCGTTGTCTCCTGCTCATCCAGCAGATGCCCCCAAATCAACAAACGAATCTCCTTCAAATACAGTCTAGGGGCTTTTCAAAGTGGTGCTTTTGTTCTGGATCCCCAGCTGAGTCAGGCTATATGTGAGCTCTTTAAAAGGGGTATCAGTTTCCTATAGCACTTCAAGTCCATAGGATATCAACCCATTGGTTTTCTAAGTCAGACATTTTTGGGAGCTCATCTCTCCAGTAGAAATTCCAAGGGTTAGGATGCCTAATATGGGGCATCAACCCCTTGCTCCTACAGGAGAAGCTCCACTGGTGAGACTTCTCCCTACTGTGGGCCCCAGTGCCAGCAATAGGGTTTTTTGCTGAGATTGTGTCTCTGCCTCTCATACCCTTCTCAGTGTGGTCCTTTAATCCTTTGTCGTGGAGAGTAGTTCATCTAGTTTTCAGATCTTTTTCAGAGGGAAATGATTCATATGTATCTGTAGATTTGGTGTGTCTGTGGGAGGAGGTGAGTTCAGGATCTTCTATGCCTCAATCTTGGAACCTCCTCAAACACCATGATATTCTTAAAGCAGATTCAAAACTTTATATGGGTTCCTTTCAGCTTTGTGAATATATAAAAACTCCATCCAACAATCTGGCAGTCTTAAAGTAGGCCCAAATAGCCACTTAGACCTCCTCAAACTGTGCCCAAGAGAAGAGCACAAAAAACTGTGCCAACTAAAGAACAAATGTAAGAGTGGAGGAATTAAGATCTCTATTTTAAAAATATTCCTCATTTTCATTCACTTCATAAGAATTCAAATTATGCTTTATTACATTTCAGACTATGATACTCTGCTGAAAGGGACTGAGAAAGCTTTTTAGCAAAAAAAAAAAAGTTTTAAGGAATGCTTTAAAATGTTGATATTATGATTAATTTTATTTTTTTTAAACTAAATTCAAAGTCTGACACTTATGTTTAAATGCCATGATGATAATGAGTGATAGGAAAGATTTTTTTTTCATATTTTGTAATAGGAAAAAACGTAAAGATATGCCATTTTTTCTATTTCAACTTGATTGTGGATTTTATATCATTTGTTCAGCCTTGCTATTTTTGTAGTGTCTAATATCAGTAAAATGTATTCTGTACTTAAAATTTCCTCTTTTATTCTATTTTTCCCCAAAATAAAGCCTTTTATTAGTCAAAAGTAATTGATGTTTACACCCTGTTCTCCAAAGTTCAGGAAATTCCCAGCCAAATTAGTTGGATGGTGATCTCTATTCAATGTGATTTTTATTTACATGGTACTTGATATGCTGTCTTCCGCTAATGAGAAATAGATCTGAGAGGATTGATCTAAAGAATGGTAAAATTGAAATCAACATACTCCTCATTTTGATCTTTTATATCAGATCCTAAAAGGCTTGAGGTGTCCCAGGTGAAAGATTAGTAATCTTCTACTATAATACATTCTCTCTAGGTAGCTAAGAGAGCCTGATCTTAATCAGTGATTTTGGCTTTTTAAATAGGTCTGTGGTAAAGCAAAATACAGTGCATTTGAGTTACAGCTGTGATGGAAATAGGCAGGATTACCCCACCTCACTTAAGATGGATGCTCATCGCCTAGTTTTCCTATATACTTGAACCCATGAGACATATTAATGCACAGAACTGATAAATTCATGCAATTTAAGTTAGAGTATAAATGTAGTATTTTTTTTTCAACAAAAAGCACCATATTATGTGTGTGTTATGAATAGAAGGATGTTTGTCTCTTAGAATAAGTTATATTCTGCTGCAGGAATAATAAATTCAAAATATTAGTGGTTTAATATGACAAAATTTCTTCTTGCTTACTAAAATTCTTCTGGAGATACAGACAACTCTATTGATCAGCTGTCCTCCGTGTGACCTTTCTGTAATTCAGACTGCCTCAATCTTGATCTTGTGTGTTGGCCGTCTCAATACATGGCCTACTCATTTCCCAAAAAGGACGATCACAGAATTGCACACAGCATTTTCATTGCCTTAGCTCAAAGTAAATGATGGCATTGACCAGAGCAAGTGATATGGTTCCATCTAACTACAAGAGGACTGGTAAATATAGAGGAGCAATAAAATATGTTATGGGTCATTACTGTTTCTGCCCAGTGCCTTAGTCATTTAAGGCAACATTTGAACTTCATGTGTCTGATTTCTCAGAGATTTATTTTGAGGTTTCATATGAATATTTTGTAAAATCTAGTTTTCAGGGTTTTGAAAATAAGGGCTCTGGCAAAGGTATTAGTAATGATTCATTCATTTGAAAAACAATTACTAAATGGTTAATTTATCCTAGGTAGACACTGGGGATAAAGAGGAGTAAGCCATAGCCTTTCTGCATTCAAGAAGCTTACTTATTTGTGAAAAGGATATGTACACTTATAAATTATACTGGTAAATACATTCTCGCATTTATTCAACAAGTATTTATTTATCACCTATTAGGTGTTGGGTCTTAAAATAGGGATCAGGACAAAGTTTCTGGTTTATAGTGACTATATTCTTTTTTTTTTTTATAGTGACTATATTCTATACTGGGGTAGGAAGAGGTATATAGGGAATAAACACACCAAAAAATTTACATCCGAGAGTAATAAGTACTGTGAGGAAAATAAAACACTATGCTTCTCAGAGATGAAGCTAGAAAAACTACTTTAGATTAAGTAATCAGAAAAAAATGCCCTAAAATGGGGCCATTCATGCTGAGACCTGAGGAACCAGCCATTCCAATATCCAGCAACACAGCATTCTAGGGGGAAGACCATGAAGGACCAAGTTTCTTAAATTATAATTAGTTAGTCTGCAGAAGGCTGACCAGAGACATTGAGCATAATATATCAGGAATAAAGTGGTAGGGAATGAATTTGGAGATGGAGGCAAATCCCGAGTTTGTAGGGACTGTAAGCTGAGGTAAGGATTCTAGTGAGATAAAAATAAACAAATTGGTCCTATCTTCTTAGAGCTGGGCAGGGCGTCAATTAGAAAAACTGTTTGGGAAAGAGGATGCCTGAGCAAGATTTTAAAGAATGGAATATGAGTCAGCTGGCCCAGAAGAGTTGAGGGTCAATACGTGCAAGGAACAATATACCAAACATTATTATTAGAACTGAAAATGAGAGGAATGGAATAGTAAAGATATATCTGACTGTGCTGAGAATTTGAAGGCATGGACAGCAAAAAGACAGCACCTTAAGACCCCCATCTTATCTTTCTGTGCCCCACAAAAACATAAAGCAAGCAAAATTGTACCATTTCCCACATTAATGTTTCACTTGCCTAAGGGAAAGAAAATTAAAGGATGTTTTATAATTTTCATAATCTTGAGTTTGCTAAAATTATTTATTTCATTTCTATGATTGGAGCTTCATTATATGTATATACAGTGGCATAATTTGAGTTGCTGTCATATCATGTAGTCACTTATTTAAACATCTATTAATTTTGACATTGCAGCTTTCTTTCTGCAGTGTGAATCTTGTCACATTTTTCAGGACTTAAACAGTTTTGTAGGCCCTTTAAAAGGTTATGAGATTTTTTAAAAAGGGGGATTGATGAGAGTATATGACCGGAAACAGATGTCCTCCCTTCTATGTAACAAAGGCAGGTGATTCCCAAGTAGTAAAAGCTCTTCAACATTCACCCAGGTCACAGGATAGTCTTCCATGATAGATACTGTTAGATCCAGGGGACACAAGCAAATCAGAGGCAAAATTCTCTTCCCTGTTGTGCCTCCTATCCTAGTGAGAAAAGAAAAATAAAATAAACAAAATAAAATATAAATAAAATATAGAGTATGTTAGATACTGATAGGTGCTAAGGAGAAAAATACATCATAGAAGGTAGATGGGAAACTTGGAAAAAAAAATAGCAAATTTTAATAGGGTAGCCAGAGAAGGCTTTCAGTAAAGATCTGATGGAGAGACTACACCAGTAGACACCTGGGAGAAGAATGTTTTAGGAAGAGGAAAAAGCAAAAGCAGGGTAGAAGAGCTGAGAGGGACTCAAGTGTTCAAGAAACAGCAACTCAAACTGCAGATGAGTGGATAGGCCCTGGAGAGTAGGTGAGGGCAGATGAGGTAGAGCTATCTTCAGAAGGATTTGGCTTTTTTTTTTTTTTCTGAGTAATATGGGATGGCATTGAAGAGTTTTGCACAGTAATGTCATGACCTGAATTACTTTTCAACTGTTATCTTTTGGCTTCTGTGTGGAGAATAGATTGGAGGGGAACAAGAGTGTAAACAAGGAGAACAGGTGGGAGGCTACTGCAATAATCCAGGCAAAATATGGTAGTGGCTTGGACCAGAGTGGTAAGTGTAGAGGATGTGAGAAATGGCGAGATTCTGCATGTTTTTAAAGCAGAGCTGACAAGAGTTGAGGGATGGATTAGAAGAGTCATGATGGCTCCAAGATTTTTTTAGCCTCTGCGAGAGGAACTTTTCATATTCTGAGAAGGAGAAAATGGCGTGAAGAACAATTTTGTGGTGGCAAGGCAGGAGCTCAGTTTTGGGTATCAAGTTTAAAATGCCTATTAGGTATCAAAGTGGAGGTTTCTACTTGGTTAGGCATACAAGTCTGGAGTTGAGAGGAGAGGTTTGGACTAGAGGGGGAAAAATTAGGAAAAGTATTAGGTTTCCATAATCTAAATAATTGTGACTTTCAGGGTTTGAATTTCTTGGTAAAGCTTAACTGTTCGTTTTCTCAAATCCTTTTCATTTAGATTTCCATTTATTCTTCTGCCCCCTTATATTCTAACAGTTAATATTCAGCCCTTTTTATTTAAAATTTGTCCTTGAACATAAATCATATATCTAATGGTTTTTAAAAACTACTGTGATGTTTTCTTCTACATGTAGAAAATAGTTAATTCTTCCCAAGATGCCCTGCTGAGTGGTCATAATATTTTCCAGATGAGTTTTAGCAGGTTATAGAATTATTGGAGTTGATATCAAGTCTTTAGTTTCAATCAATTTATCAGTATGTTTCCATGTGTTTAAATTATGTTCACTTGGACTTATCTGAACATGTTAAAAAGATACCTTTTTAATATGGTAAGCTATGCATACAGCCCAACCTGTACTCATCAAGATTTATAATTCTCTAATTTCATAGGTTAGTTAATAGGATTCCCATTCAGCTCCCAGGCTGTCATAACTTATGACATTCAAGTGTATGTTTTGGTATGGTTTTAGCCAAGGGAAGTCATGTAGCTAGTGAAGCCCAGAGAGGAAGGAAGATTGCCATACTTGAATCTGTACCATCAAAATGACAAAAATGGGTCTATAATGAACAATAGGTTAGTGCTTGATATGCCTACAGTATCAACTGCAATGCACAACAGGCAAGTTATTTATGAAATGAGCCTCTTGAAAATATATAGCTCTTATAATATGAATCTCATTTCTGTGTCCTTTCCAACAAAATAGATTGGCATTATCCATCTATTTAGAACACATGGTTGCTTTATTATTTTTTTAAATATGATGACATCGTATAGCTATAAAATATTGAAGAAATCTAATCCATGTAACAAATGGAACACAACTTTTAAAAAAAAATCTCTGTTGTGATATTTAGCTTTTTACAATTTAGGAAAAGATGTAATTTTCTAGAACACAAAGCAATCTATGCTAGTGTTATTTGTATATTACTTGCATCATATACAGAAATAATGCTAATGATGAATTAACTGTCATATGTATGTATTGGCTACAAATGTTGGTAAATATAGCAAATACTCTAGGAGGACCATGTGAATAACTAGTCCATGTTTACCTTGTATTCCTGAGATTCTTATTTACTTTTGTATCTACATGAGGATTGAAATTTAGAACTTTCAAGGAGGCTGATGCAGAGTAACATCACTATAGAATATACTTGACCATGAGCCTTCTTTAGTAGGAATAGACAGATCATTTCAGATTTGATCTAGAGTTATAGTTCTCAACTTGGTCCATTCCAATATCCTCTTTAAAAGCCAAAGCTTGCAATCATCCTTAACTGTCCTAGAAAAAAAAAAATCATGTTTAGTATTGTATTACCTACTTATATATACCTTTTTAAATATATATATATCAACCAAATTTTCTATATGTAAAATAAAAGAGATAAAAGGAAAGTAACTTTTAAAGAAATATGTGTTTCAAAGTGCAAGTTTTGCATCAGGACCATGCTACAAGACAGAGTGAAGTATTCATATGTCTTCCCCTCTTTGTACAACCCCTGGAACATACAGCCACTAGGAACACACAACCAGAAAGGCAGGCTGACAGATACTGGTGTGTTGTACTGGTGTCTCAGACATCATGAGTGGCATTACCTTTGGGTGATGTCGTTTTCCAAAATAGAATAAAAGTCTTGATAAAGTTTCAAATAAAACAAAGTATATTTGTGCTCTGTACAAAGTGTCGTAGCTGTTGTTTTCTTTGTCATGTGGAAAATAGGGCATTTTTCATTTTGCATGATAGTGCCATACAGTGCATGGTTGTCTAGCCCACTTTATATCAGTTAAAAATACACTTATAAATTTGTCAAATCTTTAATGACAACACTTGATCTAGAATTTGGGGGGACTTACTATAGCTGCTTGCTGCATGTCACAGCCATACATCATTTATTGTAATTCAACAGTAATACATACACAATCTGAACAGAAGTACTTAGATTCCCCTTTCTCTTTGTTGTTTTTCTTATTTACTTTAGAATGGCCAACTCATCATTAATTATCAGTAGTCTTCATACAACTTGCTGTATGTTCTACTTTAATCTTAAAAGAAAGTGATTTCTCCTGACCATTGATCACTAAAGTTCTCATGTTTCTTCCAACTACATGTACAACATTCTATTAAAATTGGAAAACTTCCCTTACATTGCCTGTTCAATTTATTGTTTTCTTCCCCATATTTCACTACATCATTCCTCCTCAGTTCTTTACCACATAATATAGGATTATTATCTTCTATTATATGCTACTCTTTAGTTATGCCAATTCTTCTATTTTTACCCCTGCAAAAAGAAATCCCTCAGTTTGAGATTAACGTTTGCTAGAAAAGTTTATATAAACATTAAAAACTAAAATACATGTATGAAATACTTACCTCCTTTTAAAGAACAGAAAGATTATTCAAGATATAAAATACCACTGTTAGTCATCAAAACTAATATTTTTTTGAGCTATTAAATTTTGTTAATTAGGAAAGTATGAAGAGTTAACTTCTAAGCCACATTAAAAATATATTATTATAACTACTTTTTATTTTAAAAGTAATACATGTTTATAGTAAAAGTAAATAAATAGATTAGAAAAGAGTACTGAACATAAGTATTTCCTTTTACCCCAGACTCATAGTCTTTGACTTTAAAATTTTTTTATATAGTCAAATTTACATTTTTTTCCTTCATGGTTTCAATGTTCTATGTCTTACTTCAAAAGCCAAGAGTATTTGGTCTTTTTTTTAAAGATTTATTTATTTATTTGAGACAGAGAGAGTGCGTGCATGTGCAACTAGGGGAGGGCAGAGGGAGAGAATCTCAAGATGATTCCCCGCTGAGTGTGAAGCCCAACATAGGGCTTGATCTCACGACCCCAAGATCATGACCTGTGCCAAAACCAAGAGTCCGATGCTCAACCAACTGAGCCACCCAGGCACCCCTATTTGGTCTTTATAAATCAGTCTAAAATTATCTTTTAAATAATATTTTTATAAGTAATTTTTAAAAAATTTTTATGGGCTCCTGGGTGGCTCAGTCGTTAAGCGTCTGCCTTCGGCTCAGGTCATGATCCCAGGGTCCTGGGATCGAGTCCTACATCGGGCTCCCTGCTCAACAGGAAGCCTGCTTCTCGCTCTCCCACTCTCCCTGCTGTGTTCCTGCTCTCGCTCTCTCTCTCTCTGTCGAATAAATAAATAAAATCTTTAAAAAAAAAAAATTTTATGGTTGGGGCGCCTGGGTGGCTCAGTCATTAAGCGTCTGCCTTCAGCTCAGGTCATGATCCCAGGATCCTGGGATTGAGCCCTGCATCGGGCTCCCTGCTCAGCGGGAAGCCTGCTTCTCCCTCTCTCACTCCCCGTGCTTGTGTTCCTTCTCTTGCTGTGTCTCTGTCAAATAAATAAATAAAATCTTTAAAAGAAATTTTTTTTGTGGTTTATTTTCCAATCAACATAACTGTTCTAGGATTTATTTTGGTATATAGGAAATAAGATTTGCTTTAGAATATGGAAAATAAAGATCAAGCTTTCCCCCTCAAAATCATGTTTTCCTCAAATGGTGGACCCAATGTCATTTTTGATTACTTTATCTATTTCCCTCTAATTTAAAATGTGAACTTTTCATATTCCAAACTTGTATTATATTCACACATACATTCATATTCTGGACTTTGTGTTCTATCTTTTAGATTAACTGTGTATCTATATGCCACAACAAAGTTATTTATTGTAGTTCTATTATATATTTTGATGTTAGGCATAGCTAGTCCCCCCTGTCCATTATTACTCTATTTTTTTCTTAGAAAAATTCTGACCTTTTCCATGTAATATTTTTCTATCTGAATTTTTGAATCAGCTCATCTAGTTTTAAAATTTTCTATTTTTATTGGGATTGCATTAAATATTTACTTAAGAAAGAACACCTTTCGTGATGTTGAGTTATTCTACAGAAAACAGATGTAGTTTTCCATTTATTCAAGTAGAGCTTATTTGTTTAGTGACTTTTCATATTTCCAAATGACCTAAACTTCTTCTACATTCTATAACAACGATTATTCCTCAGGGAACTTGTCTTTTCCAAACACCATGCTACAAGATTTATACACTTTATCTCATTTAATTCTTGCACCGTGTATTTACTTAAGTGAGGAAATTGAACATCAGGGAAGTAACTTATGTATGTTCATAGTTAAGTAGGAAGCAGTGCTGATTATCAAAGCCAGCTATACATGAATTCAAAGCTCATGGTCTCCCTTACTACACTAAACTCTGTCTCTATTTAATCTCTCTCACTTATCAAGGGGGAAAAAAAGGCAAAGTGTATCTGCAAACTGATCAGAGGATGTAACAAAGAAGAAATCTTGTGGATTTCACTTGAGAAAAAGTGCATCACTATGTTCTCCATTATACCAGAAGTAAATCAGAATAAAGATCATTCATTGCTCTGTAGACAATTAATGTATGTAGGCTGCCGTACTCTGCCAGTGGAATCCTACCTGAATTTTCTGATCACTAATAATCTCCCTTAATATACCACAGGAGGAAATATTTCTTATTAATAAGAAGAGTTTTCCCCTACTACATTTGTCTCTTTGTACTACTGTAATTTCTCTTGAAGTTGGTAGTGATTTTTCAGTTGATTCTGAGCATTATAAATATTCTACCAGAAAAAAAAATTGTTATAAATGTTTTCTGCATTTTCATATATGGTTCTTGTTTCATTATTGTATCATACAAGAAAACATACGAATTGATAGTACATAGACAAAAAGAATAGCTCCTTAATAAAAGATCTGTTTAATTTGTAGTTAATAGTTTTCCTTGCTAAAATTTTCCTGGAGTGGTAATTTAATTTTGCAACAGACTTTAAGTCCCAAATCTTTTCTTTAGGAACACATTTCATTGTCAATGATCTAAGTCAATGGATTATTCATTTTTGTAAAAATGTAGCATATATTGAATAATACCTGTGTTATTGTATGTAATATATGACAAATAAAAAATAATATATTCAGTATTTTACACACACACACACACATTCTTTCATTTATGCCCTCATCTATCTCCAAGAATATGTAAAGTAACATTTGGATGCAATAGATACATAAAACTTGAAGTTTTCATTTTATTTTAAAGATTTTATTTATTTCTTTATTTTGAGAGAGAGGGTGTGTGTATGTGTGCAGGGGGAGGGGCTAAGGGAGAGGGAGAGAGAGAATCTCAAGCAGACTCCATACTGAGTGGTAGAGCCCAACACGGTGCTTAACCACACAACTGTGAGATCATGACCTGAACTGAAATCAAGAGTTGGACGCTTAACCTACTGAGCCACCCAGGTGCCCCAAAACTTGAAGTTTTTAAATATTGAATTAAAACCATGAATAACAATATTTTTTTTCTGGGAGTGAAAGAAGTTGTCTCTTGTTGAATCTTGAATATGAGAAACTTAGAACAGGAGAAAAAATAGAACTCAATAGACTAAAGGAAGTTATAAGAACAACATATTTACTTATAACTTTGGCATTATGAATTATTTTCACAGTTCTTATCTCATTTGATCCTACAACATTTCAGTAAAGTTGGCAAGGTAAGTATTAATTCTATTTTGTATGTGAGGTGTCTGAGACTCAGTGACGTTAGCAAGGATATCTCCACTAATAGTTATTGTGGTTCAAGTTCAAGCTGGAACTTGAAACCAGGTATCCTCACTCAGGATAAAAATGTAACTTCACAATAAAATAAATAAATCTTATAAGATTATAATAAACCCATAACACAGATTTATACCATCATGATTATAGGGGATATTAAGGACACTAGAATGTTTTGAAGTATAGCCCTAACTTTATTACAACTTTAGATCAAGTCTCAACCATTGTGACAATTCATTAATGACTTAAGTCTTATAACATTGTAAGACATGTTAGAACCTTAAAATGTTACTCATATTATGAAGTTAATTATCCTTTGGGATCAGTACCATATTACTATAACTGCTATTTGTATTATTGCTACAACTAATACTATAGTAGTAACAATTATTATTCCAATGGTAACAGTGATAATAATGGTCTATTGATTTATAGACCTTACTCTACATGCAAGGTGGAAGATTTTATAAGTTTACTTTTTTAAAAGATTTTATTTATTTATATGTCAGAGAGAGAGAGCGCGCACAAGCAGGGGGAGTGTCAGGCAGAGGGAGAAGCAGGCTCCCCACTGAGCAGAGAGCCCGATATGGGGCTTGATCTCTGGACCCTGGGATCATGATCGGAGCTGAAGGCAGATACTTAACCGACTGCGCCACCCAGGCATCCCTATAAGTTTACTTTTTAAAGAAAAATGTGTAATGTCCTGACAATACATTCTCACCAATGGAAAAATATAAACTTGGGGAAAGAAATTATGGTTTTATGGAATTTTCTGTAGCAACTTCTTCCAGGAAATTTAAATTCAGTTGACCTTGTTAATTTTATACCTTAATGTAGTGTTATGATTTATGAAAGATCTTTCTAAACTTTTGAAATTTGACTTCCATCTCCTCCATTACTGAGAAAGAAAAGTTTTCCAATCCCTATCACTATCCCTGTACCATAATTTTTCCACATTTAGACTGTAGCATCAAAAGTTAGAACAGTATAGCATTTCATATAACTTCAAGTTAAAATGAGCATTTCTCATTTGGATTTTTTCTAAGGCTGTCAACAAAATTATAATGCTCACATGGGGGAGGGGATCCTGAATATGTAATTACTTGCTAGATTGATCTAAAGGCCCTATATGGATCTACTGGGTAACATGATATTTATATCTGAAAAACACCATAATGTGTATTATGAAAATCATCTAAAATATATTTACGTAATACATGTTAACATCTTCTTTGGAAATTTTGACTACTTTTTACATATTTACACAGTGGAACAAATAATTTAAAAGTTGTGTGTTGAGGAAACAATTTTCTTCTTTTTCCCCAAACTATAAATGAAAGTGGTAAGAAATAGGAAATTAAGAGTATTCCATTTCATTTTTAACTCACCTTCTTGCTGGCTCATACTATAACCAGTTTATTTTTTGAAGACAAAAGGAGGTTTTTCAAGTTCTTAATGTGTATAAAATTAAGTAAAACCATATATACTTTAGAGTAACATTTCTACTAATTTTTAAAAGTTTCCTATATTTAAATGTACTCATCATAGAAATTATAGAACAAAGGAAAATCTGCTTCAGGACAGTAAACAATGAAAGAATGACTCCATTCTTTCTGAGGCAATCTAAATTACAAAAGAATGTCTATTATAAAAGTATCTGAAGACTCTGAAAAGCCTTTGTTCCATAATGATATTCATTAATGTACAATATGTTGAGCAAAAGGAATAGCTGTCCCCTGAGGTAGACTCTGGTTATCTGAGCTCAGCACAGAAAAACAAATTCAGTGACATGCTGAACATTCAAATTCAAATTGCGCTGTATAAGAGGTTCTACATTTGTTTCCATATATTGAAGTGCTAATTACTTCTTTCCACTGCAGAGCATTTTCCCAGCATACATTACTATACATTTAAGTCATTTTTTCTTTTTAACTGTGGCAAATCAGAAAAATATGAAAGAATAACTAGCCAAAATGTGTGTGTGTGGCTATGGTGAGTTTCCATGCAGAAGAGGGAGATGGGAAAGGTATGGAGAAACCATGTGAAATTCAAGACAACAGGTATTCCTGATCTGAAATTTTTATATACTTTCAAAAGTCATTAAATCAACTTACATCTTTAAGCAACTTTATTGAGGTATAATTGATATATTAGAAATTGGGTTATTTATTATATCATTTGATGTGTTTGGACATATGCATGTAACCACAAAATCATCACCACAATCAAGTATCAGTAAAGATATCAATCAATCATATCCACTACCTCCAAAAGTTGTTTTGTGTCCCATTTTTATTGTTGTTGTTGTTTGTGGTAAGAACCCTTATTACGAGATCTACCACCTTAATCAAGTTTTAAATGCAATAGGCACTATACTGTACCACAAATATCTAGAACTAAATCATCTTACATAACTGAAACTGTATACCAATTGAAAAACAACTCTCCATTCTCCTCTCTCCCCATCCCTAGTAACACCGTTCTAGTCTCAGCTTTTATGACTGACTGTTTTTTGTACCTCAAACAGGTGGAATCACACAGTATTTGTCCTTTTGTGATTGACATTTCACTTGGCATAATGTCCTCCAGGTTCGTCCATGTTGTCACAGAAGAATTTCCTTCTCTTTTAAGGATGGATAATATTTCATTATTTGTATATGCCCCATTTTCTTTACCCATTCATCTGTTGATGGACCCTAAGTTGGTTTTGGCTGAAACAAATTTTACTACTTTGACTTAGATTTGACAAAATAGGAAATAGTGCTATACATGTAAATGATAGGGAGTGATGGCAAAATTGAGTCTAGACCCAGATTTTTTGATTCCCAAGTCAAGGCTTGTCCCTTTATACAGTGCCTGGTTAACCTGGGCATTTTGTTAGTGTGAACATTTCAAATTACATACCACCTGATTAACTTGCTAGTGTGACTGGAAAAAATTGAAAGACATATTGTAGTCATAGACTTTGTAAGAATAAAATTTTATTTTTATCTGTTTTAACATCAGATTTAGCCAAGTGTATGACCTTATAAAATAGGTATGACCCCCAAATTTTGGATAATTTACATTTATCATATTTTGTGTAATTTACATTTATCGTATTTTGTTTGACCAACTGCAAATTCATGAAATACTTTATTTTGAAAGTTAACCTTTACACTGTATGTAGTGCTTTATTCAGTTACTGATTTAGGTTATCACATTAATCAAGTAAAAATTTGCTTAGTAATTTTGTACCCTTGAACATTTAAGTTCTTGGTTTGTACAATAAATAACTTTTGCCAACCCTAGGCTTAAAGTCATTCTGCTAGAATGTATGTTTAATATGAACTGGGTATTTGTCTGCTTCATTCAGTACTGGATTCCCAGCCTTAAATTCCTGACTGTCTTACAAGAACCTTTCAAGAAATATTTGTTGAATGAATGAATCATTCACTGCTGCTTTTCTATGGAACTTGTGTTTTTTTTTAAAAGTGGCTAATGATGTTGGTAGAGTTTCAGAATATTTCCAAGAACTTCTGAATTGCTTAGAGAGAGAGAAAAAAATTGGGGCTTATGATTGCTGAGGCAATGGATTCTATACTCATAGAGTGAAATTGTCTCTATGTTTGGAATCCTGAGAATGTGTGAATAAAAATATGATGTGCAAGCAGTCTAGTTTGACTGATGCTTCACATGAAAATTCTTACTTATATTGAACTATATTTTTTCTTCTGCATATATTCATCCAGTTCAAGATGTTAGAGTGTATGTGTTATTTTTTGTTTGGGAAACCATTTTTCTTAATTTCATATTATCAAGAGTCAAATTTTGAAGAGAAAATTAAACGCTCACACTATTCTTTCTTTAACCTCTTGAATCAGATGACTATCTTTTTTTTTTTTTTTAACAGATTAGGATATAAGCCAGTAAGTCATTTCACCTTTGGTTAATGTAAATAGAAAAAAAAAATATCCATCAACCTTTTCTTAATTCATTAAGCTTAAATCATATAAAACAATGGTCATTGCCCTGTCCGTCCTTTTGTTACTTGTTTTTTTTTCTAGTTTCAAGTTAATTTAGAATGTTTACATGTATATAAAATTGTCATATTCTTAAACAATAAGTTTTCACCCAGTGATGATCTGGGTCAAGTCATCAGCACGATGAGACCCTGAAGACCCTCTGAGAAGCTTTAAAAACTAGTGTGCTCTTTTTTTCTTTTTTTTTCAGGAAGAACATTTAACATGGTATCTACCCTCTTAACAAATATTTTAGGCTGTGTGGATAATGTTTAAATCATCCAAACATTAGTGACAGTCAGGGAGGAGAAAATTTAAATGGGCTGATAAAACCAGTGCATCACTTCAGGAAATGTGTTATTATGGCTGTAGCTAATAGCTGTTATTTTCCTCCCATTTAACTGAAAAGCAACTGAGGCACAGAAAAATAAAAGTAACTTGAAATATTCATACTGCGAGCAAGTGGTGGATGTGGATATTTGAGCCCAGAGACATCCTGAGGCAGAGATTCTAGCCTGAATACTGTGTTGTTTTACAAATTAAAACCTGGTTAGGGTGTATCTTAATATTTAAGTTGACAGACAAATTAGTATTAGAAATCTAGTGACAGTTTTTGAAGCAAAAATATATGCCTGGACTGTTATTAAGAAAATAATGGTAGATAATAACTAGGTACATAATGGTGGGAGATGATGAAGAGAATACACGGTTCCTGCAAAGAAAGGTAGAAGGGTTACGCTAAGAAAATGAGCATGAAAAGGAGGGGGATTTGTCACTTGTGAAAGACATTACAGGACACCTCAAGAATAGATGGAGAAAGGAGGAGCCAAAGATGAAACTATTTTTTGATATACCCCACCCAATTTTTAATATTCTTACAACTTGACTTCAACTTAATTGTACAACCTCATTTATTCTCATAGATGTCACCCCATCCTAAGAATTATAACCATGGAATTTTATACTGTGAGCATAAAAGCTACTAGGTTTGTAATTATTGTTCCCCACTTTTTTTTTTTTTGAGTGTCTACACAATTCTAAAATTCTGGGAAATATTTGAAAACTCTACCAAATTAGTTATATCTATATCTCCCAAATCAAATACCAATCAATTGTGATAATTTCAGAGTAGTCCATAAAACTGCTTGTTGTAATATTATAAGGGGACCATTATTTTCATTCCTTTTGAATGGGAGTATATTTTTCCATTAAGTCATCTTCGGAAATTTTGAATTTAGCACCTGAAATAGATGAAATTAGGATTGCCTTGGCATTTATCAACTATGTGGGACGGGATAAGGCTTGTTCTAGGGGAATGAGAGATTTGTTCAGTCATTAACATGTTTGTTGATTTAAGTTTATAATGAGATAATGAGGTGGAGATGTTCAATGAGCAATAGTAAACACTGATCTGTAGTTCTGGAAAGAGCTGTAGGTTGAAGATATGCATGTGGATAGCATCCATAGAGAGCATAGCTGAAGTCTTGGGTGCAAGTGAAATTGCTGAAGGAGAAAGATTGGAAACAAAGTTTATCAAAAGTAGACACTTTGGAAAACCGATAGAAGGAGTCACAGCAAAGAAGATGGATCAGCATAAGTGGAGGAAACACAAAAGTGAAGGGACAGCCAGAGGTTGAAATACTATGAAAAGGAATGATTGGTTTCATTTTAAAAGTGGTTTCTTTTTTAGAAAAGCCATCTTTTTTAAATTCCAAATTTTTAAATTCTCCACTTAAAGCTCTATCCAGTGTTGCCAAGTAAAGCCTCATTGAACAGAAAAGCCTTGTTCCCACTATGTCCAGTTCTGTGGCCTACTGGGGTACACTCTTGGCAGATAACAGATGACCCAGGGCTCAGTGATCTCAGATAAGGTAAACTGGCCCTGGTATTTCAGGGACATTTCTGAGGGGCACATTCACAAATAATTTAGAGTGGGAGTTAAAAACAGATATAGGGATTACTTGGGGTGTCAGGGATCAAGGAAGATGGGAGGAGGATACAGTGGACCCAAGCCCAAGAATATTCATTAAGGTCCCACCAAACTTGCAAGTTTCTTGATTCTCTTGACGCTACATTCAGGACTCTTACCTGGGGAGATGGGGAATCTGACTTCACTGTATACCATCCTCTCCCATTTCTACAAATGTTCTGAACCATAGAGCATCCTACTGGGGAGAGACTGATGATATTTTACTTTACTGAGGAGGAAATTGAGATATGGGAAGATTAAATCATTTGCTCAAGGGTAAAATGAGTTAAGTGTGCTCACAGTTCTATACCAATCTGACACTCCACTCTCCAGGTGTTAGTATCACTGAACTCACACCAATATATTCCTCTCCCCTCTATGTGTTACTAAATTAAATGGAAACTTTTCTCTTAATAGCCATGTGTATAGTGGATAAACACAGTCCTTATGTCTAAATGAATCAGAAACCACTCTAGTAAATATCTCCCTGAAGTGTCAGTAATTTAAAATTTTTAAAGCCTTCTTTCAGTTACTATTTTTTTTCTTTTCTACTGTTCTATATATACATAAGAAAGGAAAATGTTAAATTGCCCATGCTGCTTAATAATATTCCACAGTAGTTGCCTTAAAAATGTATTAAAGGTGCCTCTCTTACATGTCTTCTTTCATCTGATTAAATGTTTAGAGAACAACTGTTTGAAAAGATGAACTTGCAAAAGACAGTTAAATATGTTCTTGCTTAAAAAAATACTGCAATGAGAAGGTTGTTTAAAGATATCTTGGGATTGCATTCTGAGATGACAACTGATGAATAGCTTTGTTTTGCTCTTTTTTTTTTTTTTTTGCCAGAAAGACTGTTCATACATCACTTAGATCTCGCAATGCATTTTTCTCACATCTTAAAGATGGTAGGGCTTTTATATTACTTACCAAATGCAAATTAAACACAAAGGGAAAACAGACATTATGCTCAGGTCCTCAATTCTTCAAATAAACATTTCCCACAATGACTGCTACCAGCTATATTACAAATGTTGTCTTTAAAGAGAGTGGTTTATTCCAATGAGAAGTTTTTTAAGAGCTATATCATTATCTTATTTTAGGCATCCCCAAAAAGTATATTCATTATAAAACTGTATTATGAGTATGTAGAGAAAAAGGTAAAACTTTCTTATATTATGAAATTCATCCTACTTTCACCTTTTCTTACATTTTTCTAAAATTCATCCTTGGTTGCATGGGCACATTTTTAGAAATGACAAAAAGGTAATTATACCAATTATTTCCTTACAAATAATTTATTTTCCTTCAACCAAGGAGAATAACAGGAGAAAAACTTACATGCAGTGCTATTTACTTGTATAATTCAAACATTTAGTGAGTATTTGAAGCAGGTTAGGCAAATACAATGTCAAAGAGATAAATGACAGTCATTCAATAAACAGAAGTGTTCTGCTCACCATGAGCTCACAGTTTAATGAAGGAAGTTAGTAGCAAACACGTATATTAGTTTCTCCAGTACTGAACATTTGCTCTTACCATCTATCTTGTTAATGGAAGAACATAATTTCCCGAGTCGTTATCACCCAGATTCAGATTATAGATTCTCCAGTTACTAGCTGGGAGACCTTGAACATGTTACTTAATCCTGCTTTCCTTTTCTGTAAAATAGTGATCATTGTTATATCTAATGTAGTTATGATAATTTAATAAACCAATGAGGCTAACAATCCTAGAAGAGTGCTTGGCACACAATAAGCATGAAATCAATATTAGCTATTAATAACTTGAATCCTCATTCACATCTGTGAGGTAAGCGTCATACTCTCTGACAGAGAACTTTAGAGAGGTCAAATCACTCTCTGAAGGTTATATCCTAGAGAGGGGAGCGTAATAAAGCCTCAAGTCGGCTCACCAGACTCCCAATTCCACTGGTCTTTACACTGGTTTTCAAAGGAATTTTAATATTTAGAAATCTTCCAGTCATTTATCTCACAAGGCAGTAGTAATATAAAACTATATTGTTTTTTTTTCCTACTGCAAATGTCATCTTTGTGAATGCTAAAATGTCTTATTTTGCCATTGCTTTTAACATTAAAAAAAAAACACAACAAAATGCCATTTTCCCCTGAACTGCTAAGAAAGAGAGAGAAGATTTAAAATAACCAATAAACCTTTTAGAATACTGGCCTGTATTTATTGAAGTATAAACAATCATCTTCCAATCTGAAATACTTTGTTGATTTTCTTGGCTATTTTTTCTTCTATATTTAATAGATATTATATCTTAATGTGTGGATTTTAATGAGATGTGACTATTTTATTTTCTAGTTGTTATAAAATTTAAAAGGGTCTATTGATATTAAATTAATTATAATTACCTGTAATAGATTTCTTCTTAAACAAAACTCATAAAGAATTGAAAAGCCATTTTCTAGGCATAAGGTGCCTAGAGGGCAGCGGGGAAGTGGAGAGTTGCATATGAGATGAGAAACTAGTTGAAGAGTCCATAACCTAAAATGCATCAGAGATGGTATATCTAATGATTTAAATACAGCTTATCATCAATTCTCCTTGAATTATGGGTGTTTTTTAAAAAAAACTATTGTAGAAGCTTTACAGTAACTGCCATAGAGTGAAGAGAGATTTTTTTTTTTTTTTGGATTCAGAGAAGTGTTAAAGTTTTTTTCCTTCAACTTGATAGACACCGTTTTATTTGAATAACTTTATATGTGGTACCAGCTAGATATGCACTTAATTTTAATTCATATTGGTGAGTCACTTTTGTTAAGTCTCTACTGAAGTTTATAGACATTAAGGGATAAAATGTTTGAGAAACCCTGATTGCCTTCTCAAGAAACTCAAGGCTCTGCGTGACACTCAGTCATCTGAAGTATCATAAGACGAATTAGGCAAAGCAAGAGATTGCAGAGTGACAGTGGGTTCTTCATCTGAATGTGTTTTAACAACCTACAAACATAGGTAGGCTTCACATGTTACTAGAAGTTTGTTTGAAAAGTCATGCCATTTTATGAATACTAACTCTGTGGTATGCAAAATGTGAAGTTCTTTTTAGGATTAGTAAAGTGTCATTTAGTGCCAGGAATGGCCAGCAATCCCTGTACCGACGGATGAAAGATGACTCCAAACTTGGCCCTGAAAGAGAGGAGAAGGCAAGGGGGTCAACGCTCAGAGACTAAGACCCTTTGCTCTTCTTTGCTCCTGCTTTTATTGGTCCTTCAGGATATCCTTATCACTGTTTCTCAAGCACATGATGTGTGACAAGGGGTTTTACTGAAACTGAGAGGATCTATGGGAAAGATAAGATATGCTAATCTGTGTGTTCTACTAGGCTGTTTGGCCTAAGAAGGCTTCAGGAAGGCAACTCCCTGTGGCATTCCAACAGGCAGAGTGGTGGCGCAGGTGTCGGCATTCCAAAGGCCCACGCCCTTCTCCCAAACCCTCCCTCCCACACCCCCCAGCGGCCTCTGTGTTACATTTTAGCAAGCCAGGTATTATGGCTGATTTCATGCTCTACATTAACCCCAACAATTTAGGTATGAGTTCCATGCTCTCTTAAAATCCTGCTTAAGCCATTGCTAGTTACGTGTCCTTAGTCAAGCACTACGGAACAGTGTGGGACCATGGGACAAAACTGTGATAGAGTGAAAAGGGCACTGATGTAGAAATTACCTTTGTTCTGGCTTTAGCCTCTAGGGATTTAGGTAACTCATTTCAACTACTTGAGGTTCTTTCTTCATATATAAAATTATGACAGTTAAACAAGATAACTTCTATGTTCCTCTACTGGGATAGAGTTCTCAGATCCTATGATGACGAAAAATCTCCATTTAATAGATGTGTTCTTTCAGAAGTGTGATTCATTGATACCACCAAGTGTATTCGAGTTCAAATGTAATAGAGTGAAATATATTTATCTGAGCTTAATCTTTTCTCTATATAAATGTATTTGCCTTAAATACATATATTACATATTCATGTAAGTGAAATACTTGCTGTAGAAAACTCAAATAATGCAGGAAAAAATATAATGAAGATTATAAAGATCCCTAAATTCCCTTTTATATTTTCTTGGGTCTCTTTCTAGATTCTCTTTTCTGTTCTATTTATCTTTTAAATTTAATTTTAAATTTAAATTTTAATACTGTGGTATTTTTATTTAGCTTTATAATATGCTTTAATATCTGATGGGTCAAGACCACTTTACACATATCCATTATTTTCGTTCATCATTTTCCTAGCTATGTTATTTTTCTGACAGGTTTTAGAACATTTCATCAAATCCAACCTCCTAAAATTCAGAATAGGATTATCATTAATTCTGTAGTGAATGCAAACATTAAGTTAATGAAGATAAACAATTTTTAGAATGTCAAGTAATTCATCTCTAAGAATAAGGTCTCTCCTATTTTCAAGCATTTGATGTTTATTTCAATAGACATGTATATCTAGGTTGTATAAATTTGCGATTATATTTATTCCTTGACTTTCAGGCTTTTGGTTACAGGCATACTTGAGACTTTTTTTAAATTATATGTCATGGATGGACATTGGGGAGAGTATGTGCTATGGTGAGCGCTGTGAATTGTGTAAGACTGATGAATCACAGACCTGTACCTCTGAAACAAATAATACATTATATGTTAATAATGAAGAATAAATAAATAAATAAATAATATGTTACAAATGGTTACTTTTCTAAAGGGATTTATAACGAGCCATGTTAAAGACTAATCTTATAATTTCTAATAACTTTTCTAATAACTTAAAATTTCCGTGTAAACAACAACAAATTTGAAAGTATTACTAATGTTACCCCTTTTCTTTCTCTACTTATGTTAACTGCATCAGGACCAGATCTAGATCTGTTTACTAACCATATTATGCACTTCACTAACAATGTCAGTTTACCTGGAAGATGCTCAATGAAAATCTGTGAATGTACTGAAGATTTGTATCTCGGGGTACTACTTAGGATTTAAACAAGAGAGGGATCACCCTTATGTTGTGACTAATTTCAGGAATGCTTCAAGAGTTCTACCATTAAGATACACTCAGACTTTTGGTCAGCATAGTAACTTAATCATGTTGAAATGTTAAAGAATCACTCATTCATTTCTTACGTGCGCCGTCATTAAAAATAAACTTAAAATTTTGTCAGACGCCATTTGATATCATTTAGCACTTTTTTTTCCTTTTTATCTGTTAATATGGTAAATTAGAGTATTCCCAGTTTATGTAGGGCCTAAAACTTCTACACTTTGATAGGCCCTGAAAGTGACTAGTTACTCAGAAAGGAACAGAACAGCTACAGTGGGAGGGTCCCTCAGGAGTAAAAGATACTGACTCTAGAGCTTCATCAAATTCCTAAGGAGTTGGGCGCCTGGGTGGCTCAGTTGGTTAAGTGACTGCGTTCAGCTCAGGTCATGATCCCGGGGTCCTGGGATTGAGCCCCACATTGGGCTCCTGGCTCAGTGGGGAGCCTGCTTCTCCCTCTGACCCTTCCCCCTCTCATGCTATTTCTCTCTCGCGCTCGCTCTCTAATAAATAAATAAATAAAATTTTTAAAAAAAAAGTTCCTAAGGAGTCTGCATCTTGTGGTGAATTATAGAAAATTTCTAATACTTAACTAACCTTGTACTTCTGAGGCGAATCTTGTTGGTCATGACATATTCTTTGTGGGGTGACCCAATCAGGTGGAGGCAGGCCGCATGCGCAGTGAAAGAATTCACCCAGGGCAGAACAAAGGAGATCGAAGTTTATTGAATACACTGCAGGGGAGCTGTGGGCAAGACAGCAAAGGAGAGACTGCCGGGAGGCAGGGTGGGGGGCTGTAGTTAAGGAGAGAAGGTAAGGAAGTATGGGGGTGTATGGAATTTTCCCTTTCTGGTACCTGTGTTCTGTTATCAGTAGCCCATTTGTCAGCTAGGGCTGACGGATATTTTGAAGGCTGGTGGTCACTGTGGGCCCTTTCACCTTACACAGTCTTCCACTGCTCAAGCTTGTTGCATAGAAACAGCCTCTACACTATTCATTAAATATCTTGTTTAATTCTAGTTATTATTAACATATTTATGGATTTTGCATCACTATTCGTGTAAAATTGTTCTATAGAATCATTTCTTTATAGGATACATTTGTGAGGTTGTGAAGTTTTTAATTCAGTGACATGTTGATTTTGTAAAAACAAATAAGAAATTTCCTTTTCTTTCTCTGTATTTTCTGTATTCCAGTGGAGCTCAATGTTCTTGCTTAAACCTATAAAAGTCTTCCATATTCTTGAAGTTATCAATAATAACCTGACTAGATCTATTAAGGGATTTCATAAATAAGAACAACATCATTTTACTTTGAAAAAGGTCATGTTTTTAATCTCATCGCACTGATGCAGATAAAGCATAAAGATGTTTCCAGTAGTCTCAAGTGAGTTTATTTGTGTCTATATTATTGCTATTTCAATATGATCATTGATCACAGATTTAGGAAAAATGCACCAGGTCCTCTACACATTTATACCTGTGTCTTCTTCACACTATTCTATTTTTAAGACAATACTGTAATCACATGCAACCCATCTTATTAGTCAATGCCCTAGACTTTTCCCCAGAATTTAGGAATGGATTGTCGGCATGGTGGTCCCATCATAGCCAGGATAGCAACAAATGATACTTTTATAAGGTTGGCAGGTAGCAAATTATTCTGTAGAGTGGAGAAATATTTCTTTCTTTCATATACTTTTAATGCTCCCATTGCTGATGCTGATGGAGCTGAAAGAGAAAAATTAAGTATGAACATATAAAATAGTTTCAGCACATCTGAAAAGTCAGGAAACAGTCTGACATGATTTTTGGGCAGTGGTAACTACATTTTTTAAATAATAGCCTTAAAAACTTCCTCTTCCAAATCCAGTTGCCTTTTCAGAGGATGTACTTTTGTATTTAAAGTAATAGATCTGACATTAGATCCTATATGAAAATAAGTATAACAAATACACAATAGAGTGTCCAAAAAGTCTAAGATGAGGGAAATCGTGTTTTTGCATGGCAGCATGATGGTAGCTGAATTGCATAAATGGATGGAGTTAGACTGGCACCCTTCTCATATGTATTTTACTAAGTGCATTTTTACTGTCTTTTACAGTGTACTGAATACGTCTTTTGACAAACTAATATAATCTTAAAAACTTGCATTACTTAAAAAGGTAGACTATATAAGCTTCATGGTTTCTGCAGATTTTTAGTGCCTTTAGAAATATCGTGATTTTATACGCAAACAATGAATCATGGAACACTACATAAAAAACTAATGATCTAATGTATGGTGATTAACATAACATAATAAAATAAAATAAAATAAAGAAATATCATGATTTTAAATATCAAAATAATCAATCCAGTGGTGTGATAGGAACTCAGGGTCAGCAATAATAATGATATCTTTTGTTTTAATTTTAGTTAAAATTAATGAAATAATCATTTTACAAGTTAGTTATCAAAATGTGTGTATTTTTAAAAAGTATTTATAAAGATTTATTTATTTATTTATTTATTTGAGAGAGAGAGAACACGAATGGGGGGAGGGGGAGAGGGCGAGGGAGTCGGAGAGGGAGAGAAGCAGACTCCCTGCTCAGCAGGGAGCCCTATGCAGGGCTCAGTCTCAAAACTCTGAGATCATGACCTGAGCCTAAATCAAGAGTCTGATTCTTAACCAACTGAGCCCCTAGGCACCCGAAAATGTGTGTACTTTTGATGGTGAAGTATCTTGTCTTACATAATTAATATATAATAATATATGATTAATATAATATAATTAATATATTACATAATGGAATATATCATTATACCACAAATATTTTTACTCAATATGTAAAACACTATTTGTAAATGTTAATTATAAACACTCTGATCAAATATTTAAGAAATGTAAACAATAAGAAAAGGAGGTAAACTTTACCATTCAAATATCCAAATTCTCATTTTATCACTTTTATACTTTAGAATTTTATGTTAGGTTTTTTATTTTCATTTTTTTATTTAAATTCAATTAGCCAACATATAGTACATCATTAGTTTCAGATGTAGTGTTCAATAATTCATCAGTGCTCATCGCATGAACACCCAGTGATCATCACATCATGTGCTGTTAGGTTTTTTAAAGTAAAGTGTATCTTTAATATGTAAAAAAAAAAAAAAAAAACCTCCATTCATAATTCAAATATCCATTTTCTTTTGCAAAATACATCAGAAGAGCTTTTAAAAATGATAACTACTTAGGAACTCATTTTAAGTAATCAAGTTATATGTGTTACCTAAATCAAATGTCGTATGACCAGTCTTCCATTTCAATATATAAAAAGCAAAACAGTGCAAGAATGCCAACTGTAAGCTTTATTTTTTGGCTTTTCCCAGGAAGATCATTTCCTATGAAGCATATATGAAAATAATGAAAATTGTAAAGAAAGAAGGGTGGGTTGTGTGAGTATGAATCTGTTCTAACCTTCCCTGTCTATGTAATACTCACTCATATCATAACCAGAGCTAACTTTTCTTATCTACAAGATAATGAATAACTCACTTAACTCTTTTTTAAATCAATGTGTACATTCATTATTTTATTATCTCAGTGACAGCCAAAGAAGAATTTGCATAGTAAATTCAAAATTATTGACTGATTATAAAAAAAATGTGGAAGTTCAGGAGTAGATTACCATTGAAAGTGATATTCACTGGGGAAAAGATATGGAGAAATTGATTCCTAATCTGGGACTCAAAAAATAGATAGCCTTAAAATAGAGGGAGACACGGGCAAAGACATTATTACCATTTTGCCAAGATGAGGTTCGGCAAGATTAAGCTACCTTCCTAGTTATATCCAGTGGCTGTAAGAGTCAACAAGAACAACAACGAAGACAAAACAACCCTCAGATCCCCACCAGGCTATTTTTTTAATATATATATACCCTAACTACAGGATCAAAAATCAGAACAAAAGAGACTAAATATTTTGTTCAAAATCATGAAGAATTATTTTTGGTAGAGCAAAATGTATCACTACTTGCCTGTTATATATTAACACAATATACCACCTTTTTTACTATTTGAAGGAAGGAATAACAAGTTTGTCACTTTAGATGGTTTAACAAACAGTATTTGCCAAAATGTGGGTGAATTTTTTTAGGACCATTATTATTAATGGTTGATGATGGTGTGTGTAAGAGCGGTGATATTAGAAACTTACATTTTAAAATTTAGTCCTATCTGTATGTGATGCCAAGTTACTGACTAAAGCTGACCCTTCTGAAGGAAAATTACAATACAACTAATGTGAAAACATTTTCTGTGCTCGTTATTTTTCTCAGGATGTTTACATATTTGTCATTCAAGTGTGTAGGTCCAAATAAAATAAAAATATGTTAAAGTACTCATGAAAATATTTTAAATTTTTACAAATAACTGTACTCTATTGTCTTATAAATGTTCATTTTGGTAAATTAAGTAGAAGCCAACTAATAACAAAATATGCTTGATTTTTTAAAATTGAGAATATGTTCTTGGCAAAGGAGTTTTATGCACTAAGCCCTACATATTTGAAACATTAATTTTAGATGCCTCTATGGCAACATAATGTATTCTTGTAGTCTTCCAAGACGTGCCACATTTTGGAATCTTTCCTAAGAGTCACAAACCAAAAGACATGTCATAAGCAAAGTAAAGGATGACCACGGTTGTTTAGAGAATTGCCAACATTAGCACTTTTAATACACTTCTGTTGTTCAACATGCATAATTTGAATGTCAAGCAATACTATAACTATTTTTAACATGAAATTCTAAATAATTCTGAGTATTGCCAGTCGCCTCCAGTAGAAGCAAGGCAACATCTTAATTCAGCTCTGTAAATAAATATGCCAGATCTTTTCTAATCTGTATGGTTAACAATGGCCAGGCTGTAGATTGGGACCATACACGGCCACATCACTATCATTTAAGAAACCACTTAACTTTAGGTTCCCCCATCACATTATTAAAAATAATAGCATGGTACTGTTCAGAATCTTTCCTCCCGCTGAATCTTCATTACCAGGTCTTATTTATCCACTAAGAGCGAAAAGTCAAGATGTTATATTTCTGTCTGTTACTCACTTATGTCCAGTATGGGGATCTTGAGGCTTTTCTCTTGGGGTATTTTGTCAAGTGTCTAGCCTCTTGCTTTAGTATGGATCGAAAACAAAGGTGCTTTCTGAATGTTACAGAGACTTTGCCTCTAGGGAGTGTTGTTGCAACATGTTCGGGCTATTGCAGTAATAGTTATAGTAACATTACTAATAAGGAATTAGTAGCCTTTTGTAGCTCTTTTACTACCTATTATGTACTATATCCTGCACTTTGCTCAGGCCATCTCATTTAATCCTTGAAACTACCTGGGACAGAGGTGGAATTATTCCTATTTTGCAACCCAGCATAATCATACTTTTCAAAAGGTTTAAAAACTTTATGTTTTTCAAGTTATATAGTCAAAATGGGAATATAAGGCAGATCTCTCTCAGGTAAAAACTATCTGACTATATACAGATCACAAACTCGATATTCAGTAACTGTGTTTGCCAGCAAGAATTCCCTTTGTAGCCAGGAGCTATTGTCCAGCAAAAGCAGAAGTGATATTATATAATGCAGGTATGACAGCTTGGTTCAAGCTGGGATTCAGAACCAGCTCTGCAAAAACTAAGAGGTTGATGATCCTTCCTGGAGTTTATTTGCATAAATCCATATGCATGGAGACTGTTCCAAGGAGAGTCTGAGAGTTGTTTTGTACGTGGAGGTCAAGGGAGTGATAGAAGACTAGAGTTTGAAGCAAATGGCACGAGATCCAAATATTACCCAAAAGCCAGAACTTGACAAATACAATTTCATGATAGGCTTTGTGAGACTCAGTGTAAGATGAACTTCGGCACCCATGTTCACAGGGAAGTACAAATTGCAGGGGGTGGAGTCACCATTCTTCTACCGAGAACCTGACAGGGCCTTGGCTCCTGGAACACAGGGGACTTGGGAATCTAGAAAAGGTTCTTTTGGCATTTTCCAAGGGCATTAGTTAAAAAAAAGAACAGGAAGAAGAAGAAACGAGATTTGTCACACAGCTTATGTTCTTATTTAGGACTCCCTCTTGAGCACAAGAGGAATTTCATGTTAGAATTACTGGCAAACATTCTAGAAACATGTAAGAATAACTACCAAGGGCTTTGAAGTGGGCCTTCTTAAGGAAGGCCCTTCTTAAGGCCTGACTTAAGGAAGTCAAGCAGATGGAAACTGAGAGCCATGATAATTTGGACACGAATTTTATCGTTGGTGAAATTTGAACCCACTGACTGCCGATGCCTGGGATTTGGGTACTCCCACACTATTTGTGACCAAGATCCTAAAAGATGAGATGACTTGATGTCTGAACATCCCCTAGCCTCATGATTTATACAAAGTCTTCTTAACCTAAAACTCCCTCCCATGTCTGTCTTTGAGATTTTATCATTTATTTTTCAAAACCTAAGTCAACTTCCAATTTTCCTGACTGACCTGACTGATTTTCCAGCTCCCCCACTTTCCCATCCTATAGAGTGGATACAAAAGAAATACTTTTGGAATTGGCGATAACAATATTTAACAAGCTTTGAAAAGTGACCCACAAGTACAAAAAAAATATAGGAAATTGTATTGCCAACTTGAAAGGAGAGAAGAGATAAAATTCTTAAAGACTGGGCCTCTGAAATAGATTCTATTTATTGATTTATATTGGGTAACTTCAGGATGTTACTATTTTCTTATTTTACTATCAAAGAACTTCAAGGTCCCTTTATTCCCTATCCCAAGCACATTTTAAAAAACTAAATCAACAATGACCAAGAGCTAATAATAGAAAGAATATGAAAAAAATCCGTTTAAATCTCAGTATTCTCTTGCATGCAAAAACAACATGTCTGTGGGGAAAAAAATTTTTTTTTTTACATCTTGCCATTTCAATGACCTCATTTTGCAATGCTCTTTGTTACCATCTCCACATGCACAGTGAGCCTGGAAAGAGATTTTCAACCTCTTCTCTTCCATTTTGAATTCCCAGAGGACAATATTGTGCTGGATTTTAAAAGATGCATGAGTGAAGAAAAATGAGCTCTGTCAGATTTCTCTGCTTTGGACAGAGTCATGTATTTTCCCTATATCCATACACCAGACAAAACAGAAGGATAGAATGATTTGTCATTTCCTGTTCTGGAATGTTTAATTTCAGATACCTCCTTCAAGGTCTGGAAAAACAGTTACCTTCTGTTTTAAAATTACAATCTAGTAATCAAACCTATGTAGGGCCTTGGTAAAATGCTAAGATTTGATTTATTTCAGGGAGCACTGCCATTTGAATAGGTTTCCAATTTCTGAACTCTCTTATTTATCAGAGTGGTTGATTAAAATTGGTCATGGTTTCTAATTCTAGTTATTCCATTGTAAACACGCAACTTTAGTATCAAAAGGAGTCAGTGTAGATGGTTCCCACAATGATTCCTAACTCACACATTATTTGATTTCATTCATTTGGAATGCCAGTTTCAAACCTTTAAGTACTGAGCCCAGATGAAATTTTTATATGAGACTCCTTATTCATCATTAGGACTAAATTGCATGTATAGTTCATACAGGTAGCTCTGGATTTTTCATTACTACAGCATCCCTGCAAAATACTTATTCTAGGTCTAAAAATGATCTTCAAATCATTTATTCATGTCTTCACAACCTAGAAACCACACTAGTAATGTCAGTGGTTAATTGAAATCGTGGATCTTGTCTTAGTTTGAAAATGTCTGTACTGCTTTCCTCTACAGTAAAGCCTTCTACGGTTTGGGATTGGAGAAAGTCATAGTATATATTAAGGCTGTTTTTCTTCTTATTAAAAGTATGTATATTTGATATTCTATTTCAGTGTGGTTTAATTTTCTTTTGTTGTTGCTGTTGCTTTGCTTTGCACAGCAATGAAGTCTGAAATACTTCAGGGAAAGAATAAAAAGGAGAAAAAAGAAAGAAAAGGAAGGAAATCTTCTCAATTCAAGGGATTTGGTATTTTATCTAGTTTGAGTCTAAAATAACGAGGTATTCTGAGCATCTTCCTAATAACGAACACTGAAAACTATGTCAAACTCTCAAAGAGCTTACAGTCTAGGTCTACCCTAATAAAGTCACTGTCTTCCTGTTTGTATTCTAAGAAGTTTGCTTTTGGGCCTCCTTTATTTTTTTAGTCTCCCAAGCATACATAACTGTGACCTAGCAAAGTTGTTTTGGTTTGTTTGTTAGTTAATTTCTTTGTACCAATAGCCATTGGTACAGACCTCCTTCAGGGTAGGAGTCATGCAAAACATTGTAAAGGGCTCTTATTTTACTCTTTAGGAAACGATGCTGTCATGTGATGTGAATTAGGGAGGTAACAATAAAAGAGACACTTGATAATGTATTTTATTCCACTGATATAGTAAATAAAATCAGTTAATTAAAACAGCTTTTTACCCATTGAAAAATTGAAATTTCTTGGGGTGACTGGTGGCTCAGTCGGTTAAACAGCTGCCTTTGGCTCAGCTCATGATCCTAGGGTCCTGGGATGGAGCCCCACATCTGGCTCCCTGCTCAGCGGAGAGTCTGTTTCTCCCTCTCCCTCTGCTCGTCCCTCTCCCTCTGCTTCTGCTCCTCCCCATCCTGCTTGTACTCCTTCTCTCAAAAAAATAAGTAAATTTTTTTAAAACTTGAATTTTCTTCCCTAGTCTTCAGTTTTCTCATCTGTATATTTAGGGAATTGAACCAGATAATGTATAGATCTGGTCTCCTAATTTACATATTTGAAATTTTTGCTCAAGATGTCGTATGGAACAAATGCACTTTCATTTCATTCAGAATTTTAAAATTTTTGGCATACAGTTGTTCGTGGTTTTCTCATGATATTTCCAACTCAATTGCACCAGTAGTTACTTTTACTCCTTTTTATTTTTAATCTTTAAAAATTTGTGCTGCTTCTTTATTTTCCTAATCAATTCTGCTAGAAATTTGCTTATTTTATAAATCTTTCAAAGAGTCAGCTTTTGGTGTAATTCTCACCATTTTGTTTCTTTGTTTTTCTTATCATTAGTTATATTTTATGCTTACTTTCTGTTTCTTTTTATTGTTTGGGGTTTATTTTGTTACATTTTATAATTTCTATTAGAGTCTTTAGTTCATTAGTTTTAGTTTCTCTTTCTTATTACATATTTACCATTACTAAATATTTTATTAATTATCTAACATTAACCTTTAGGTGTATCCCAAATATTTTTATAGGTAATATTTATTATTCAGTTCTAGATATTTAGAAATATCCACTATGATATCTTCTTTGATCCATGCATCATTTAGATGTGTTTTTTGAGTATCTAAGTTTCCAAGAATTTTTGGCTACTTTGAAATTTCCTATTTGATTAGTTTTTCTAATTGCAGTTTGTAGTCTATCAATTATTTTTCATTTATTCAAATTTCCTTTTGTGGTCCATTGTAGTTATAAAAAGATTACTTCATTCTCAAATCAAAAATATTTCCTAAAATTAATAAATCAAGGTATAGATACAAATATAATAGCAGGAGGAAAAGTGAGTGTCATTAGTACATTAGTTAGAATGCATTTATTTATTTATTTATTTATTTATTTATTTATTTATTTTTTAAAGATTTTATTTATTTATTTGAGACAGAGAGAATGAGAGAGACAGAGAGCACATGAGAGGGGGGAGGGCCAGAGGGAGAAGCAGGCTCCCTGCCGAGCAGGGAGCCCGATGCGGGACTCGATCCCGGGACTCTAGGATCATGACCTGAGCCGAAGGCAGTCACTTAACCAACTGAGCCACCCAGGCGCCCTAGTTAGAATGCATTTAAAAGGACAAGGAAACTGCCTTTGCAAGCAATGTGATCAGGTTGATTCATTAAAAATTCCAAAAGGCAGGGATATCTGCACTCAACCTTCTGTTCTCTTATAAAGAGAGCTGCTCTCTAGGGAGATGAAATGTAAATAATTTTGATTAATTATAACCTTGTTTTTAAAGAAGGATCTTCCCTAATGCCTGCCTGCCTGTTCTGCTCTGTACTAAAATATTAAGGAGGGCTTACCATTGACATGACTAAATGTACACATTCCTAAGTCGGAGGGCACATTCAAGGGACAGGCTTATGGGATAGAGGCTCATAAGACTGTCAAAGAAATCCATGTCAGTTGCCTATACTAGTCAAAATGAACATAAATGGACAGCCAAAGAGTAGACATCTTCTTTGAGTGGGCAGAGTTTTGATAATATCGGTTTATATTTCCTTCTCTATAGTTCAAGCATAGCATATGATTAATACATTAATGCAATTGATCAGTTTTTAGTTTTGATTTTTTTAATTAGCCTAGTGTAAGGGCTAACTGAAAACTTCAGTATATCTCAAAATTTAAAACACATATTTTAAACCTTGACAATATAAAATAATAGTAATTATAAAGTAACATAAATTGGCTGATAAAAAAAGAATGAGAGTTTGAAAGAAAAGTATTTCCTCTTGTCTTTCATAATATAAAGTCAATAGATATGTTATTTGGGCAAATCAAGAAAAATTAGCAAAAGTATAAAAATCTTAAAGTCCTTATGGCAACCCCTACAGATTAAAAAAATTATAATGATAAAAGAAATAACAGATCTAGAGTTGAGAGATGTAGAAGAGAGGAGAGATAGTGTTTAGTCTCCTACTAAATTCCTTATTTTTCATACTGATACGTTAATTGATATTGTTAGGAGTTGGTAAGTCAAGTAACTGGGGTATATATATGTGTAAGTGGTATTTATACAACTATACTAACTTAACTATACAACTATAATAACTATAATATTTAACAAATAATAATAAAGATTAAAATGATTGCCAACAGAGCAATTGAAAATAGAAACTTTAGGGTAGTAGAGATGAGAGACTGGAGTGTGTGTGTGTGTGTGTGTGTGTATGTGTGTGTGTGTGTTACTGAACTTTTAATTTTATACCCTTCCATGTGGTTGAAAATATTTAATCATGGGCGTGACTTATAATAATTTATTTAATATCCTATATTCAATAAAGGAAACACTTCCAGATAAATAATTAGCTACATCTGTGTGTATTGATAAGGAAAGAGAAGTACAATATATTTATAAATAAAATAAACACATAATACATATAGTTATATGTATTATGTATTCTGAGCTTTTTAAAATGGTAAGATGTATATGTTTGTATTAACCAGTGCATGGAAAATATCCAGAAAGGAACACATCGAACTAATAACAGTGACTCTTTGTGTTAGTGTTTTATTTTGTATTCCATAGTATTGTTTATATAAATTGTTAACTACTATAATGCATTGATTATATAATAAAATTTTAATAGTAAAAATAATTGAGCTCTTAGATAACTTTGTTGGCAGGTTAGCCAACTTAACCTAATTACTCTGGGCCTCTAATGTTCGGGTTCTCAGGTCTGTGGGTACAGAAATTCTCTGTGCTTTGCTCACTGCTCTAACCCCTGCCCAAGCTAGTCCCTGAACGCATAATATAAACCCTTTCAATATTTCTGGCATGAATTAATAAATGTAAACAGAGAACTTAATATGATATGTGACATATAGTAGGTATGCAATAGATGAAAGCTCATTTTGTTAGTCTATATGAGCCAGAAAGAATTAATAGCTTTTAGTAATTAAAATTAAAAATCATTCAGATAGCAATGTGAGTGAAGCTTGATGAAAAACATTATTTTTTCTATTATTTTTTTATCTGTAGATTTTAGCTTATCTATTTGTACACACATTCCTTTTTTTAAATTAAAAAACTATAAAAAAAAGTTAACGCCAGATTGTTTCAGCTCAAGATTAAAAACTGAACATTCTCATTTGTACCTTTATATTTTTCTCAATAGCATATACCCGTCTTTCTTTGTGGTTCATATTTAATCCAGATTTCTCCAAAATGGATAATACATTTCCTAAAGCTTCTTCATTATCATCTTTCATATCAGCAAAGCAGCAGCAGCAGCAAATCTTTGCTTACTTTTAGGTTTCAGAATTCTAATAAGCAGAGTAATGCTTCTTTTTTCTAAGCCCTATCTACAATGAAATCCTGTTGAGTACAAGAGTCTATAATGGCATTTACTTCCTCAATTAATTTCATTGTGAATGTGCTAGAACTTGTGTCAATGAAGTCATTCTGAATATCTTTAATAGACAATAAGCCTCAGTCATGACCAGAGTGAGGAAAGGGGAAAATATGCACATGGGCTAATTTGATGGCTATGGCTTCAGATGAGTTTCCATTTCCCTTCAGTGTTTGGACTCAAGCTGAAAGCAAAAGTAAAATTCGAGATGTTAGAGAGACCTCCCTGCTCTGACTTAGCTTTAAGCAAATCAGTTGCGTTACTGGAAGGACTGGCGCTTCACAGAATGGTGCTGACCATGTTACTAAAACGTGGAAGATGAGGTCTAGAAGTCTTCGGGCAGAAGAGAATGCCATCAGCTGTCACTGGGCTTTCATTTTACATTAATGAAGGGAAAGTGATCAGTCTATTGCAACAGACATAGATAATTCTCCCTTCAAACCCAAAGTACAACCTGACATAGCTGCTTCTGATATTTGGATGGTGGTGGTGAGAGGAAAATTGGAAGAGTAATGATCTGTCTCAAATGGAAAAAATTATGATGAGAAAGGGAAAATTTAACCATGTGCTTTGGTATAAATAAAGTTGTCAATCCAATAATAAACCATTGAATGGCTTCTTTAAATGCAAGAATTTAGTATCGTGTTCATGAAATGTGGTATTACACTCCTTAGTTTCACAAGCATTAAATATGACAGGAAAAATAACCTCTTGTCTCCATTTTAGAAATGAGGTATAAGTAAAATATTATAAATTTGTCCTAGTTCATGGATGTGACAGCTAATAGATGCAAATATTGGCAATTTGCTTAGTAGATTATCATTTACTGTCACTTTTTTAATTAGAATGTGATCTTCCATTGTCTTTAATCTATTTACATCATGGATGACAAATTTCTTTCCCTTAAGCAAAATCTTTATTTATCATAAGGCAATTTTACCAAAACAGTTACATGAAGGGGAAACCATTATAAGAATCATTTAACTTTTGAATTTTCAGATTACTTGGCATCTTGGAAAAAAAATAATAAAATATTTTATTTTTAATGAGAATGAGGGAATATGAATGTTTTGGAGAGGCAAGTGTGCAAAAATAAAATTATTTTTTCTGTTATCTTAAATATATAATTATTTTTGTAATCATGCCATGAAAAATTTGAGTAGACTTAGGCTTTGTTTATGTAAACAACTAAAACTGAGATGCAGGTGTAATTAAAATTTCTAGTCAGCTCTGAGGGCAGGAATTACCTCCATATTTTTAACAGTGGCACATAACAGCTCCTTAACCCATAAAGGGGCTATTAAAGTAAACAGTTCTACTGGTAATGAGTTATTGGTAAAGGAACTTGGGAGTGTGAGGAGGAGAGAAAGGGGGAGAAAGGAGAGTCAGTCAGTCTGCATTGTCTTTTGGGGAAAAAAAGATTGTATGGTTTTGGCTGGATATGATTTGATATCTTTCTATCAGCTTCTGTTGCAAGTATAACAGAAAGCATATACAGATGATATTTAACTAATGAAACTTTGTTTAAATTATTTCTGCTTGGACTGTCAATTTAATGGTATAATTAGCTGGTACTAATTCCAGAGTAGGATTGTGAGTTCAGTATGGTATTCGTCAAAACTAAGTGCTACTCCACATTAAGTGACATCTTTAAGTTTATTTTATTTTATTTTTTAAAAGATTTTATTTATTCATTTGAGAGAGAGAGCACAGCAGAGGGAAGAGGGAGAAGCAGACTCCCTGCTGAGCTGGGAGTCTGACATGGGGCTTGATCCCAGGACCTGGAGATCATGACCTGAGCCAAAGGCAGACATTTTACCATCTGAGCCACTCAGGTGCCCCCTTTAAGTTTAATAAAATAAATAAATATAACCTCAATTGTGTTAATTCTTCACTTTTATTCCTCATAATAAATATGAGGAATATAATAAATATGAGGAATATAATAAATATGAGGAATAAAAATGAAGAATTAACACATTGAGGTTACATTTATTTATTTTATCATTTATTTAAAATAAAGATGTCACTTAATATAGTCCAGTTTTTAAAAAAACTTCTCAATTTTGAACTTACCTTCCGCTCTTTAATTCCCCAAGGTCCTAAAATCTAGGTGTATAATGTGATCAGGTATGTGTTATTGTTTCAGGGTCTTTAGGAGAGACACTTCCTCACCTCCAAATTGTTCCAGCCTCAACCATTGTGCTTAGTTCTTATTCATACATCATAACAGTCAACATTTATTGGACATATTATGTGCCAAGAACCATTCTAAGTGCTTTATGTATTTATTATTATTATTATTATTCCTGAATGCATCCCTATGAGAGAGGTACTGTTATATTTGCATACTTACAAATAAAAACCTGGGGTACAGAAAAGTGAAGAAACATGGTCAAGGTAGCCCACCTGGGAAGTGGAAAAGTAGAAAAGTTGGGGTTGAAATCCAGGTAGTTTGACTCTAGAAACATTGTCATGAATCTTAAACATGGAGCTTTGGTATTTTGAAACACAGATGCTTCTTGGAAGGATAACTCCAAATGTGGTACCTAGACATTATTTATGTATCCCCGTGAATGACATGAAAGAAGCTTTTGACGATCATACATTTCACGCTGGAAGAGAGATGGCTTTTCTGGGGGGAAGATATATGACAAGGAACTAAATGTTAAAATCTTAGAAAGCAAATTCCTTACTTCACAATTTTGATTAGAAAAATGTGTAAGATCTCTTCTATGCTGTTAGCCCTGCAGGCCTGGAGTCTGAGAAGTAAGGTGTGGCCGGCTTCCTCTTCAGCTGACTGGTCTAACAGCATTAGGCCTGCACAGGTGAGAGAGCCCCCTAAAGGAACCGGACACCTATGACCACTTCTGCTATTTTCCCTTGGACCTGACATCTTTTTCGTCATCAGGGTAATTTTATAGTTTGGGAGGATGATTGCAAGAATATCTTTGTGGAATGCTCTGCAAGTAAATAATAAGGCAATTCATTACTTTGACAATTTCTTTTTCTCTTTTTCTTTCTTTCTTTTTCTTTTTTAAGTAGACTCCATGCCCAACGTGGGGCTTGAACTCGTGACCCTGAGATCAAAAGTCACATGCTCTACTGACTGAGTCAGCCACGAGCCCCAATTTCTGATGGTGGTGCAGGCAGTTGAAAACAGTAATGACAGTAACTAGATAAATAGTGATTATTTTTCTACATTATATAACTGATATGAGCTAATGTATGTTGCTCAGTATATGAATGAATAAATGAGTGATAAGAGAGGGAAGGGAGCATAATGTTTTGTTGAGAAATTGGTCATATGTTTACTATCATCTATTATAAGTAAAACTATATTAGAAATTGAGTTTTCAGCAATTGTTTTACATAGAGTTGATTTTCTATTCTTAACTAAGTTTTAGTCAGCATCGAATTTGGAACCTCCACAACACCCAATTGATTTGTTGGTTTTAGGTGAAAAAGAATCTCATAGAGGGTAGAGTACCTGTGTTAAGACATAGCCAGTAAAGAGACCCCTTTTCCAGTAAATCCATGTTTTCTGATTTAAGAATATCCACTAGGTTGGCAGTGGAGATTTATATAGTGGTGGTGTTAGTTATATAGCACCCATCTAGAGATAGCCATCCTCCTATGCTTAGACACCATAGGGCTTAGCTTATTCCAGAAAGATGTGTAAGATTTTTAAAACTTTATGGGGAAAGAGAGGTAAAAATGGAGAAGAGCTAACACTTAGAAGATTACACCATTTGTAATTATAAGTTTCAGACTGTAATCCTTGAATGTTTATAGATAGTTTAGGCACAATAGCGTCTTCCAACGGTACAGTCTGTCTGCACTATTAGGAAGATCTGAGCAGCACTTTAAGGTCTTTTTGTGATCAGTTAAGCTCTCTTAAAACTGATTTTTACAGGAAGTGTCAAATAAAATTTAAAATGTAACCCTCTCCATACCAAAATCTACGGAGATGTTATCAGATTCCAAAATAGCAAGCAGTCACGTGTCTCTCCTAAATTTAGTTTCAACCTAGCAACAAATCTATTCCCTGTATTTAACCAGAAAGTAGAAGCATTCATGGCTGATAGCTTGAGTGGATACATCTAGTAAACAGGCTGTATTAGATGAAAATAAGTGCATTTTTCTGTACTTGCTAATCTAAAATTCTTTGTACAAGATTACTGACCCTGCCAATATGTCACTTCTAGGATGGTTCTGACTTTTTTTTATCTTTATAGGTAATTGATTTTTATGGTAATTTACTTTATGAATAATTCTTTTTCAAATATAAATATTATGGACCTACTTTCCAGAAATTAAATATATATATATATATATCAGTTATTAAAGAAACATGCCATGTAGGTATATTTTTTTACCTCATGGTTTGTTAGTAAATTAAAATATTAGTTACTATTATCAGACAACTACTATTTATGAACATTGTGAACAAAGGTGGCTTATCATTATTATGTGATGGTGATTGGGAGGATACTTAAATTACTTTTTCAATTTTAATAATGTAGACACATTTGACTCTAGAAAAATCACCTGAAAAGGCAGAGTGATGGGGACATATGACAGGTTGAGAGGTTTCAGATTCTCTTACTAAGAATACATAAATGTGTGTGTATGTGTTTCAAAGTGAGGTGGGCCACTGAGTCATTTGTTTTGAACTGAGAGTTGCACTTGCTTTAACTGTACCAACTCTAGCCCTAGAGAATGTTCTTATGTGGCTATTGCCATTAAAAAAAGTTACTTACTGTCCTAAGGTCTTGATCCTCACATGGTCCAGATCTTGGGGCATCTGGGTGGCTCAGTCGGTTGAGCGTCCGACTCATGGTTTTGGCTCAGGCTGTGATCTCATGGGTTCTGGGGTCAAGCCCAGTGTCAGGCCCTGCGCTCAGCAGGGAGTCTGCTTGGAGGTTCTTTTCCTCTGCCCCTCCCCCGGCAACCGCGCTCTCTTTCCCTCTCTCTCCTTCTCTCTCTCTCCCTGAATCTCTCTCTAGAGTGAATAAATAAGTCATTAAAAAAATAGTCCAGATCTTATACATATCATAGCTTTCTCATGTGCATTGGGAAACTGTAACTTTCTAATATTTCCCAATTACATTTGTAAATGCCATCCAATTCATATCTGTGGTTTCTTTCACATCAATAATTGGTAAATGGTTAGTAAAAATCCAACAGCTGGAGAGTCCTGAACTTCTCATCAGTTACAGAACTCTGTTGGTCTGATGACTGAGTGTAGGGAGAAGTAAATGAAGTGGGTGAGTCTGGGCAATGGAGAAGGTGACTGGAGAATTATGGGAGCTGGGTAACCAGGAGGTTAAGGGAAGATATTGAAGTCAGGAATATTTTAGTTGTTTATGTATATATGTTCAATCAATGACTCTATATCAATATTATTCAGAGGCCAAAAAATGCTGTTTTAGCTACCCAGAGATTCTGGTATATATGACATCATATAGAGTTTATTCAGATTGTTGTTTTCAAGTCATTAGAATACAGTAAATCACAGAGTAAAGTTACACCAACTACCATTCACTTATTAGTGAATAACAATGCACTTGGGCTTTGTGTTCTTTGTAGTTGTGGTTTCCACATATTTGAATGAGAGTAAAATGATTCCAGTTGTGGTGAAAGGAGAGATTCAACCAGATACCAGGCCAGGTCTGACTACTTAGAAGTTTTACATAAAGAAAGTCTAGAGCTGAGGCTGTCAGACTTCAGCAGGCATATCAAACATTGGTAAACATGTGGATTTACTGGGGTCCTATCCTCCCAAAAACCGATGCAGTGGTTCTGTGGGACACAACTCTTGCATTGTAACAAGCAGCTCAGGTGAGCTAAGGCAGGTGTTCCCCTGATCATATTTTGAGGTATTTAGTTTCTAGCTGGACTTAAACCCATAATATTTGTGTGAGGTGTTTGGAAAGTATGAAGAGAAAGAGGGAGAGAAAAAGTGGGAGAGAGAGTGAGAGACAGAGAGTGCGCAGAGAGAAATAAAAAGAAAAACCTTGGAAACACCCTCAGTCGAACTGAAAGGCAAACGTTCTTATTCTATTCTCAAAAAGCACAAGATACTGTCTTCTACACTTAAATGTAATTTTTCATATTTGTAACATATTTTTACTGACTGATATTTCAAACTTTTAAGGAACATAGCAATAGATCAGAAAAGTTAATTCCAACTGCCTAGGATATCACTTGGCCACACCATTACTGTTTTTTTTAAGTGTAGATAAATGGTGAATAGCATATGAATAGAATATGAACATTCTAGTTTAAATGGCAGCATTGTGCATTGCTATTGAAATTGCAACCAGATTTGGGAAGAAATAAAAGTAATTCCTTTCAATTAGTAATTGCTCATATTTGGTGAAAATGAGCTATTCTCTTAACATAGAAATGAATGTATGCCTTTAAAACTAGTTCTGCATATAAAAATACTACTAAAGAAAATCCATAAATTTAATAAAAATGATAAACAATCCTTAAGTTTGTGATATAATTATATTTAGGATTTCATATGTATGCTAACTAATGGCCTATGGAAAATGTTGTTTGGTTTTATTCCCTGGACACTAGAAACCTATAATCTTTTATTATAAGGAGAAATGAAGGTTCGCTTTAAATCCATACCCAGAACTACACTTAAGAGGACACCTTATTTTCTATTTTAAATTAAATATATGCGCCATATATTATATATAATTTATATTATAATTCATAACATATATATTGCAAACAAGGCTCTAATTCATTGTCTTTTTGACTGGTGTTTTTGTTGCTGTTTGCATCAGATGCTCAACAGAGAACAAATTACAATTTCAGTCTGTATGGAGAATTCCAGCAGCCAGAGGCATCTGATTCAGATAAATTGAGCACACATTTGAAAGAAAGTCTTTTATTCTAGATACGGCTGACTTCATTGCTAGCTGTGATGTTCAGCAATAGATCCAGAGGCTGGAAGAGAGGAAGTGCTGACCAGTACAAATACATTTCAGTGTGTGGAGCATGCTAGGTTATCAGAAAGTCTGTTCAGAGCAAGTCCTCCTAGGTTTTAATAGAGATCCTTATTTTTGTATCAAATAACCTGTAGAAATTATTATACACCTTACCATGTGTCTCTTCGGACCTGTTACTAAGTTGCATATTTATACTTTCCCATTAATTTTATCTTATTTTACATTTGAGCTTTTAAAGAAATTACATAAACATCTCTTCCTAGTTGGTAACTGTTTGTTGAAGGAATGAATACTTGCTTAGTTTGAGGCAGTTTGAGAAATTAAAGAGAACTAAAAAACCAAAGATTTAGAAGCTGGTTTTAGATAACAAAATTTAGTACTTAATTTAGCTCAGAGTTTCTGATAGTTCTAGCAAAATGGGAACTGGTTTGGTTTCGCTCTCTGACTGTTTAAAAAATGGAGCACCCAGGTTAAAAGATTTACCTGGTTCTGAATTTAAGAACGTATCAAGCTGGAATATAGTTGAAAATATATCATTTTTCAAAAGGGACAGAAATAATCTTCATGCTTCTTATATTAGCCCACAGTGAAAAAGGAGAGTGTGAAATTATATGTTTACCCAGTGAGGATTTTACATCGAGGAGCTACCAGAGGTAGGAAGATCTTTTTGATCTGTTTCCCTAGGATTTAGCAAAATAGCTGGCACATAAGAGGATCTCAGTAAATGTTGCTTGAATTGACATAGCTCAATCTCAATTAAAAAGCAAGCTGGAGATAGGTCACTGTTTTCCCCAAAAGACAGTATGGCCTTACTAACAGCTAAACATATATGTGACACCTGAAACCCAGAAGTGATATCATAGGACCGTGTCAGGACCACAGTCTCAATAACATATCCAGATAAGCTTCTGACTGGGTAAAGCCTGCATGTTCCTGCTTTTGTTACTCTTCATCTGGTAGAAGAATGGTCTAGAGGCCATAGGTGCATGCCTGCCTTTCTGCTTCAGGTAATATGTGAAATGCCCAATCATTGTCTTGATTCAGCCAGGAACTTTTAGGACATGTTTAGGATACAAAAATTTTAAAACTTTGGTGACATTCGAATAACGTATGAAACATCTATTATTTATGGGAACTTTCATTTTCAAACACTTGTGGCAGTTAACTAGAATTCATGAGAAACAAGTTACTGCACGCCACCTGTGGTCTGTAATTGAAATAAATGAAGACTGGTTGGACGACGCACCACCAGGGGGTGAGGGGGGGCTAGCAGCAGCAAGGGTAGCTGGGTAATGAGACAGGCAAGGGCGATTGCCTGCACAAGGGCGTTGGCCGTTGCCTCCGTCTCAGGCACTGAGAGAGGGTGGGGTAGCCAAGGCAGTCCCCTCATCCACGCTAAACAGGCAGGAGGACAATTTGATTTGACTGACTGACTGACTAGCTATTTAAATAAAATGCTCTAAATTGAGCATGCGGGTGATGGAAGGGTCTCTAATGTGTCTCCAGTGTGGGCCTGTGCTGGTGATTTGAGCGACTGTGATTTAGATGGCATTGTAGTTGAATGAAAAGGAAGTAAAAGAGCTGGAGTTAGAAATGGCTTCTGTACTACCTCGGCCATCTTCCCTTTATCTCTGCGGGCAGACAGAGTCTCTGGGAAGATGCCTAAATAACCCTGGATTTGCCTAATGGTGTCTTGACAAAACAAAGTTGTTATTGTTGGGGGTTTTTTTTGGTTTGGTTTGGTTTGGTTTTTATGGAATTTATTTTTCTGCTACTCTTACTGTAGAAGTCTTTCACCTGGGTGTGTGTGTGTGTGTGTGTGCGCGCACACGTGCTCGAGCATGCCCTCTTCAAGCTCCTTAGTTCCCTGAGGCTAAACACTGCAAGGAATCTTCAGTGTTTGGGGTGAGCCCAAGTGGCTTCAGGGCTATCAGAATGATTGCTTTTCTTTCCCACAGAGGCCCTGAAGCTTGCTTCAAGGGTTTTAGTGTTCTGTTTCTATTTGGCTTCTCCAAATGTTGTTTTGAAGTGAGTTTTAAAGCTTATAATCTCACTAAGTATCTGTAGTTTATATCTCTGCACAAAGGGCTTTCATTTGAATAACGTCTGGAACTTCCCTTCATCCTGCCGCAGCTTTGTCTTTTATTCTTTATTACACAGAGAGACAGAGAGGATCTAGGAAAAGTAGGTGAAAGGAGAAGTGAGCCAGTTCCTAGAGTCTGATGACATGATGTCACCCACGCCATACTACTACGAAATGTCCCCAAACCCCAGGTCAGCAATGCCTCGTACATGAAGGAACTCAATAACAACTTGGTAAATGTAGGAATACATGTGTTATGAATCTTAAAAATATTGTACTTTTATTCTAAAAAATGCTTTAAAAATTTTTTCTATCAATATAATGAAAATTAACTTCTAACTATTCAAAGTTTTGCCTATAAACTATGGAGGTATTTTAAATTCTAGATTTTTTTGCTCTGTATTTATACAAGAACAAGAAACAAGAATAAGAAATAATTTAAAATTCTTATTTTGTTTCATTGTGGATTTTTTTTCTTAGTAAAAGATACTCATAAATTTTGCAAATGTTTCTGAAGTTGTCTTTCATTCAAGTTACAATGGCCTGGTCATCTATAAAAGTTTGATCTTTTAAAATTATAATCACCTGAGTAGAAGCCAGAGTATCCCAAGATGCTCAGTGCAGGGATACCCTGGCTGGGCAAAACAAAAACATGCTCAATATCACTAATCATTAGGGAAATGCAAATCAAAACCACAATGAGATATCACCTCACACCTGTCAGAACGGCTAAAATAAAAAAGACAAGAAAACAAGTATTGGTAAGAATGTAGAGGAAAAGGAACTCGCATGCACTTAGTGGGAATGTAAATTGGTGCAACCACTATGGAAAATAGTATGGAGATTTCTGAAAAGTTAAAAATAGAAATATCATATGACCCAGTAGTTCCATTACTGAGTAGCTACCCAAAGAAAACCAAAACAGTTATTCAAAAAGATATATATACTGCTATGTTTATTGCAGCATGATTTGCAATAGGCAAGACATGGAAGCAACCTAAGTGTCCTTATATAGATGAATGGATAAGGAAAAATGTGGTGTGTACACACATACACACCCACACACACGTACACACACACACAGCGGAATATTACACAGACATAAAAAAGATGAGATCTTGCCATTTGTAACAACATGGATAGACCTAGATATTGTGCTAACTGAAATAAGTCAGACTGGGAAAGAAAATACTATATTTTTTCACTCAATTGTGGAATATAAAAAACAAAACAAATGAATAAACAAGCAAACAAAAAGTAGTATTTATAAATACAGAGATATAACAGACCTATTAATACAGAGAATAAACTGATGGTTGCCAGAAGGAAGGGGGTGGAAGGATGGGCAAAATGGGTAAGAGGAATAGGAGATACAGGCTTCCAGTTGTGGAATGAATAAGTCATGGGAATGAAGGACACAGCATAAGGAATATAGTCAATAACATTGTATTTGTCTTGTATGGTGACAGATGGTAGCTACACTTGTGGTGAGCATAGCATAATGTACAGAGAAGTTGAATCACTATGTTGTGCACCTGAAACTAATGTAACATTGTGTGTCAACTCTACTGAAATTAAAAAAAAAAAAAGTAAAATATTATCACCTGGATTCAGACATGGTATTTTCTTCCCTCAGGTACACATCCTGCCTCTTGGATTGCAGACTATGGAATCATAAATTTTGCAAAGTGGGGTGGTTCTTTTTGTATGAGGATTTGCTTAATTTTCTTATTTTTCTTTATGTTTCCTGTCTTTGCTCTAGATTTTTGTTTTGTGGTTACCATGATGAGATTTGCATAAAATGTCTCATAGATAAAATAGTCCTTTTTATGCCAATAGCAACTTATCTTCCTTTGCCTATACAGGTTCCATTGTTTTCCTCCACCCCTTTTATATTTTTATTGTCACAAATTATCCCTTTTTATGCTGTGAGTTTGTTACCAAATCACATTAGCTATAGTTATTTTAACACTTTTTTTCTTTAACCTTTGTTACAAAGTTTAACACCCTATTCTAAAATAGAGTTACAGTTTTCTGATTCAATCTATTTAATGCCTTCCTTGAAAGTTTTGGTAGTTTTTGTTTTTGTTTGTTTGTTTCGGGTAGAAGAGCTCTTTTCAACACATCCTGTAAGTCATGTCTCGTGGTGGTAAACTCCCTCAGCTTTCGTTTGTCTGGTAAAGCCTCTATTTCACCTTCATATCTGAAGGATAACTTTGCTGTCTAAAGTATTTTTTACTGGTGAGTTTTATCTCTCAATACTTTGAATACATCATTCCAATCTCCTGGCCTATAGAGTTTCTACTGAGAACTCTTCTGATAGTCTAATGGGTGTTCCTTTGTAGATTACTGCTTCCTTCCCTCCCCCAGCTACCTTTAAGATTCTTTCTTTATCATTGACTTTTGAAAGCTTAATTATAATGTGTCTTGGACAGAGTCCTTTCGCATTGCAATAGCAACATGATCTATTAGCTTCAGAGACTTGTATGTTTATTTAGTTCTTTCCCCAGGTTTGAGAAGTTCTCAGCTATTATTTCTTTAAATAACCCTTCTTTCCCCTCTCCTTCTTTTCTCCGCCTTCCAGTATACCCTTTATTTTTATGTTGGCTTTCCTAATGGAGTCTGATAGCTCTCTTAGGGTTTCTACAATTTAAAAAAAATCCTAATTTTCTCTCCTCTTCCACCTGAATCATTTCCAGATTCCGATCTAAGAGACCTTGTATTCTTCCTTCCTTCTGATGTGCTCTATTTCCTGTGCTTTCCAATTTATTCTTCATTTCATTTATTGAGTTCTTCGGTTTCAGAATTTTTGTTTGGTTCTTTTTTAGAATTTCAGTATCTTTGGTAAAGTACTCCTCTTCATTAGTTTAATTCCTCAGTTCATTGAACTGCCTTTCTGAGTTTTCTTGTAGCTCATCAAATTTCCTCAAAACAACGATTTTGAATTTTCTCACTTAGATTCCAATCTTCCATAACTTTGAGTTTAGTTGCTGGAGAATTGTCATTTTCTTTTTGTGATACTGTATTGCCATGATTTTTCATGACGTTTGATGAGATGTGCCTCTGCTTGTGCATTTGAAGTAGCAAACACCCTTCTTATATAGGTAAAGTTTTGCTTACTTTGATTTTAACAGTTCAACAGGTTGGCAATTAGAGGACTTTCTTGTGTTTTCCAGCAGGTGGCACTATAGTACAAGTTTTTAGTTTCTCCTGGCAGAGCTGCCTTGTGGCTGTTTGGGAGCCTGCCACTTTTCACCCTCCACCCCCATGCCAGAGGGGTTAGTATTATTCTTGCTGCTTGTACCACCAGGGTTGGGGGGCGGTGGGCACTGCCAGGGTCATGGGGTCTCTGGCATCGTTGTGCAGGGAGGTAGGGTGTCACAGGGGCTACCAGCACTGCCAGGGTCATCAAGCGTCACAGTCCCAGCTGTGGCTGAGGTTGACAGGGTTGCAGGGTGTGTCCATGCTCCTGGACTTCCCCGGTTGCACTACCTCCATTAGGTCCAATCCAACCACTTTCATATGTATAGATGTAAGAGTCCTGGGGTTCTGTGCAGAGGATCCTTTGCAGGGCTACGGATGTCCTATGGGCTGTAACTTAAAAGGGTGAGACAAAGGGCAATGAATGACTCAGCTGTCAAGATGCTGATGTCACTCTTACAAAGGTTAAGGATTTGAGACTACCTAATAGGATGTGCTTTTTGAGTAATGAATTTGCGGATTTATCCCATCTCTCTTGGTCATTCCCCTTTGTGACTAGTGGTATGTTTTTGAAAAGTGATGGAAAGGAAGGAGCAATCTGATTACAGATGGGAAAAAAAACCTGATTCCTAAGAAAGTTGCCTTTTTAAATCAGTGGCTTCGGCGGTGTTTAGGGAGTGTGTGCACTACAGACAATATAACTACTCCTGTCTAGTAACTTTAGCAGGTCATTAGGCTTTTTGTTTTCAAAGACACCGTAGTATTGAGGGTATACACCATGCCCCCCCTTGGTTACTCCTGGAACAAAGCAAGAAATTTTTTCACAAGCTTCCTCATGCCCTCTCAGACTTTGACATCCAGGACATGACCATTGCAAAGAATAACACAGAAGGTGTTTGGCAACAACTGGAATGTGTGCTTCGGTGGGGCAGTATTCTGGTCTGAATGTTTGTGTCCCCGCCTAAAATCACACATTGGAAGCCTAATCCCCAAAGGTGATGGTATTAATAGATGGGGAGTTTGGGAGGTGGTTAGATCATGAGGGTGAAGTTCTCATGAATGGGATTAGTGTTCTTATAAGAGATCCCTCATGACTCCCTAGCCCCTTTCACCCTTTCACTGTGTAAGAACACAACAAGAAGTCTGCGGCCTGGAAGAGGGCTCTCTCTCAACCACGCAGCAATCCTGAGCTTGGACTTCCAGTCCCCGGAACTGTGACAAAAAAATTTATCATTTTATAAGCCACCCAGTCTGCGCTGTTTTGTTATAGCAGCCCAAAGGGACTAAGACAGGCAGCAGAGAAATTCATGAGCCCATGGCAATTGTTAGTTGTATACGCAACAGTGACTTTCATCTACCTCTTACTTCCATCCAGACCTCACTTGTTAGGCAGAATCTGTGTGTCTAGGAATTGCTTAGAGTCTATATTCAAGTCCTGATTCTGAACTGTGCACTGAATTTCTCTCACCCTTAGTCTTTTCATTTATAAAATGCACATAATAAAAATACTTGTTTTGCGCTCTAAAAAGATTTGTTTGAAGCATCAGATGTAATAATACATGCAAAAGCCATTTATCGTAAGTTGTGAAATGCAATGCAAATACAAGGAAATAATATGACAGTAAAAATAAACATACCGAACATTGTACTAGCAAATGAAAATTAATGTAGCAAGATTTTTTGTTTATTCAAAACAATTTTAAACAAAAAAATGCACCACTATTTTTTAAATGAGAATGCATTTTAATTTTAGATCTCTAATGCAGATATATTCCTAGTAATGGCCTATATTTTTATAGTTATGCTTTCAATAGGTTTTATAAGATTAAACAGGATAGAGTCCCTAAATGTAAGAAAACTTCTGACTCTGTGAAATTCTAATGAGTGTTCAGCATTTCAATTCAATTTCTAATCTAATGACAGACTTTTATTTTCATACGATTAGCAAGTAGAACCTCCAATATGTTTGTAAATGAATTCTAACTAACCAGTAAGAACTTAGGCAATGGTGACAAAGAGTTTTGTGCAGTTCAGGCTATGCTAGATAGGGATTTTGAAAGCTTACCACATGCCTTAAAAGCCTCTCCAAAAAACCTGAGAAAATTTTAAAACTGAAGATACTGATTGATGAATATGATAGCATTCTAAGTATAGTAACAGTGATAAAGAGCTGAAAAATCAAATTGATTCCCCTGGAAGGCAGGAACATATTAAGAAATGTCAAGTTGGTAGGGGTTCTTAGAGGAAACAAGATGTATAATTTTTGAACAGTGGGTTATGATGGCTGTGGAAGTGGGTAATTTTGACAGTGCATTGCATCAGAACAGATTAAATCACTTCTACAAAATGCTCTTTCCTCCTCATACCTCAACCTTCGAATATTTATATCTCATAGTTTAAAATATTTGGGGAGTTTCATTTTATTTTTAAAAATTAGCAAGCATTAATTAGTTCTAATTAAAATAATGTTCAGGAGTTTGCTTGCATGCATCAAATAATTGATGAGGAGACTTAAATTCAATAATAACTAGACATTTTTAGAGGGATATTGTTGGTTTATTGTTGTGAAAGAAATACAGAGCATTGATAAAATTAGTGTGATTTAAAAGCTATTATGCAATTCCTGGGCACCTGGGTGGCTCAGTGGGTTAAGCATCTGACTCTTGATTTCGTTGCATCTGACTCTGGATTTTGGCTCTGGTCATGATCTCACGGTTGTGAGATCAAGCCCTGAGTCGGGCTCCACACTCTAAATAGCATAACTAAATACATAAAATAAATGAACAAATAAATAAATTTTTAGATTATGCCCCCAAACTAAAATAAATACCTATGAATCCATACTGACACAAATACGTAAGTGGACCAATATATACATGGGGTTAAGGTGATAGCTCTTCCTACAGAAGAATTGCAGTGAATAAATGTAGAAGGAATGAGAGAAATAGAACAGCCCCATTAGAACACCAAAATAATAATTGCTTTACTCAAGATCTAATGATGGATGCCAAAACTGGTGAGTAAAAGTTTAAACAAAAACTAGATATTTGCAGTCTCAAAGTATCTCCCTCCCCAAATGTATAACTACAAAAGGAAAAAATAACATTACAGTGAAGAGTCCTGGCAGACACTACATTAACCAAATGATCAAGGTTAACTTCACAGGTAATATACATCACTATGATGTACCCTGATGTGATGCACTGAGAAGGGCACATGACCTTTCTGATATCTTTTCCAATAATATAAGAATTCAATCTAATGATAAGGAAACATTAGATAGACTCAGATTATGGGACAATATATGAAATAACTGACCATTACTCTTCAAAAGTGTCAAGGTCATAAGGACAAGACTGAGGAACTGTCACAGATTGGAGGAGACATGACAAGTAAATAAAGTGCAGGATTCTGGAATGGGTCCTTGAACAGGAAAAAAATGTTAGTGAAAAAAATTGGAGGAACTTGAATAAATTCTGCACTTTAGTGAATGTTATGTACCCAGGTTAATTTCTTAGTTTTCATAAATGGTCTATGGTTATGCAAGATGTTAACATAAGGGAAACTGGGTGAAGGATATATGGTAATTGTACATTTTGCAACTCTTTCATTAAGTCTAAAATTATCTCAATGTAAAAAGCTAAAAAGTAAAAGCTATGATAACAAAACTTACATATGCAATGGTAAGATAATGACTAACACTCATATAGCAACATGTGTCAGGCACTGCTTTAAATGCCTTACATATATTAACTCATAATGTTTACATCTGAGTTGTGTCTACAAGATCTTGTAGCTGTTATTTTAATTAATTAATTAATTTTGTAGCTGTTATTTTAAAGATGAGAAACCCAGGCAAAGAGAGGATATTTTTTTCCTAAGGTCAGTTAATAATGGAGCTGGGACTTTAACCCAGGATTTTAACTCTAAAGTAAATGTTCTTAACCACCGTCTGATGGTCTCCAAGATAAGTGACTGACATATAGTGATGTTATCTTTGCTTTAAACATCTTGGTAATTTATTTCAGAATTTGTAACATATCCTTTTGGATATCCTGAATATTAGCAAATGCTTGTCCTTTGAGAATGTGCTTGATCTTTAAAAATCATTTAGGGCCAAATAAGCGAGGTAGTTTGAAATAATAAGGTGTGGTCATTTAGGAATGACTCTAGCAGTCTTTGTCTTATTATAGGTTCTATTTTTAAATTTTAAAGAAAAGGTTTTAATCATCTCACTCTATTAAATACATAACATGTATATATTGTTTTGCAACTTGCTTTTTCATTAAACATTAGATCATGGGTATTTTTCCTTAGCTATAAATACCCATCTGCTTCATTTTTGATATGAAGAACATTTAATTCTATGAATATATTAGACTTTATACAATCAAATATCTGTCTTCGGCGATTTGGTTTTATTTTTTTTAGAAGCAATACTGCTATGAACATCCTTGTATATATATTCTTATATCATTTTTTATTTATATATTTATGATTTATCCATCCTTTTTCTCATTCATTAATTCAAATGTATTTATTTTTCCTACTATGTGTCAGTCACTGTTCTAAGTGCTAGAGATATAGCAGAGAACAACAACAACAACAAAAATGTCATCTCTTGCTCTCAAGGACCTTATATTCTCTAGGGTAAATTCTTGGAAATGGAATTGTTGAGTCAGTAGTTATATACATGTTTACATCTTGTGGACCACTTGTCACATTATTGCCTAAAGAATTTGCAGCAATATACAATCCCATCAGAAACGTTTAGAGTCCAGGTCAACTAATTCCTCAAAATGTCCTCTGTCTACTCTTTAGATTGGATAATTTCTGTTGATCTATCTTCACGTTCACTGAGTCTTCTGGTATCTTCAATCTACTGTTAACTCTAGTGAAATTTTATTTCAGATATTGCATTTTCCAGTTCTACAGGTTCATTTTTTGAAAGTTTCTGTTTTTCAGCTGATATATTTATTATTGCATTAATAATGGACCATGGTTTTCTTACATCCTTCAGCATAGTTACGATGGCTGTTTAAAATCCTAGTATACTCGGGGCGCCTGAGTGGCTCAGTAGGTTAAGTGACTGCCTTCGGCTCAGGTCATGATCCTGGAGTCCCTGGATCGAGTCCCGCATTGGGCTCCCTGCTCGGCGGGGAGTCTGCTTCTCCCTCTGGCCCTCCCCCCTCTCATGTTCTCTCTCTCTCTCTCATTCTGTCTCAAATAAATAAATAAATCTTTAAAAATAAAAAAAATATTTAAAATCCTAGTATACTCATTCCAACACCTGGGTCACTTTAGATCCAGTCTTTATTAGTTGTCTCTTTATTGAATATGGATCATGTTTCTTATTTCTTTTAATGTGATTTGGATTATGTCACGGACATCATGAATAATACAGTATAAAGACTCTAGATTCTGTTATATTCTTCCAAAGATGTGCATATCTTCCTCTAGAATCTGCCTCTTCACAGCTGTTGCCCAGTGTATTCAGATAGTTTTGCATATTTCCCAGAATTTATAGTTGTCATCTTTGGGACATCAACAAGAGCCGTTTGGCCATGACCAAAAACGTAATTCCAAGTAAACTAATTCTTGACAGCATTTGTCAAGTGTATTTTAAAATGCTTTGAGTGTCAGAGTATTATTTTATAGGCAGACCATTACTGGACATATAAATTCTGTGGGCTTTGTTTAAATTTCATTACTTTGTGGCTATGTCCTATAAGTAGATACACTCTTTTTTTGCTTGCTCATTTTTAAACCTATTAATGTGTTTGATAATCCAAAGAGGTTTTCTTTCTCGTAAATTAAATCAACATTAAAAAAATAATAAATTTACATTGCCTTTGCTAGGAGCTCTCTATCCTGTAATTGATCAGAATACTCTGGAGGAGATAGAACTACTTTTAGTTTTAAAAAATTGAAAATAAGGCAGAAAACTCAGAAGACATCAACTGCTACTTATGACTTTGTTTCCTAGAGCCTAATTTCTATTTCTGGACATGCTCAAACCACCTGTCCTAGTCTTAAAAGTTTTACCCCTATGCACTATTTGTAATGAGGCACAGTAGAATATAGATGGTTTCAGATTTATGGCGTGCCCTACATCTGTTCATAGTGATCTTCATGTAAGAAGAATAAATATAACACTTTCTGTACTATCTGTTAATACACTGTTAACAGTGAGTAATGGGAAGTACTGATTTAGGTTGTTTAATAAGGACCTACATACTTGAGAATGAGTTGAAATTTTTACACCCATACATACCCATAGAAAATAAAAAAGGAAGTCTCCTACATATGCATATACAAAGGACCCTGGATTCTATCTATATCTCTATACATATTTTTATCTTGAATGAATTAAAATCAGATTAACCAAAGATCTACTAATACAGTAAGATTCAGGTAAATTGTCACAATGTTTGCAGATTCTAAGGATCTTCCCTGAGGATTCTAGCAAGTATTAATGTTTCACTGTGAAATTATGTTGTACATTTTTTCCTGCCCTCATATTACTTAATGTAATTTTTGTAATCATCTCTACACGTAATTTAGAACAATTCTCATACTCTGTATTCTATTATTTTTTTCACAAATACATAAATACATTGTGTCCAGTTCTTTTGAAGTACTTCATGTAAATGAAAAAGTACTGGTGCTAGAATACAGTACATGATAGAGAAGTGAAAAGAATGACTAAGTTATTTATTGTCACTACTATATTAAAGGCAAGAGAAACACTTTAAGACATACTGTAAAACTAAAATACTTAACATAGTGTTATTAGTCTAGAAATAGATCCTGTTATATGTAAGAATTTGATATACTGTATGTGAAGTATATAATAAATAACATTATAAACCATTGATAAAAAGGAAGGTCATTCAATAAATGGTTAAAGGATAAATATCTATAGGAGATACAATTTATAATTTCACCATCATCAATTCACTAAATATTCAGTTAAACACTTGAATATTTCTAAACTGCTGAACATGAAAACTAAGGAAACAGAAAAGACAAGGAAGAAATAAGCTGCAGGAAGGAAAAAATTTTAATTATCTGAGACATGATTTTCAGCAAATATTAAAAACAATACAAATATCTGTTAGCTAAAGGATCCATAAATACTGAAAATATATTAGCACTCAGCAGGTAAATGGGCGAAGATAGGAAGTGATCATTACAAAACATGTAATTAATCTATAAAAACCTAATTAACCCTTCTTATATTTAAAGAAATGTAAATTGAAATGACATTAAAGATCTATTTCCAATCCCCAAATTAGCCATCGTTAAATAATACAGTCTTTTATATTATCAGTTGTATTTTGACTGGTAAAAATTTTTTAGAAAGTAATTGGAAGTTAGTATCAGGAACCACATACATGATAACATTATTTGTTATTCTTTCCTTGACAAAGAATGTATTAATAGGAAAGAATCCAAAATATGAAAACAATACACCTCTATAGGGATGTTTATTTCGATATTATTTGAGACGGAAGCATTTCACACCACCTAGAGGCTCATCAATAGGAAAATACTTAGGTAAATTATGGTACATCCACACAGACTCTTATGCAGGTATTACAAACAATGGTCACTTGAATCCTATAAGGTCATGGCAACATGTTTATTGTATACTGTTAAATGAAATATCAGCATACAAAACTATAAAAATAGTCTGATAATAGCTGTATAAAAGAAGGACACTTATGAAAAGAAAATGAAAGTAAACACTTCAAAGTTGTAAGATGATATGCATTATGAAAGGACCATGAGTAATTTTTTTTCTCCTTCCTTTACTCCTCAAAGTTGCTGTTATATGATAAATATTACTTTTTTTTATAAAGATTTTTATTTATTTATTTGAGACAGAGAGAATGAGATACAGAGAGCATGAGAGGGAGGAGGGTCAGAGGGAGAAGCAGACTCCCTGCCGAGCAGGGAGCCCGATGCGGGACTCGATCCAGGGACTCCAGGATCATGACCTGAGCCGAAGGCAGTCGCTTAACCAACTGAGCCACCCAGGCGCCCGATAAATATTACTTTTTAAATGCAAAAATAAATGTTAAGGTATAAAAAGAAAGAAAGAAAAAATGTGCATCTTTAATACTAGAAATACCCTACTGTGCATTCTACATTTTTAATTGTTTCATCAGTTTTGCTAATCACTATTTTTCTTTTCTTATAAAGACAAAAACTTTTCAACAGGGGGCAAAGGCAAGCATCTCTCTGGTTCTCAGGATTTCTATAGTTCTTAGATTATAAACTGAGCCCTTAAACTGTATACAAGGTAAAATATTTAAAAAGTAAAATAAAAATACAATAAGTTTAATAATGCCTTTTACCAATAAAATCTAAAATATGGATTAGTGTAAAAATCAAAATGATGGATGAAATACTTTGGTTATATAAATATCACCCTGGTGGTTCTTTTTTTTTTTAAAGATTTTATTTATTTCTTTATTTGACACACAGAGAGAGAGCACAAGCAGAGGAAGCAGCAGGCAAAAGGTGAAGCAGACTCCCCACTGAGCAGGGAGCCCGATGCGGGCTCGATCCCAGGACCCTGGGATCATGACCTGAGCTGAAGGCAGATGCTTAATTAATTGACTGAGCCACCCAGCTGCACCCACCCTGATGTTTCAACTCAGGAAATTTCTGTGAAAAAAGTAGCCTCCTCACTCCATGGGAAATATATGTGCATGACCATAGACCACTGAAACCAATAAAAATAACCATCAACCCATCACATGCCTTTGCAATCACACCACATTATGATTCCCATCATACTATAAAATAGACTAGATATAGGAGAGCTCAAGAAAAAAAATGTATTTTAAAAAATATGGCTCTTTGATTAGATTTTACAGTTTGTCAGAGGCAAAATATTTCTACGTTTCCTTGATATCAGAGTTAGTCTTGAGATTTTCAGCTTCCAGCATGTAAATCAAATTCATCATTGCCATTAATTTTTTCAAGGCATAACTTTTTCATGTCTTCTGGGACAAAGTGCATTTCTTTATGATCTTTAAATAATGTGTGTGTATGTGTTTTTTAAAGCTTATAGATATCATTCAAGAATGGAGATATATACCTCTCTTATTCTCAGAGCTTGATCACATTTAAGAAATTTTGATTAGGTAGAGGGCGGACCTCCAGTTTTGTTTCTTGGATCATAATGGCTCTGGAATCCTAAATAGTTCAGAATTCAGATCTCAGACATCTGTTATCAGATAATTTTGTCTTTTTTCAATTACTGCACCATTGTAGCTAAACACTTGATGCAAAGATAAAATCTTGTCGAAATAAGAACTAACATTTTTAACATAGTGATCATGATAAAGAATATTTGGTAAATTTCGTCTAAAGCATCAAATAAATATTTTATATTTTGTATAAAGTTGAAAGAGGTCTTGAAAACTGTCCTCCAATTCCCATTCTCCATCTCACTAAAATTTAAAACTTTGACTTGCTTTAGGGCAACGGCTAATTAGAGGCAGAGTTCTGACAGAAAACTCTCAACTCCTGTTCTATGCTCTATCAAATACATAATATTGCTATTGAGGATAATTTTAATTCTAATGTTCCATGGTTAGTTTTAAAACACAATCATTTTCTAAATATACTAGTGAAATATAGTTTTTGCTTTCTAAAAATAGCCAGCTCTGAAAGCGATCATTTCAAGCTTTATCGTTATTTTAATAACTGGTTTTTAAAATTACCAATCTGTATTTGTAAAAATTTTATTCAGAAGATTCAAAACAACAAACACAACATTAAAAAAAGTATCACCACCATCACCAAAATGTGGGTTATTTTCAAGGAAATAATTTATGAACTTTAGTCACAACTTTTTCAGTGACTTTTAACTGATATTCTTTTTTTTTTTAAAGATTTTATTTATTTATTTGAGAGAGAGAGAATGAGAGACAGAGAGCATGAGAGGGAGGAGGGTCAGAGGGAGAAGCAGACTCCCTGCCAAGCAGGGAGCCCGATGCGGGACTCGATCCCGGGACTCCAGGATCATGACCTGAGCCGAAGGCAGTCGCTTAACCAACTGAGCCACCCAGGTGCCCTTAACTGATATTCTAACTGCATCCCATTTCTTAAAATAATGCAAATATTTAGGATAATAGAAAATGCTTATCGCAAGTGACAGTGGAACATGTTGATGTATATGATCCACATACATAAGGCAAGAAATAAAATTTTTGTGAATTATAATGCCTTCTTTATTTTATACCCAGGACTCTCAATTATAAGCACATCTAAACCTTCCAGTCCAATAATAATTGATTTAATAATAGATATCCTAAAGCAAAATAAGATACTGAAGTGCTTCTGAACATCAGAGATAAACTAAATAGTACTGAACCTATTTTTACATTATGTTCATTTCAATATATGTGAATCTTTTGAATATATAATGAATGTATATTATATTATGACAGTTTATTAATATGAATATTTGATTCCCCAGAACTTCTACCTAAAATAATAGATTGGAGAACATTTATTGTGAAGTGGGTGTGGTTTTTTTTTCCCTAGATTATATACCCGTATGATATTTTTTTTAAGTGTTGAAGAGAGCATTAAGATTTTTTTGGAGTATTTCAACTCTGCAGTGTCCCAATTAAAACCAAGGCTCAGAGGTCCTCATTTTGTTACCCTTTTTGTCATTTGCATATGGACTCTTGACAGCTCACCATTTATAGGACATGCACAAAGACAGGCTTATTATGATTTAGTTGTTAATTAACTGTTTTGGCTGGAAACTTTAAGTTTAGGGTAGAATACTACATTCCAAACCAGCTATAGAAATTTTTTGTTTGTTATTCACTATTTGCATGCAGAATGATTTTGAAACTAAAATTGAAGGCTTCTAATTTTATGCAGGATGACAGCTATGTATTTCCATAAATGTATGAGCATTTTGATATGAAACTGTTATTTCTCATCTGAAGTCATAATTGTTCAGTGTGAAAGTAGGCCGTGGGAATGAATAATAGTAATAATTTGCCTTTTTGAGATCATGGCAATAATAAGCATAATTTTCAGAGCTGCATATAAGCAAAAGGAGCTTTGCTTGTAGGCAGCATGACAAGATGGTTTTGGAGGGAGGAGGATTGTGAATTGCTGACAGGTAGATTACCCATCTTTGCAGCCATCTTGCTTCTCTGCCCTTTCTTTCTTCATAACTATAGCCTCTAGCTAGCTACCTGCCATTGCCTTGCACAAGACTTGTCACAAGACTGTGACAAAGAGAACAAAATAGAGGTCAGTGTAGGAATCCCAAGGGTTAATACCTTTTATTATAAAGTTCGGTGGCATGACCATTTAGTTGTGACATGTCGTTTTTAAAGCAATCTGTTTCCTTTTAGAAGAATCCATTTCTCTGGGTTGTCAAGAAGTAAAAAGGTTTTTTGTTGTTGTTAAATGATGTTTTAAAATCCCGTCCAATTTATATTAGAGAAGGTAGCTAGGATAGTTGAGACTGAAAGACAGTGATACATGAAAAGGAATAAAAGAACACAGCAAACATAAGGTCTGGCAACAACCATGATAGTTGTTTGGCTGCCAACAGCAGTAATAAGAACTAGTTGTGCTGGTTGAGAAAGCTGTTTAATTCAGATGCATCCAATAAAATATACATTCTTCAAAAGAGATACGGTGTATGAATTTATACTTTGAAAAGCACCATCACCAATTCCGATACTAAATGACTCACAAAAAAACACTTAATTCTTTAAGCTCATAGACATAGGAAAGAATATGTCAAATTGTGGAAATCAGTAGAGTTTTTGCCAGAAATAAAGAGCTTACTGTTCGTGTGTGTGTGTGTGTGTGTGTGTGTGTGTGTTTGATTAGGTAAAATCACATGAGTTCATTCGGGCTCTGTAGCATTTTCTGGTGATCCAGTCATCGTTTTCAGTTACCCCACTTTGCTGTAGAGTGGAGGAATCTGCAATCAAAAGCTATTCTATTTAAGATCATACATGTATTAACCTGGACTGGGAGAGGAAATTCCCTTATAAAAGCAATGGTATTATCATTTACATAGGGGACTCTCTCTCATGTGTTTGGACCATAATACTAACCTTTATTTCTAGGACCTCCCCTCTCAGTTGTTTTTCAGATAATGGTGAGAGGTTTGTTCAGAACCACCCACACACATTTGTCTAATTCCTGGGTGATCAACAGAATGCATTTGTGAAAAGCCTGCCTGGATCAGAGACGCAGCCTGTGTGCCTTTGGTACAGAGATTCTTCTCAGTGCAAAATCTAACTGGCCTTTATGGATATTGCATTAGCATCATGCACAAAATATTCATCTGCCTTACTCTTGAACCCTTTTTCCTGACCCTCAACGAATGCTTTTTGGAGATATAAATGTGTGAAAGGTAGTCATTTATATAAACCTGGAGAAATACAAGGAGATAGCATTGGAAGAAAATTGTTATTGCACTCTGATCTTGAAGGAAAATTGATTTATTATTATGAAATAACAAAGTACTCTTAAGGCTAAAACCTTTTTGCCCTACTTCAACCTGACAAAAAGGTTTACTTCCAAGTTATAAACCCATCCAAAGCGTGGCCTCTAATGGAAAATCGGAGAGCTCCTTCACACATGGCAATAGAAGCTACTGTGCTAATAAAAGGCTTCATTAAAATATGGTCAGAATCTGTGTGCTATGGCAGTTTTCAGCTACAAATTGAAAAAGAATTGGTTGCACCTGTAATGAGAGTTCAATTACATGATCTTGGGAAAAAACTAGAAGGAAATTAAATATTGAATCCTTCATCATTGAGTGTTTATCTTGAAGGGAATAATGTATGGACTGGAGAGGAGAGTAGTGGGGATCAGCAGATATGGCCTGTTTGTTTATTACTTACTGCCAAGTAGCCATTTTCCAACCAAATCATTTATTTCTCCCTCCATGTTTAGTTCTGTGATGACATAGGATGACACAAGACCACTTGTTCCACACAACACAGAAATGTCAGAAAGGTTGACGGGTGAAGCCAACAAAGAACCATGAACTCTCTGGACATAATAGTAATATTGTATACTGCTCATTCTCTCAACTACTGATTAGGTGCAATGGCCTAAATAATGGAGAGCAGCAGATACATACCTTGATCTCTCAGTCCCCAGCTGGGAGCATTGTGGGCTAATAACAATATCTCCCTAGATTCTCTTTAACTTGATGTGGTATTTTGTTGGATTTTCAAGTTACCTGAATAATCTAACAATCATTTAAAATATTTGTAGAGCAAAGGGTTTTCAAATCCCTTCAAAGTATTTCATTTGCTCAAAGCCCAACCCTAAAATAGTTTCTCTTTTTCAGGTGTGCTCTGCCCTTTGCCCAGTACATCCTTCCTCCCCTGTATACCTAGTTTGACCTTTATTTTTGCCTCTAAAATTCCCAAATCCAATTTTGCCTAGCTGAAATATCCACAAACCTTGAGCAATGGGGATGATTTACTTCTGGCCAGCGTCCAGGGCCATTCACCAACCTCCCCAACACAATCTCAAAACTTACCAGGACAGTGGGTGTGAGCGGCCCCCACAGAGGGATCCTGGGGACTGTTCAAATCCAACATATTCAAATTTAGAAAGGTTGAGCCTTTCTAATACCTAGTGCTTAAATGAAATCTAATTATACTATTCCTAAATAAACCCTCCAGCTCTGTCCTAATCAAGTCACAATAATGCCCATCATGCAGAAAAGACAAAATTGCTTCCAGCACACTGCCTCACACCTTGCAATGAGTAATAAATAGTTGGTGAATGAATATGCAGGAAAATGCACTAAATGGCAGAATGCATATTCTACGGCCAAGGTCAGAGCAATTATGTTTTTGGAAGTGGGCTTCATGGGGAAGTAACAGTTACCTGAATCACTGTTCTACTTAAACACATAAATGAAATGGCTTTATTTCTTATGGAAGCTTGATATTTGAGAGAAATCACTTTTACTTTATTAGCATTTACCTCTTTTAAGTATATTTTACATCAAGGCAATATTTAAATGCTGCAATTCTCGTATTTTTCTGTATCTTCAAATTAGTTTCCTTTTTCTGTTTGGGTCTGTGAGAACATACTACTGTGTGAGTCTCTATGTCATATCCTCTAATAGTTCCCTCATCTCTGTTCTCTGTTTTCATTTTATGCAGATTTTTTTCCCCAGATATGTCGTATCCTTTCTAAATGTGGTTTGGTAAGATGAAAAGTGGGAGGAACAAAACATTATTGAGATTTTCCTATGCATATTTGGTGTACATCATTTTCTTTTCACCTTCAGAATAGGACTTTTGAATAAACACTAACTGCCCCAGTTTACAGATGAGAAAATGAAGTTTCAACAAGTATATGACTTCCCAGCAGACTAAGTGTCAGCAACAGGAAAAGACAAAACAAACAAACAAAAAGCGGCAGTTAAAAAATGAAAAAATAAGAGATAATATTAAAGTAACCTTTTTAGAACTACAAATTGGGACATTTGCTATGATTTTCAGTTGCTGGACACTTGAGGGGTTCTACCTAGCTCTTTATCCCAGTTATGGTTCAGGAGCCACAGGGCAGAAAACAGAAAACCAGAGGCAGCAGAAGAAGATGACCGCAGCAGTAGAGGAGAAGAGGAAGCGAGGAGTGCCTAAAATGTGCAGCCATAACCCCGCGGTCAAGTAGTAAACTTACTCAAGGTATGTCTCACTTGACAGCCATCATGGTAGGTGGTGACATTGTACTATCTTGGAGATTTGAGGGAACTTTTTTTTAATATCTGAAGTTAATCTGTAGTATAGCTGTGTATTTCCTAGGCTCCTGCCTCTTATATACCTGCTAGTTACATTAATATTTGACCTAGCATGAGAATCAGATAGGAAACAGGTATCTGCCTTTCATACCTCTCTGAGAGATCAGATCCAGAAATCCAAGAGCCCTTGGCCCTCCACTAGATGTCTTCTGCACTTCAAACCCAGCATGTCCCACATTGAATATATTTCCAACCTCTGGCTATTCATCTTTCTTTTTTGACTTTTTAAATGAGTGGTACCCCCATCTACCCAGTCACCCAACTCAGTAACTTGGGTGTAAGCCTTGGGGGGCAATGACATCGTGGCTGAGAGTGTACAGCTTGTGCAGTAGGTGGGATCTACGGTCAATGGTTGGAGTTTGAAAATTTGGCTCTGATGCTAACCGCATGACTTTGAAAGTTACTTCATCTCTTCAAGTCTCAGTTTCTTCACCGATAAAACAGATGTAACAATCACACCTTCTCCTTAGTGTTACTGTGCAGGTCACATAATGACAGGCATCTATTAAGACCCAGCAAAAATTACTTATGGTGATGACCATGATGATTAATAATGATCTTGGACTTTTTCCTCAACCATCCTTTAGGAAAAGTCACCAAACCCTGCACATTCTAAGCGCTTTCAGATCTTCACTTTATGTATAATCACTTTACCTCAGGCTCCAATTATTTTTTGCATAACCATTATTGTATGGGCTCCTAACCTGTGTCTTTATTTCTTGCTTAACCTACCTCCATTCGTCCTTCATGCTGCCCCAGAAGCATAAATACAATTTTGTTTTCCTCTGCTTAAAATTCTGTAGTAGTTTGCCTAGTGTTTATAAATCCCAAACTCCTTTTTTTGTCATAGCAAATCTTGCATGATACGGACCCTGAATATTTATCTAACCACATCTTTGGCTTCCTGCCACTCATACCCTTGATTCCCGTTTATGCAAAATATGAATGAGAAGGAACCAAAGTCATTTCACTTCTTCATGCCTTTACTTGTACCCTTACGTCTGCCTGAAATGTCCTGCCATTTTATCGAATTTTCAAACTCCTACTCACTGAATTCCCATGAAGCACCTCCGCCTCCTCTTTCTTACCATTCCCAATCCCTAAAAATAAACTGGTTGCTTTCTCTTTTATGACATGCTATATTGCGTATAGACTTCCATTACAGCACTGTCACAGGTTACTAAAATAATAATCATTCAACAACAATAATAATAGTTATATAGCTAGTCTGATCCTACTGGATGCCAACATCTATCACACTACCTAGCAGAAATCTGAGTGGAAGTCTTGGGGATCCAGTGGAGAATAGTGGCTTACCAAGAAGAAAAAGGAAGGCATTCAAGCAAGTTAGTTGCCAAGTGTAATTCATTTCCAGAGACCCAGGTTTATAGGAATGGAAAAGTCTTTGGTAGCTGGCAAGATTTGGGGGTGGGAGAAGGAGTCTCCAAATCATTCATTCTCCTGGAAGATTATGTAAATTGATTCTCATTCTTCTTTGATGTTCATTAAAGATACACACTCATAGACACTTCAGAGTTACATAGTATATTAGCTTTCTATTGTTGCCATACAAAGTACCACAAATTTACTAACTTAAAATAATATACATCTATTACCTTAAATTTAAGTCTGACACAAGTCTCACTGGGCTAAAATTAGGTGCCAGCAGGATTGCATTCCTTACTGCCGGCTCTGGGGTGAAATCTGTTTCCTTGGCTTTTTTAGGTTGTTGAAGAGTTCAGTTTCTTGCAGTTGTAGGGCTGGTGTCCAGTTTCTCTGTTGACCGTCAGCTGAGGGCCATCCCTAGCTTCTAGAGGCATCCCCCATTCATTTTGAATTGCTCTTGCTTATGCTCCGCTTTTATATCTCTCTGACCACAGTCTCTTAGAGAACTAATATGGTATCATTTGGATATCATATGTGCAAAGTCCCTTTTGCTATGCAGGTAACATATTCACAGGTTCTTGGGATTTGGGCATGGTCCACTTTTGGGGAGCATTATTTTGCCCACTCTATATAGAACACAATAACTACTGTCAGGCTGGTCCTTCTGAGAGCTAGGAGGCTTGTGATATGTAGAATAAAGGCCTCCCTGGTTCTGGAAAATAGGATATTTCTTTTAAGTTGAGTCCTCTGAATATCTTGTTGTGAGGTATCTGAAAGAACGAGAGAAAAACTTGCATCTCTAGTGTTGCAAAATCTTGAGATTGCTTGAGTGAGTTTCTCATGCCTTGGGAAGGCATTCTACTTCCCTAGTATTTAGGACTTTGTTTGGCATGTGTTCGTTTGATTTACAAGATACAGGCCTGTGGAACAAAGTTGGTATGTCTCTATGAGGAATTCTCTCACATTGCCTCTACTTTTTTATTTTCCTTTCCATTCCAGTCTCTGATTGCAGTTCCCATTACCCAATGGACATTGGCATTCTTCATTATAAATGCTATCCAGCCCTGAAATCTCCAGCTCTCTCAATCCAGCCTTCTGATCTAACATCATTCCCAACTCCTCTTCTCACCTAGTGGAAAGTCACCTTCTTTCTCAGCTAGAGACCATGACTCTCAATTCTCATTTCACTCAAATAAATACTTCCTTCCTTGTCACACTCCTTTTTCCTCTTCCTTGAACTGGCCTGTCAATAGGTATTCCCGAATGCCTTGATTCTCAAACCTACACTTAACTATATCCCATCAAATCTTCACAATAAACTACTCTGAAGTCTTACCAAATGCTGTTTCCAGGGACCCCAAAGATCTTCTTTGTCAGAATCAGTGTTCTTTCATCCAGAAACAAGTATATTACTTCTCTTCTGCAATTGGCTACTTCCCTCTTGAAACTGTATTCCACTGACCCCATATTTTTTTTTACTCTTCGTTTTCACACATTTTTACACTCCTTACCATCTTTCTTGACTTTTTTTGCCTCATAATAAGATCCCTCAAGATTCAGTTCTATTACTTTTCTTTCTGGCAGCCCTGTAGAGGTCATCACCTGAATAGCACCTCGATGCCTTTGTAACAAAATCATCAAGCACCCACTGTCTTCCTAAATAACCACATTAAATTGAGGTAGTGAGATTTGGAATCTCCCCTTGAAGGGTACTTTTCCACATTGCTGCTGCCTTCTTTAGTTCCTACAAATCTATCATTAAACAAACACCCTGGCTAATGCCCACTGAAGCTTTGTAGAACCTTGAAATTAGAATCTGAATATGAATATCTAAGATTGGATAAATTGTTTAGCTACCAAGTATAGTCTCAGTCACCACCAGGTATGGTTCATCCTAATAAGAGATTTTACTTTTAGAGTGTGTACCTTAAATCCAATGGCAATTTACATTTCTGTCTCATTATGACTAGGTTAGGTATAATGTCATCCTGATACTCTCATTTGAATGTAAAACAAGTAAAGCATTCTTGCTCTAATAGAGAAGGCAAGATAAACAATAGATATCTTTTAAGAGGAAAGCCTTGTTCACTGAACTGGATAAGCTTTAGGGACTCAGTTCTATAAGGCAGCCATAGATTTTTTTTTTCTCTCCTTGCCATGAACATCTACCACTCATGTTACAAATCAGTATTAATAGAATAGCATGGTGTTCTTGCCCCCTTTAGACTATGTGAGTCATTGCAATCACTCAGATTTGCATTCATAAAAGCCATGGTGTACTGTAAAAAGTTAATATTTGGGAGAAAAAAAGAATTTAAGTCATTCATAAAAGAAATCCATTTTGAGATTATACTTGAGTTGCCATGAACATAAAAAGAAAAATATCTAACAAAAGGTTGTATCTTAAAAATAAGCTTCTGCTGACATTTATAAATGATCATTTCTCTGCTAAATTTCCTTCTCATTATATGTAACAACTTTAAATCTTACTAAAAGATATAAACTGTCAAAATCTTTATTTGTAAGTTATTTTGAAGATGTGTTTTAAGTCCAATATTTTGCCATATTTTAATCATTTAGAGGATTTTATTTTTATTGCATTTTTGTACCATTATATTTCATTGTAAGTTTTTACTTTACATTTTGCTTAAGTAAACATTGGAAGGAGTTTTGCTCTTCAGTTTCTCTTTTAGACATGAGCAGAAAAAGTACTATGATTTCTTAGTACAGTACCAGACAATGATGTGCTGAAGCTAGCTCGTACTGGCTTATAAGAGGAGCCAATAACATGCATCTCTTTCCAGTTCTGCATTCAGAGATGGCACATTGGTGGCTTAAAATGGTCCATGGTTGGGAGTATGCACACAATGGAAATCAGCAAATGCTAAAAATCATGGCTTTTCTCCAGAAAGCTGGTTATAAGCATTAACCAGCATACCATTGATACTAGTGTATATCTAGCTCTTCTAACAACATAGTTAGCTGCTATGACAGGACGAGCCATTGTACTGGTTCCTTGCATTGGTTGTGGTTGTTGTCACATGTGTCTTGTTGTCTGTTGTTTGGTTTGGTTTGTGTTGTTGCTTCTTGTGTTTGTTTTGCAGTTAACTAGGGACTTACTTATTTCTGCTGTAAAACTGTCGCTCTGAACTGTGAATCCTTTTTTAGTAGCAGGGTTGTGTAGTCCTTTGACAGGGCACCAAGGCACCAACTACCAATAGTCACTGTAATAAATATACCGCCAGCCACACAATCAATACACTTTCAGAGAGATCCAAGGACATTGAGCATACTGAATGAACCTAAAGGAAAAATGAAATTGTCCCGTGGGCCATTCAGATAAAGCTTTAAGAGAACATTAAAAATGATTGTAGCGGGCGCCTGGGCGGCTCAGTCGTTAAGCGTCTGCCTTCGGCTCAGGTCATGATCCCAGGGTCCTGGGATCGAGTCCCACATTGGGCTCCCTGCTCGGCAGGAAGCCTGCTTCTCCCTTTCCCACTCCCCTTGCTTGTGTTCCTGCTCTCGCTATTCTCTCTGTCAAATAAATAAATAAAATCTTTTTAAAAAAAAATGATTGTAGCAATCACTACAGTGATTTAATTGTGATTGATCAGCGGGGAAAGAAGTCAGTTGTTTCCAACAATAATGGAATTATTTGAAAAGGTTGACTGTTAAAATAATTAAGCATAGAGAGAGAATGATGAAACATATGCATCTCTGAAATTTTTAGCAAAATAATATTGACAAGGAACCAATTCCATTCCTTCTACTTTTCCTTCAGTGCCTCCATTTCAATCTCCACCAAACTGTGGGTCTTGATTAGTTTAACAGAAGCAGAAAGCTTTAGAGGTTTGGGGGTGCATAAGCTTAAATAATCTAAAGTATAGTCTCACATAACAACATTTTGCTGAACTTGATACAGAAGTCGGAATAGAGTCTGCATTTATGATTCTTGGAATTGAAATGAGCACATTAAAAGTTTTCAAACTGGTTAAAAAAATTTCAGAGTGATGTGCATCAGTAGAATAATTTAATGTTTTCTCAGAAACATTTCGAATAAGCCTGGAATATGTTTCTTCTCTGAAATCCTTTAATTGGGAACATGCATGAACTCTGACCCCTATTTAGCAATTCCTAGTCCAACTAGGCTGGGTAGGTTAAACCAGGGCCTGAGAAAACTGTGGCTGGTAGGCCAAACCTGGCTTACCATGGGATTTATATAGCCCCTGAGCAAAGTATGATTTTTTACATTTTTAAATGAGAAACATCAAAAGAAGAATACTTTGTGACATGTGAAAACTATATGAAATTTGAATTTCCATAAAGTCTAATTGGAACATCGCCATGCCCATTCTTTTCCATGTCCTTATGACTGCTTCCAGGCCATAATGGCAAAGTCGAGTAGTTGCAACAGAGATTATATGGCCGGCAAAGCTTAAAATATTTACCAAATGTTCTTCAACAGAAGTTTGCTTAAGCATGGACTAAAGTACACTTATTTTTTATTTGGTATTTGATTTCATTCCTTTGACTTGAGTCAAATTAGCAAAATCAACAATTTTCTTAAGGACATCAAAGAGTTACATAAGTTAATTATGAAACACATAAACAAGGAAATAAAATGATGTGCACGCAGCCCACTGTGGTCGTAACAGATCACGTGTTCAGATTTTCCATTGCCTCTCAATCATCTCCAGCCGAAGGCTCTTAAGCAGCTGGTGGATCTTCTCCTCATGTTCCCTCCTCACCAAAACACAAAAGATAAAAGGGCAAAGCTTTTTAGAAGTATTTTTAAAAAAGGTCAGTAAAAATAATGCTCAAGGCAGAGATAATAAAGAGGAGACCTTGTAATTATTTTGTATTCTATTTTTCTGTATAAGCATTAATTTGTCAAACATATGCTTTTAAAATACGCCCAAGTTTTATAAATTCAATTTTGGCATTATTTCTTTTTTTAAGACCAATAGCCTCAAATGATTTAAATCATCCGGATCTTCTCAGAGCCTGGCCATAGCTTTGAGTGCATCTGCTACAGTGTAGATGTGAATATATACTCTAATGTCATTTGTCCTGCTTATATGCAAACACAGGTAACCAGCCAAAAGAAGAGAACTAATTATCTCCAGATTAAGGCTAGCCAAATACAGACAAAAATGGATTTTGAAAAATCATGAACTTCTCCCCATGAATCCCTTTTTATTACTTTCCTTATATTACTAAATATGGTTTTGAATAATTCTGTCTCCATCTCTGTTCTGTGTAGGTTTTCATAACTATGGGTACAGGAAGAGAGGCAATCTAACTTCTCATTTTTAAGAGGCAAGATTTACTTAGGATTACCTATCCAAATCTCAAACTATCTTGAGATCTGCAGAGTTTCAAGGGAAGACAGACATGCAAAGTACAGAGATTCGGGGATAGAATTGACACTGAGACAGGGCAACATTCATTTTGACCAAGAAAGTAATCCTAATATATCAGTAAAACAATTCAGGTTTAATTATCATTTGCTTAGCATTTTATCCTGATAGGAGAGCATATGAAATATCCCCCATATTGTGGCAGAGACAACTAGGTAATTATGAAGTGACTATTTGAAGGTCACAAAAGCAATAACTAACATAAACCCTGTTTTAAGACTGTCTTCTGACTCCAAATCCATATCTTTTGCAACTGCTTTTCAATTCTATGGTGCAGAGTTCAAGAAAAACACCTTAGGAATTCTCTCTTAGGACTTTTGACATCTGATTTAAAAATACTCAGTTAATGTCATTTGGCCTATCAGAATATAGATTTATTTCTCCTCACTTCCCAGGAAACCCTTCTCCAGGGTTTAGCATGACACTGACTGAGAACACATTAGGAATTCACATGTGAAGGCTCCCTTTAAGATGTATATGTCCTGTGTGTGACCCCATCGTGTTTTGTGGAGCGGGGAAGGGAGAAGAACAGTTAATTCATAGACTCCCTTCTGAAATCAGTAACTAAAATAGAAAATAGAAGCAAAATATTTGGAAGCTACTATGTTATTTCTGTTGTTGTTTGTGCAAATTTTTAAAAAGAATGTTTTTTTTAGTGGCATTTCTTGCTATTGCGTATTGGATTTGAATAATGTAAAATTACATTTAAGTCTGTTTGCAATCTCATTTTGGAGTTTATTCTATTGATTAGCTGCCCCCTAAAGAATATTTCTTATTTTGCTTATTCAAGATTTGCATATTCTGTATATAAAATTTAGGTAAATGAGATCCTCATTTCCACGATTGCCTACAAAATGATAAAGGATTCTATTTTGCAAAACTGAGGTATGACAGAGTGGTATTGCTTTTCATGGTACTCGAGACTTTTTGAATTGATCATTTCATTTTGCAAACTATATTGGGAAATGATCTGAGTTTACACAGGGGGCTTAATTTCTTTTTGTAGACGAGGCCAGAAAATGCTGTAGAATTTTATTGATTTACTTGGAGAATCACTGCACTGTCCTTCAAGAAATCCGAGCTGAATCGGAAGGACGTATTAGTTGCTGTGTCGAGATGAAGCCATTTGTCTCACAACATTACACAGTATATATGGAAACTTCGGATACATTTGCTTGTCTAAAATACAACTTTTATATTTAAGTCATTTTAATGACAAACTAGAATAAAAACTAACGATCAGATCTTCTGGTGTAGATTTTATTATGACAAGTGTGCACTTTGCTTGGCATCCGAAATGTGATTCCTTACTCAGATAGCCCTTGACTGACTATTATCTGATTATCCTAATCAGCGTTTATACTTCTTAAAGAAACCTTCCCATGTTTCCCATTCTGCCATATCCCATACTTTCAACTTCTTATAGCTTGGAGACTTTTTCTTTAAATTTTTCCAAGTCTCACAGTTTTCCTCCTCCTCTTGTTTAGTACCCATGACACAGTTGGTTTGGGGATCTCAGCTTCTGTCTGTGGGGTTAGCCTTCCAATAGGGATGGACACATGACCTGCCCACGTCTTCACCTCTCTCCTTGTTGGGTGAGGATTTCAGGATTGACATAGAAATAAATAGTTGACCCTTGGCACGAAAAATGTGATTTTTAAGAGAGTTTGTATGAGCCTAAAGAAAAATATGACATTTCAAATTTACAGGTCAGATTGATTCCTAGGAATTATTTGCATATAGACTTGCTTTTCAAAAGATGGAAATTTTTAAGATTATATTTATTCTTATGTATGACCTTTTAGTAACCACTGGCTACGCAACCCAGTTTTTAAGCTGGCAAGCCTCTGGCAGCTCTATTTTCCTATTTGATCATTGGATATTTCAACAAACTAGATGGCTTTACTCTTTTTGTTTTGTTTGTTTCCATTGAGGTAAACATCGAGTAGGCATGGAATAGTGCCTTCTGGCTTGCTTCTAGGCCAGCTGAGAACATGATTTTAGTTGTATTCAATTATAACTATTCTGTGGGCCCACAACATTGAGTCTAGAGATGCTCTCAGGAGCAGCCATTTAACAATATATTTTGTGACTACTGTGTGCCAGGCACTGTTCTGGTGTTGGAAACAGAACATAAATCTCCATACTTGTAGGGAAAGGCTTTCGTGCGGTAAGACAGATAAACACAAATAAAGTCCCATGGCTAGTGCTATAATAAATATACTATAAGAACTCTAAGGTTTACCCCCTAACTTAGCTTTAGTGGATCAGGACATTCTACGTAGAGTGAACGTCCTGTGTAAAGGTCTAGACAAGTTTAGCACGGAGAAGAGGCTTGTGAAGGGAACGGCGGACAGGGTGGGAAGGGCATTGCATGTTCTCTCAGGGAGTTATCCTGGGGGCGGGGGGCACCACTGATGGGGCTTTAGAAGGACTACAGCCTTATCAGATCAGATCTGCAACAATCAGGGAGACTGGTGATGCCATGTAAGGAGAAGAGATGGCAATGGAGAGAAGAGGATGGTTAAGAGAGAGAACAGACCAGAATTGACTTGATTACTGATGGAATGAGAGGAGTGAAGACATCAGAGGAGTCAAGGTTTTGTGTGGTTGGGTTTTATTTATTTATTTGTCAGAGAGAGAGAGAGAGCACAAGCAGGGGGAACGGAAGGCAAAGGCAGAAGCAGGCTCCCCACTGAGCAAGGAGCACGATGTGGGACTCAATCCCAGGACCCTGGGATCATGACCTGAGCTGAAGGCAGACACTTAACCGACTGAGCCACCCAGACATCCCGAAGGAGTCAAGGTTAATTGTAGCCTGGATGGATGAGGAATTTTACCTTAGGAATGTGTGCTCTTTTTTTTTTTTTTAATTTATTCTTATGTTAATCCCCATACATTACATCATTAGTTTTAGATGAAGTGTTCCATGATTCATTGTTTGTGCATAACACCCAGTGCTCCATGCAGAATGTGCCCTCCTCAATACCCACCACCAGGCTAACCCATCCTCCCACCCACCTCCCCTCTAGAACCCTCAGTTTGTTTTTCAGAGTCCATCGTTTCTCATGGTTCGTCTACCCCTCCGATTTCCCCCGCTTCATTCTTCCCCTCCCGCTACCTTCTTCTTCTTCTTTTTTTTTTTCCTTAACATATATTGCATTATTTGTTTCAGAGGTACAGATCTGAGATTCAACAGAATGTGTGCTCTTAAGTTAAAAAACTTCTGCATGATAAAGATGATTTAATCTTTGTATTTTGACTATTTTTAAAAATATATATATATAAATATTTATATAAAATATAAACAAGGTTCTTTAAATTCTCTAACAGGCAAAGCTCTCTCCTACTGCATTTTCATATTTCCTTGCTAGAAGGGACAGATGGCAGGTGCAGATTGGGAAGAGGTGATTAAAAAGTGAGAATTATCTATTGGTGAGGCCAGGCCTACCTCATCAAGGCAGCTACAGTTGAGGTAAAAGATTTGGAAGAGAAGGTAGGACACTCTACCTGTGGGATATACCTTCTGAAACAATGAAGCGGCTGCTGAAAGCTGGGACAGTTTGTCTTCTATTTTAAAATCTCAAATGAGAGTCCATGTCAGTCTCAGCCAAATTCCTTGAAATACTGTCATATATTTCAGGGAGCTGTAAGGAGATCTTTTATTACATCCTTTCAAATCCTGATGTGCCCTCTAGAAGTTGGCTTTCAAATACTTGTAGTCTTTTTCTTTTCCCCAGCGCAGACTCAGAAGGCTATTTTTTTTTTTTTTCACTTTCGGGTAGCTACAAAGTTTACTTTTGAAGTAGAAATTTTCTTTTCCAAGAAATATTGAAGGTCTTCAATATGACAGTACAATTTGAACTTTAAGAACTTTGTGATGTATTCAACTTATGTGATTTTAGTCTGCAAATTTTATTTTTTGAGAAGTCAAACTATCTGATGCGTTTAGTCTGCATCATATAAATTCTTGTGGGTTCCTTTAGGAGCCACCCATTATTTGTTATTTCATGGCCTTTTTAAATAAAAGAGGTATGCTGTAAAAACCTCCTCATTTTTTTTCTGTCTCCTTTTCTTCTTATCTCTCCCTTTCTTCTATTCATTTTCAGTCCAACAAACATTTATTCTTGGGCTGATACATGTAAGGCATTGTTTTACTCTGGAAACGTGAAGAGAGTGAGAAAGCTATTCCTACCACCACATGATTAGAATCTCTCACCTGCTTCTCTCTGTTTAACTTTCACCTTTTTTGTTTTGTACCTGGCTTGATTTTTTTTTCCCTGTCTTTGTTTTCTCATAAATTCACTATTATTTATATGTGAGTGGGTAGCATTTTTTTTCACTTAGTTTTCAAGTAAGCAAGCACAAATGTGTGACATGTGGGCCCACAGAATGTTTTCCTCTTCAACATGGCAGCTGGAGGAAGATGTGGATGGCACACCTTGTCATTTCTTCTTCTGGATCACTTCTCCTTCTGGGAGGGAATGCCTTGGACCAGCTCTGACCATGAAAGGACACATTTGCATTTGTGGCTCTGGTTGGTAGTCAACAAAATGATGGTGATAACATGTGGCAGAAATATACCAACAGATGTAGGACAAGAGTGAGCTGTGCTCAGGTAGATGAAGGATAAACTTACTAACACAGATTGCCCAAAGCCAGAGATACCACTGTGTTCCCAATGAGAAGGCCAAGCTGCCCTGGTTTTCCAGGCCCCATTAAGACCCTGATACTAGTGCTTCTGCCATTTTCTTGAGATGACGATCCTGTAAGAACTTTGGAAAAGCTCCCCTTTCCAGTTTCATGGGGTTTTGAACCCCCTTGGCTCCTTGCAATAAAGGCAAGTTCTGGCTACTGCCCGCTGCAAGTGATTGGTAACAATCCCAGAATCTCCCTGTGTGCCTGCCCAAGATCCCTTTCCCCCTTGGACCATCCCGATCACGGACTTAGGTCTCAGGCTTGCTGAGGTCTATTCCTACAAGTTTCAAATTCTGTGATTTTGTTGACAGGTGAATAACACTGCAAATTTCTTGGTTATTTTTTCATTCTTATTTTGTACAGTTTGAATTTGCAACTTCAGCCCAATTGTTAAAGCAACTCTAAAGTGAGGAGAGCCAAAGATTTCATGCTAACTTCGAACCCCAATTCTACTGCCTGTTTAGAGCAATATGTTAAGGAAAATTCTAAAGCTTCATGCAGGTTCCGTGAGAGAGCATTCTGGTTGATCAGAGATATATTCCACAGGCAAGGGAGGCGAATAATGGCATGGGTTCCTGACATTTCCCATCCCTGGCCTAGCACTATCCTAAATCTTTAAAAGAGAGGAACACATACCTCTCCTGTGGCCCTCGCAGGAGCATACATTGGCCTGTTGGATGCTGGCTGTGAGTTATATTACTAGATCTGCCAGTGACGATGGATGTGATACGAAATACATCACTTGGGGCATTTCAAGCAAGCACAGAAATGTCTGGTAAAAATAACAGAAGACATGGATCCAGCAGCACTTTCTCTAGCAGATTTGTCTCTATGATTTTAAGGAAGCCCCAGCGCATAGCCTTTCCTTGCAGCAAAATGATGTCACTGACATGGTAGGAATTGTGGGGTTCTGAGAACTCCTGCCGTAACAAAAATAAAAATCTATTCCATCAGTTTGTGAGTGGCCCTTGAAATTTAATCACGAGGAGTGTGTCCCTGTGGTAGGCCAAGGAAATTGAACTCTGCTATGTAAATAGATTGTAGAATTAAAGAACCTTGAAGTGAGAAGTGATGCTAGGGACATTGATTTCCCTACTGTTGTTTTCTAGTTGAGGAGACAGCGGCACCCTGTCCAGTTGGGTCTCTTTAATTTCAAGGGGAAAGAAAACTAGCATTTATCCTCTAGTTACTACCAACTGTGTTCTAGATTAGGACACTTAAACGTAGAGAGTTTGAGTCATGTGTTTAAGAGCAACAGCTAGGTTAGTAGCACAGTCAGAATTCGAATCGGACTTGGTCTGGCCCTTAGCCCATATGCTCTTTGCACAAGCTCCCATTGCTCTCCACTTTATTAGTATTTTTACCGTCTATTCACTCCACTATCCAATTCACCTATGTGTATCTTACTCTACTGAAGTCTGACTTCTGCTGCTTTTGACTTTGTAAGCAGACAATAAACTAATTTATGTCTTGTGTTAATAGTTAATAAGACTGAATGCCTTATGACACTTACCGTTAACCTACTTTGTGATAGTCCCTAGAGATATCAAAGAGATATCACCACTGCCCTGAAAAATTCCCGAATATTACTGCACTGCCATGTGCCTTGACAACCTATCACTTTTTGTGAACAGTTTGTGATAAATTATAACTATGCTTTCCATCATTCCCAACACTGAGTCACTGTGTTCTTTGGACGAGTTCAGATCTGCTTCCTCTGTCACACTACACTTCTTTCCTTTCTTTTTCTTCTTTTTATGAAATATTAAGAATGTCCACCTTATGAAGGCTCTCTCTGATTAATTAATAACTGCTCGAAAAGGTCTTTGAAAACCTGAAATAGGAAGCAAACTGTAAACTGTTTTCTCCTATAGCTTTTGGCATTTTTCCTCCCTGGGACACTTGAAGGTCTTTCCCATTGTCTGGGCCTAGTCATCATTAAAACCCAAAGAAGTGGATTTGGTGGCATGAATGATCTACTTATTATTGCCCCTGGTCAGGCTCAGCGGGCAGGAAAGATTCAAAACCCAGGAAGCCTAGAGCTCTGCTTCATTATAAAGAAATGCCATCACCTGCATTTTTCACATCACTTTCTGGGAGGATATTTAAGTGAAAGAGTTTTTGTTGTTGTTGTTGCTTTGGTTTATTGTTTGCTTGTTTGTTCCCAGCAAGTCCTTGTTATTCACACTGAAACACAATGTCAGGTGATACCCTCTGACTTTGAGGCGCCATTTAAAATACGTATTGTCCCTTCCAGTTGTTGGAGAACATTCATGGTATTTCCAGAGTCCAGATTCCACAGAGGATTTCTTTAGCACCAAGGACAAACACTCTTCTTCCCCACGTCCCTATACATTACTGTACTCAAGCTAAGTCATTTTCTCTCTCTTCTTATCCCATATAAAGAGTTGAGAGTGACAGTAAAAGAGTATCCTAGAGAAGGTATAACTTATAGCTGCTTCAATTATTTTTTACCTTTCCACCTACTAAAGAGCCAAAAGGAGAAAACAGGGAACATTCTATGGAAATATTGATAAATATATGTCAGTTAAAGCTATTAAAATAAGGAAATAAGGGAATATTTATATCTACTAAATTAGGGGGGAAAGCATTAAATGTTGCTACCCAGACTGGTTTGCAGTGAAAATATCACACTTTGTAGTTGTTCTCAATTCAGAGCTGTACATTAGAATCCAGTGGGCAGTTTTTGTGACTTACCAATGCCAGACCTCCACCTCCACTCCTAACCCTCAGGGCTGGAGCAAAACAGGCTTTTTGAAAGTCATTTTCATAATATTTAAAGGACTCCAAAAATGTTGGCATTTCCGAACCTCATAATCTCACTTATGGTAAATTATCCTAAAGAAATAATTCAAAATAATGAGAAAGCTACATGAGAAGAGTTCACAGTTTTTTATTATACATAAAAATTTAAACAGCCTAAATATTTAATGGATGATGGTAATTTCTGTCCCCATCATCACACACCCACCAACATAACAGCACCTGCCTGTGTTGGGTTTGAAGCCCATCTAGTGCAGAGCTGGCTCTGGAACCGGGCCAAATGCAGCTTACAGGCAGATTATCTGTGACTTTAGTAGGGCTGGCAAAGTCAGGGACAATTGGTATTGATGTCATTACTGAAATTATATTTTTAAAAAAACAGACATTGCTTGTAAACGACCAGAAGGAAATAGAGAAAAATAGAAAGGATTTGGTTTGTAGGAATAGTGAAATTGTGCAATAATTATTTTTCTTTCATTTTTAATTCTGTTAACATAATTTTAATTTCTGTACAAACATTTTTAATGGGAACTATTGGGGGCCTAAAGAGATTTTTTTTTAGCTTTATTAATTAACCTAAAGATTAAAATGTAATAATATCAACTGGCCAGACTCAAGTAGCTTAAACCCAGTGCCTTAAGAATCACCATTTGTCTCAACCATCACAGAGTCTCTCTTCCTACCAGTGGGACAGAAAAAATGGATCTTTCTTCCATTACTGGCACACATTTGGATTAAGACATTGTCTCCCAGGATTAATATTATTCATTTTAGGAAATGGCTAGTATAAGCATTTTATTATATTAGCTAGTTACTAAGTCAGGAAGTCCTTATGGAATGATTCAAGGCAAGAACGATTTGATTGAGTGGAGTAGGGGAGGCTTCATTAAGATACAGTAAAAGCCCAGACTTTAGCATCTGGCACCTGGAAAAGAAAAACATTGCAAACGTTAGTTTAACCCTGAGCTTACTAGTTAACAGGGCTAACAGGCTGTTGGTCTTCTGTTCCCTTCCGGATACTTTTGTTGATAAATTGCTCCCAGGGGCTTGCATTGCAGATCATCCTTTATCATAGGACTTGTCAAACAAAGTATTACATGCTTTGGGACTTACCCTTAACAAAAATTCAAAAGGGATTGTGTGTGTGTATGTGTGTGTGTGTGTGTGTGTGTATTTTGTGCCAGGTATAGTCCCTGACATCCTAGACTTTATTATCTCACATCAAGACTCACTTGTTCAGTCTCCGCTATTAAGCAATCAGTTCACTTGAAGATGCTAATTATTGCTAATGGACGATATTGTTGTCTCTGTCACCAGGTCAATGGGTGGGTAAGAGATTTATTAGTTTTTTTTTTTTTTAAAGATTTTATTTATTTGACAGAAACATAGCAAGAGAGGGAACACAAGCAGGGGGAGTAGGAGAGGGAGAAGCAGGCTTCCTGCAGAGCAGGGAGCCCGATGCGGGGCTCGGTCCCAGGACCCTGGGACCATGACCTGAGCCGAAGGCAGACGCTTAATGACTGAGCCACCCAGGCGCCCCGAGATTTATTAGTTTTAAGCCCAAACGTCATTGTAGTCTTGATCCAGGCACTGGAGACCACTGGTGTTGATGTTCTGTATTTTTCTTCTTTTCCTTCTTGATTATTGGTAAAGGTTCAGTGGATGCAGTGCTTCTCAAATATTGGAATGCACACGAATCACCCGGGATCCTGCTAAAATGCAGATTATGATTCAATAGAGCAGGGGTAGGGTCAGATTCTGCAGTTCGAACAGGCCTTCAGACGACACAGATTGTGTTGCTTATCCATGGAATAAATATGCTTTGAAAAGCATGGACTAGGGAATGAGACAAACCCTGATGGACATAGGAGGAGAAATTAGTCTTTTCCTACAACAATATGACTATCAGCCTTCATCCCACACTTCCAGTAATTCAAGTGATCATTCTAAGTCTAAAATTTGAAATTTGCTACTGTTTTACTCTGCTCTACAGAGATTTTCTTTTTTCTTTCTTCTTTTCTCATCTCATCTAGGGAAAATTATGGGAATAATAACCTAGATAATTCCTTAAATCGCTTGTGTTCTTTAACATCCTTTTATTTAGGTTCTATATGTGGCATGCAGATTTACATGCAACCTAAGTATATATATTTCACTGGATGTAAAATTTTAAAATTACTGAATTTTTGTAAATAATATATAATGCTTTCAGAGAATGTGTATATTATGTAAATACTTATATGCTTGTTTGGAAAAAAGAGAAACAATTATTTTGGTAATGATGTAGCATAAAGAATCTATATTTGGAGTCAGATACTTGATATTAAGTTTGGGCTGTTTTAATTTCATTATAACTTTGGCAATTTTCTTATCTTCTCCAGTTGTTCTTCATCATCTGTAAAATGGGTATGATAACAATGTGAGGGAGTGTTGAAGATGAAGAGAAAATTTATATGAAACACCTTGTAAACTGAAAGCATTTTACAAAGTTGCTAAATGTTAATTATTATTAAGTTTTCATATACCTTGTCTGGAATCTCAGCATGTTTTATTACATTTCACATGCCAATATCAATGAACTGTATTAAATTTAAGTAAAGAAAAAAAACACCTCCTAAACTCATTGTACCTCTCGAAAGAAAATAAACTGTTATAATATCGACACAGAATTTATTAAGGAAGTAATCCCCTAAACAGTAAAAATGTGCTAATTTTTGAAAAATAATTATTTAAGCTATTACAAGCTCCAGTGCTTTTATAGCTGACATTTTTTCCTCTAGTTTTGCTAAATCTAGTAGTTTATCTCAATTATTAAGTGACACTAATACATAAGTATCTAAGAGGTGAAATAAATCCCTACTAACCTTGCATAGAAGGGCTTCTGAAACAATGATCAAACTTCGTAAGAATGCAAAAATACTCCTTAAATACGATAATCATTCAGAAACAGTGACACATGTATCTAATGAGTGAAAAATACTAATTTCCTTTTACTCTCCCCCAATATATGTAAATGTTAGCAAGCCTGCTGAAAAGGTTGAATCAGAGATTAGCTCAAAACCGTCAAGGAGAATATCAAAGTGGCACCTTCTAGGGCATGTAGGCAAACCAAATACTTAGTGGCGACAGGCTAATTTATCATAGTGCAGTTGCCATGGCAACAACAGTTCTTGGTGCCACGTGACCTAAAGCAGTGTCTGTTGACTGGCTCTAACTGACTGTCAGTTCAGCAAAGGTTCCACTGTTTCCAGTGAAAGGGAAGAGAGAGCATTGATACTTGTTGAAAAGGCATAATAATAATAGTGTATCTCAAACCATGAAAGCATCCCTTTGTCTCCTTGACATTTATTTTTATTCTGGTTAAAGGGACCCCTCTAATTTTTGTTACACAAAGGCCCCTTATTTAGTCACAGATTAAATATGTGTTTCCCTGTTTACTAAGAATACCATCTATGCCAATGGAATTACAAACAAGTATTTAAAATCTTCTATGGTAATAATATTTTATTTACAGTGTGCTAAATTTTGAACAGCATCTTTTCCAATATTTCTCATAAGCTCATAGGAAATCTGCTGCATGAAATATGAAGTAAATTTCCCTGAATATAATGTTCTCAGATATAAAAAAAAAAATGGAGCCTGACAGTTCTCCCCTCTGATTTGAAAGAGCATGAGATCTTTGGGAAAGGTAGACAATAGGTTTGCACATAATTTTTCTTGTCTCTTTGTCACTGGTATTTTCATTGATGGGTAAGTAACAGGGCCCACAGAGATAGTCACACTCTTTGATTCGACAATGCCACTCTTGGGATTGTATCTGGGGGAAATTCCACTAAATAAAGAGTTCTAGATATAGGGGAGAAAGAATGAGATTTGGAGTCAGATAGATATGAATTTCAAATCCTGGGTCTGCCACAGGCTCACTGAGTGCCCTTGGGGAAGTATTTTTCCTCAAAGAGACTCAAGTGCCCTCATTTGTAAAACAGACTTGAGAGTATCCACCCTGAACGGTGATTGGGAGCCTTATAAATCATACGTGCTAGGTGTCTGGTCTATGCCTCGTGTATCTATCAGAGCTCTCGGCGTGGGCTCCTTCTCAGGGGCAGCAGCATCTATAAAGCAAAACCTCGGAAATAATCCATAGGCCCCCGATTAGAAATAGGAGCTAGTAAATTCTATATTACCGAATTAGGTATATCAGCAGAATTATATATGATGTAATCATGAACATTTTGATTTTTAAAACTGACTTACGGAGGAACTTTTATTATACACAAATAAGAGTATTATGAATAGCAGAGGTAGAATTACGGGCTGCACAATACACTATCATTATGTGAGGTGTACATGTACATGTATGAAGAAGGTAATTTGCCAAATCAAAATAGTTAGGTTGCACGGTCGTAAGTGATTTCTGTATTAATATAGAACACCTCCTTTCAGGCACATTACTATCTTTTCAATTAAAAAAGGTAATGAAAGGAAAGAATATAGAGGTTGGAATGGTGAAGTGAGCCCCTTCTGGAGTCTACAGCAACTAGAATGCATCCCTAAATCCCTCTTTCTCTTTTACTTAAGAATGCTCATTCACCCAAGCTGTAGCAGACACTAAAATGTAGTTCTGCTAACACTTTTGAACATTTCCTTTATGTCCCCAGAGCAGTGCTGCTTCAAGTGAGAAACAGAAAAGAATTTGTAAGAAAGAATCCATGTGTGAAAGAATTCCATTTTATGTACCAAGGAGATAGAATAAGTGGAAGAGAAGTTCAATAGTGAAAGCAATTTGTAAGGTTGCTTAAAAGGTGTGGTTTGCATTTGGAATGCATTTTCTTTCGAATTTCGAATTTAGACCTTAGATACCCTGGCATATGGGAAGAACAGCTGTAAGTCCACGTTCTCGTGTTTTCCATAGGACTAAAAAGTTCATTATAGCCTCCAACTAATGATCACAGGAACGAAGAAACACACGATTTTCTAGCTGAGCTTTTTTAAGTAGCAGGAGAGCAGTTCATTGAGTGCCAGGTTCAGTGCTGACAGCCCAGGAAGGGGTGAGGAAGACAGATAAGAAGGCATTGACAGAGACAGCTGGGTAAGTCTCACAGTGAATGCTGACATGTTCTCCTCTCTCAACATTCTAACTCAACTGGCCAGCGTCCAGGTACTATTATCTACTCTGGCAAGGACAGGCCACATTTCACTTCATGCAAAAAGTATGTCAAGCAGAAGAAGTCAGTAATAGCCAAAGAAAAGTGCTTGATGCTTTTTTTTTTTAACACAATTCTTATCACGACTGCTCCGCCTCTGACCATGAGGTGATTCTTAATTTACATGAGGAGTGTCAGTGAATTTGTTGTTGTTATTGTTGCTCTTTTAAAACAGAAGAATATATATTTTAAAAGATTGAAACTATAGACTGAAATCCTCCCCTGTCGGTTTTAGTGAAAATTCCATCTCATTCATTGTTAGGGTCCTTTCCCTAGGCCAGCATCCCACCACACTCCAGTGGACTTACAGGCAATAATCAAAACAAGGGTGCGGTATTAGACCTTAGTCAAGTATGGCTGCCGCTAGCATTCTTACTGACAAGCCAAAGTGGTCTCTTGAAATTTGGTGGCCCTGTGCTTCTTTATGGTAATGAATGGGCCATATCTTTGGACTGTGCTTTTGCTTCCCTCGTTTACCCAAAGATTCATCTCTGAGATCTCATTGCTCTCTGACATGTAGCTAAGTTCCCATTGCATAGCCACAGACTTCTCCCTTTCCCCAAATCCCTGGGCAAATTACTTTCAAGTCAGAGGGAACTTCTGCTCCACTTCAACCTTTCCCATTCCCTTGGCCTCTTCTTCAGAAGGTTCAGCTTTTGTAAAACAGAAACCAGTAGGACTTATAGGCTCTGCCTAATTTGTGGGCAGCTTTATATATCCCCAGAGGCAACAAAACATGGGGGCTACTAGAATAGAGAAAAGGAAAAGAAAATACAGAGAGAGCGTGGGGCCGAGAGAGAGTGAGATATATATATATAGAGAGAGAGAGAGAGAGAGCGCGCGAGAGAAAGAGAAAGAGAGAGAAATAGTATTATCCATTAAGGTGCATACCTTCATGGTCGACTACAAAGTACAAGGAAGTTGTGTGTGTGTGTGTGTGCGTGCTTGTGTGGTTGTTATTGCTATGCGAAAATGAAAGCATGGAGGCGTAGAGTCATGGAGACAGGGAGAGATTGAAGCAAATGTGAATCAATAACTGCAAGATCACCAGGTTGAGTGGAGTAACGATTTGAGTTGCCTGATACAGGCCCTGGGCACTCCTATGTGAGGTCAGCTCTAGAGATCACTGTTTCATAAATCAATAACTGTTTCAAGTTTATTTGTTCTGACTTTGTTTTAAGAGAAAAGAATGCCATACCTTGTTTGTGTTGATGTTCATTAGATGATGTGCCTGTATTTGGATGTGGCATGAGATTTTATTTTGAGTGACATATAATCTTTGTGCATTTTAAAATAATGGATGAAATTATTAATAGCATTAATTGTAACTTTTTAAAATCATTTACACCCTCATTTTGACTTTGGCCCTTTAGATTAACTGGTTTGGGAAGCTTATTAACAGGGCCCAGATCACAGGCATGAATTTCTTGGGACCTGGCTAACCTGACTCCATTTCATGATTATAGATTGTACTTCTAACCCCAACCTGCCAGTTTTAAATGCATTTTTCTGGTCTCAAGGGGTATTTTGTAAGAGTATGTGAACAAATCAATGGAAATCGATTTCCTTTTGGAAAAAAACTCAAATATCATGACCTACATCTCATGAGTAGCTGGCACCTTTGCATATGGAAGACATAATTAATTCATTCATTTTCAAGTATAGCTGTCTACATGGATGTCAAGATTAAACAAATTTACATTAAAAACATTGTTTACTCTTGACAGATCAGTAGACTGAAGTCTACATCTGCAGGCAGGAAGTTTATTGCTCTTGAATGAGATCCAATTAAGCTTTTCAACATTTTCCAAGAGCATTCAAGAAAAGAGAAAAAAATATGTATGTATTCTCCTGCTAGTGATTCTTTACAACTAACCGGATAACTTATAGAATTATCTTCACCATTGGTAATACAATCTATTTAAAGTAATAAAGTAAAGAAGTCCCATTTTGTCTGTCAAACCATGCAGATACTATTATGAATAGTAGATGTGTCAGAAAGAGTAATGGGGAACTGCAGTTTTAGAGGCTCAAGTCATGTAAGTTGTCATCTGCTGCTCTTTTATTCTGGCCTTGACTAACCTTTTAATTTTTTTTTTTTGAGAATCATAATGCTTATGTTTTTGTCTTATTTTACTTCCAATGTCTGTGTAGATTTTTTTCCCAGATTAATGCTGTTATTTGAAACCTATTCCCATCTTTCTTATTTTTTTTATGATTTCTTTTTTGGATTGTAATACCATTTTAGGCTGAATCAAGATTGTGTGGGAAAGGCAACTGAGTTTAAAATGTAGATGTCACTTGCATGTTTTTAACTTTTCTGAGCCTGTTAAAAATGAGATCAGATAAGCACATTGTATAAGCTAATGCCATGTTAGCATGTAGCACATAGTAAAAGTAAGTGTGGTTGTGATTACTTATTTTGATCATCAGACATTGAGGGGTCTGGTCCAATTGCCTTTCAGCTACCTCATTATTGCTGACTTTAATGAGCAAGCTATTGAGAACTGTAATGATACCTGATAGCTATGTAATTTCATGTTGCAACACATCATAAAGCAGTAAATAAGTACAGTTAAGATCCCATGTGAAATACATTAAAAAGATTATAAATCCCATACTTTGGAAGATATTAACATTGTATTGAAGATATTATATCTATTGTATTATGAAACTCTAAACCCAGTTGGTAAATATTCTGTCCATCATTGAGTCATTCACCTGTTGATCACTGTAAGTGGACAGACATTGGGAACAAAGAAATAATAAGCTCTAGTCTAAGAAAGTACATAAGGGAGGCACGTAATTACAATGCAGTGTAATTACAGTTGATCCTTGAACAACATGGGTTTGAGCTATATGGGTCCACTTATACACAACTGTTTTTGATAAATACAGTAGAGTACTGTAAATGTATTTTCTCCTCCTTATGATTTCCTTAGTAACATTTTCATTTCTCTCTCTATTATAAGAATTCAATATATAATACATATACTATAAAAAATATGTGTTAAGCTACTGTTTATGTTACATAGGTAAGGCCTCCAGTCAACAGTGGGCTATTAGTGGGAATCAAAAGTTGTATGTGGATTTTTTACTGCGGAGGGGGGGTCAGCTCCCTTAACCCCTGTGCTGTTCAAGGGTCAACTGTTTTGTATTTAGTATAAAATAATTGGATACATGTAAAATTTCATTGTAAGCATTGTCATAATAGTGACAATAAAGTGTTGCATAAAAGCCATTAGATATGATGACCAGTTAATCACTGGTGACTTTCAATACAGCAATTTCTGTGGAACAAGTCCTGTAATGCTATTTTTTTCTTATTGTAAAGCCTAAAGAGATACATATTTTATTGAAGAATTCACAAAATACATGGAAAATGGAGATGAGGCTACCTTTTCATGAATGTGCTTGAGTTTGATCAGATTATAATATAGAATGAGTATTTCAGTTTATCCCCAAAGGATATCCTAGTCTTGTGAGGTTGAGACCTCATTGCCTCCTAGAGAATGCTAAGAACAAATCAGCTTTGATCAGAATAATTTTTTTGAAGATAAGAGCAAATGAAATGTTCTGGATGGTTTCAATGATTGGACCAAACTGTCAAAGGAAGCAGAGAGTAGGAAAGCAGACTTATTTTGTGACAATTTAGGTGCTGTTTTTTTTTTCCCCAGCTTCAGTCTACAATTATAGAATAAGCTGATTTTTAGCATGCCACTTAATTAAATAAGAATAACTTAGGGCGCCTGGGTGGCTCAGTCATTAAGCATCTGCCTTCGGCTCAGGTGATGATCCCAGGGTCCTGGGATCAAGCCCCGCATCGGGCTCCCTGCTCTGCAGGAAGCCCGCTTCTCCCTCTCCCACTCCCCCTGCTTGTGTTCCCTCTCTTGCTGTGTCTCTCTCTGTCAAATAAATAAAATCTTAAAAAGAAAAAAAAAGAATAACTTAGAAAGGGAAGAAGATACACATTGCTTAAAAACTAGTTCTAGCAAACAAATCTGAGTAAGTGCACTCCAAAGGAAATTTGAGAATCTACATGACAGAAACTAGGGCCAAATTTAGAGATGAAAGATCTAATTTGCAGAACCAGATACTGCCTCAGTATATTCATGGATTTTAAAGGAAGATTATAAGGAGAGAATAATCTTTTAGATTATTTTATATTTTCCTGGGTCGATATTTTATCATGACTATTGGAGTCTGTCCCACCTGGAATTAAATGTACTGTGTAACTATGGACAAACTTTGTGAGGCTTAGGTGCCTTTTCTGTAAAAATGGGAACATTAAAATATATAAAATATGATATGTGATGGTGATTGGCATAAGACTAAGCACAAAGTCAGTATTAATTTAATATTAGTTTAACATTACTTCAATTTCTTATATAGACATTGGTGCTTCACCTCTTAAGAAAATAACAAGAGCTAGAACATAAATTGAATACAAAAGCAATTTTATGTAAAATTTTTAAAAAGTAAACATATCTTTTTAACCTCTAGATTTTTCTAAGCCCTGACCTAAAATGCCAGTCCTGAGTTTTCTACTGATGGTTAGGTCAATTGCTCCCTATAAAAAGATGTTCAGACCAAAAGTAAGGAAGAAGTGGTGAGCTACCTGAGGGCCTTCACCTTGTTCAAGAAACCTCATCTCTATGACAGGTTGAAATATTATCATCTGAAGTCAGGAAGGAAGCACTTGAAAATTCTCACAGAGCAACCTCTTGTTCTTGTTTTGTCTTTGTTTTTGTTTTTTTGGTCTCTTATCTCAATTTATCTTTGATGAATGACAGGGGATTTTAAATCAACAGACTACGGTTCCAATCCTTTCCCTTTCTTTTTTGTTTGTCCTTCTGCAAATTAAATATAAATTTAGTCCCTTGTCTATAAAACTACAGTATGAATACCTATCTCTAAGGTTGGTTCCAGAATTAAATGAAATTATGTAAAGTGCTTGTCTTATTGGCACATAGTAAATATTCAGTTAATTATAGTAAAATTTAAAATTTCTTATTAATATAAATACATTATTACCTATCAAAATGTGGGATTTGTAATTTCTAAAATATATTTTATATGGGATCTTAACTGTACTTATTTAATGCTTCATGATGTGTTACATGATGTGTTACAAGATGAAATGACCTACTTATCAGATACATCACAGTTCTCTGTAGCTTGCTATACATCTCTAAAAATATTAGATGCCAGAATTTTTAAAATTTATAGAGCGATAACTTCTTCTAGTTCATTTCTAGTTTTCACTGATTATATCAGTTTTCCATTGCTTTGCTGCTATAACAAATCACCATAAACTTAGAGGCTTAAAACAACATAAGTTTATTATCTTACAGTTTGGAGATCAGAAATCCAAATATCAAGGTGTTGGCAAGGTCGCACTCCTTTTGCGGACTCTAGTGGAGGATGTATTTCCTTGCCTTTTCCATGTTCTAGAGGCTGTCTGCATTTCTTGGCTTGTAACCCCTTCTTCCATCTTCAAAATCAGTGGTCTAGCATGTTCATATTGCATTTTGTCTCTCTGACCTTTGCTTGCTTCATCACATCTCCTCTGATTCCCATTCTCTTGATTCCTGCTTTCCCTGACAAGGACCCCTGTGATTTTACTTTGTCCATCCACATAATCCAGGATAACCTCCCCATCTCAAAATCCTTAATTTAATCATATCTGTAAGATCTCCTTTGTCAGTTAAGGCTATGTATTCAAGATTCTGGGGATTAGGACATGGATATCTTAGGGAGCCATTATTTTGTCCACCGCAGTGAATTTAAAGGAAAGATATTTATTCCTTAAGGTCATTAAGGACATAATATGAAAAAGACTCAAGTTTAAGGTTCATATTTTCCTTTCCAAGTGTAAGTCAAAAAGGATATAGCAGAAGAAACTTCCATTGGATTTTTACCCTATGACAGAATTGTGCAAGGTAATGTACATAATTTAATTAAGTTATTTAAACCACACCCACTTTATTAGTTAGTTTGCTTTACCCTATTTCATAGAGGAGGAAACAGGAATTCTTAATCTCAGGAAACAAACTGAGGGTTGCTGGAGTGGTGGGGGGTGGGAGGGATGGGGTGGCTGGGTGATAGACATTGGGGACGGTATGTTCTATGGTGAGCATTGTGAATTGTGTAAGACTGATGAATCACAGACCTGTACCTCTGAAACAAATAATATATTATATGTTAAAAAAAAAAATAGAAGGTAGTAGGAAGGGAAAAATGAAGGGAGGGGCGGGAAACCAGAGGGGGAAAGGAAGCATGAGAGACTACGGACTCTGAGAAACAAACTAAGGCTTCTAGAGGGGTGGGGGGTGGAGGGATGGGTTAGCCTGGTGATCGGTATTAAAGAGGACACATATTGAATGGAGCACTGGGTGTTATACGCAAACAATGAATCATGGAACACTACACATCAAAAACTAATGTTATAATGTATGGTGATTAACATAACATAATAAAATAAAATTTAAAAAAATTAAAAAATAAGAAGAGGAAACAGGATTTATAGGGTAATTTGTCCAAAATCACTCTAATAGTGGTAGAATCAAGAATTTAGAACAAGCCTAGCCATTTTTAAAGTTTACATTCTTAACCAGATCATGCTCCACCTATAACTCACTAGAAAGACTTAAGGGGATTCCTAAAATATAAATAAAGTCTTTAGAGATTCCTATCTTGTTTTACATGGCTAATCACTTATCTCTTTCACCTGTGATTTTATCTTTTCCTAAACTAAAAATGGAAAACATGCAAACAGAAAATATTATTCTATTACATATATAGCTATTAAATATGAATAGTTTTGCTAAAAAGAGTAATTTTTACTTCATAACAGCTAATTGATACTTTTTACTAAGATATGCATAGATCTTGGAAGATAGTCAATCAAAATTAAAAATGTGAATGTGGATGCTGAAGAGCTTTGTAACTTTATTTAATCAAACAAATATACTGAGATGCTATTAAGTTTTTAAGGTTTTGTAGAGGGACCCTAGATTGCAAACTGCCCAGAGTAGAGATGAGACATTGAGAAAAGAGACTCTGGCAGTTTCAATGTTGAACTTCCTGTCTGAAAAGAGAGGCTAAATACAAATATATTAGGGGAAAATGGAAATAAAATAAAATATTGAATTATTACTAATGGTTTTCTTTTTTTTCTTTTTTTTGGCTTTTAAAAAAATTACTTACTTTTATTAGGACTTTTTTTTTTAGAGCAATTTAAGGTTCACAGCAAAATTAAGTGGAAGGGACGGAGATTTCCCATATAACTACACATGGCCTCCCCTTTATCAAAAAAAAAAAAAGTTTATCGATAAAACCAAAAGGTGATTTTTTTGCAAAGATCAACCATTTTTAAAACTTTGAGAAGTATGATTTCAAAATAAAATGTAAATTAACAATGTCATAAATGAAGTAGAAACACAGATAAGTTTAAACATTTATAAAAGATGCTATTTTACTTATCTAGATGAAAATGGATACTCCTTTAAGAAAATAAAAATTCTCAAGACTGGCTCAAGAAAAAATAGATATAAATAGATTTAGAAGAAATTGAAATGTCAGTCATAGAACTAACTTAAAAATTGTACAAGACCAGGTGGATTTACAGATGAATTCCATATACTTTCAAGGGACAAATTATTCTAAATTTATACAAATTATTTCAAAACCTATAATAAACAAAGGAATTCAATTTGGAAAGGCTACAGACTGTAGGATTCCACTTATATGACACCCTGGAAAAGTCAAAACAATGGATAGTAAGAAAGTCAGTGGTTTCTCAGGGGTTGGGGAGGAGGAAGGATGAAGAGGAGGAGCACAGAGGACTTTCAGGGCGGTGAAAATTCTCTGTATGATACCATCATGATGGATACATGTCACTGTGCATTTGTCCAAACCCATACAATGAGCAACACCAAGAGTGAACCCTAAGGTAAATTATGGATTTTAGGAGATTATGATGTGTCAGCGCAGGTTCATCAACGGTGACAAGTGTACCTCTCTGGTGGGGAGTGTTGATTACTAATGGATTTCAATGCCCTACTCTACCTATGTAGTAACCTAGTCTACTAATATTTTCTTTTAAATGCCAAATGAATGACCCTTTGAATTGAATAATTTATTACTTCCTAAAGCAAGTGTATTAGAAAGATAGTGAAATATAAATATTATTTCACCATTGAGAGTACTCAGATGATAATGAGAAGTATGATTAGTCTAAGTTAGAGTTGAAAACTCTAACCTTATGTTCCTTTCAGATTTGGGCTAAATGTATCTTTTGATACAAGAAACTAGAAGGCACAGTCTAGTAGAAAGGCTATCCAATGTAACTGGTGTAGATTGTTCCTGGTTGAAGGAACACCTCTACCATAACACCCAACAGCCTACTGATTTGGCTACTTTCATTCTCAGCCATCTTCAAACTTGTAAGAATATCTATGTGCCATATCATGTGATATAACTCCCTCCCAAATTCAAAATATGAACCATTAAGTTCATCTCACTTTCTCAAAAATTTGCCAATCTCAAGCCCAAGCTGTAGGTTTTAAACTGTTCACAAATTCATTTAAAAGCGACCTAAATGAAAGAGGAAAGATTATTGAGAAAAGGAAGAACTAAGTGCTCCAGACCTCCCAACTTTTTTAATTAGTTTGTTCTGAATAAGAGAGAGAAAGAGAGAAAGAGAGAGAAATGGAAGGAGGGAGAACTGTCTGAAAATCATTGTCCTAGCACTTTATACCTGGTTGACAAATGTATAAACATGTTTAAAATTAGAAGCTTGTAGTTTCAAATATTGAATTATAAACTCAAGGAACATAATATAAAAATGAATTGAGTTTCAGCATAGGTGTTTCAATTTCAAGATCTATTGTTGACTCATTTTTCAACTAAGATTAGCTTTCAAGTTTTGAGAATTTAAATGAGTTCAACCTGAAAAATCCTCCAAAGCAACTTGGAATTCATATAGAGTTCATATCAACAGATTTCATTTCAATTCGATGCTTACTGTATATACAGTAGAAAATAATGCAGTTGACTTTAGTAATCTATTGTTTTGTTTGTGGTGATTTATTTTTTTCTGTGTTCAAGTTCAGTTGATACTAGGAATACATTTGGAGATGTTTAAAATGGTTTTCTTTCATCAGTCTAAAGGCTTAGTTTCTTTTGTTTTGATTGTGATCAAATCTCATTTATTTTACTCTAGGAAATAATCATTGTTCAGCAACTCAAATTTAATTGAATTTATAAATATGAATTTTCAGTTCACTTAAGAGATTATCAAAGTGTTTTTCCAGTAGGATTGTATTATCCTCATTGAAGGAAGCAATTAAAGTGTATATGAATTTTATGATCTGTCCCAAATCATACAATAAGTGACTGTCAAAATGAGGAAAGAAACTGAAGACTCCTAACAAGTAGTATGTAGTATGTATTCTCACCATGGTGTTTCTTCATATATATATACTGACAATACAAGAATCAGAAATTGACATCATGATGAATTATGTGCTGTTGATCATACTAATTGTAGTAGTTGGGGTTATTTGAATCACTTGAGTGACTAAAACAAACCCTAAGGTCATTGCTATTCTTACTTGACACTCTTTTTTTTATCCTAAGCAGAACATCTTCCCCTGTGCCATTCTGAATGCATTATACCAACAGCTATAGCAAGGCCAAGTTCAAGGCCTTAGCAACCAGGGTGGTGCTACCCACTTCCTAGTCTTATTGAAAATGTCTTGGTAGAGGTGTTCCTTGATTATTTGCTAAATTTATCACTTACAAAATAATGTTGTAAGGAAACAGCCACATCGATCCAAGTGAATACAACCAGAGATCTTTAGGGAAAAATACAGAAATGGATTTTCTTTCTGACTTGGAATATAAACCAAGTTGTATAAAGAACTAAATATTTATGTTTTTTATATTTTTGATCAATTTTCATTAAGAAACTCTCTTTGGACTTCAAATGGAAAGGTTCAAGCAAACATAGGTTATTTGACAAGTGTGATAGAATAAAAAATATAAATATAGTTCAGGCAATATGCCTCCAGTTACATGTTTATTAAAACAAATTCAAAGAGAATTATTTAATCATTTGTTTGCACAGCATCTTCAAATGAGTGATTTAAAGTACATGGCCTAAAGTTTTGGAGGAATTGTCTCCTGGAAGAATACAATAATCTTAGATTTTAGGGGGGAATTGGGCACTCAGGGGAGAATTTGATGGCTTGTTAGACATATGTTTGTGAGAGGTAGATTTGGAATGACTAAGCAATGAGGCAATGATTTCAATACAAGTCATTGTCTTCAGATAAAAACAAAAACACATTGAATCGGCAACATGTGCTAATCAAATATATATCAAGTGGCCAGCAAATTATATTAAGTAACCTTTTTAAATAATTTAATTCATATTTTAATTTTTGTCTAATATTAGTTCAAATGATAAAATAGCTCAATATGAAGAAAAGAAAAATAAAATCTATTTTCAGAACTCTTCCTTTAAACAATATAATCAAGATAATAAAATAATTTAAAACACCCAAATAAAATGATATTATGATAAAAATTTCTAGATAGCCAATCAATCCTGGAGGCCAATGGGCTACAGGCCAGTACATCAAAGGTCACAAACGTGAGGCCCACAGGTACAATGTTTGCACAGCCAACATTGTGCCTGTTCTGATTATTGATTGCTGCATAACAACCGAACTCAAAATGCAGTGGCTTACACAACAATTTATTTTTGAGCTGTCTCATGGTTCTGTGATTGACTTGGGCTCAAATGGGTAGTTCTCATTGGGTCTCATGGGTTTTCAGTTAGATGGTCTCTGTGGTTCTAGTTCTGTGAACACTTGAGTGGGATTAATATCTAAGATGGCTCTTCCCTCAAATCAGATGCCTCTGTGATCTGTGAGGCCACCCTGTAGCAGAGCAGCCTGGATTTCTTTTTCATTCCTTTTTTTAAAAAATTTTTTATTGTTATGTTAATCACCATACATCACATCATTAGTTTTTGATGTAGTGTTCCATGATTCATTGTTTGTGTATAACACCCAGTGCTCCATGCAGAACGTGCCCTCTTTAATACCCATCACCAGGCTAACCCACCCTCCTACCCCCCTCCCCTCTAGAACCCTGTTTGTTTTTCAGAGCCCATAGTCTCTCATGGTTCGTCTCCCCCTCCAATTTCCCCCCTTCTTCCCCTCCTGCTATCTTCTTTTTTTCTTTTTTAACATATAATGTATTATTTGTTTCAGAGGTAGAGGTCTGTGATTCAACAGTCTTACACAATTTACAGCACTCACCATAGCATATACCCTCCCCGATGTCTATCACCCACCCACCCCATCCCTCCCACCCCCTACCACTCCAGCAACCCTCAGTTTGTTTCCTGAGATTAAGAATTCCTCATATCAGTGAGGTCATATGATACATGTCTTTCTCTGATTGACTTATTTCACTCAGCATAACACCCTCCAGTTCCATCCACATCGTTGCAAATTGGATTTCTTAACAGGAGCCAGAAAGCAGAGGTTCCAAGTCCTGTTTAGGTCCAGCTCTGTAATTTGTGAAGCCCAGTGCAAAATAAAAATGTGGGCCCCACATTCTACCATCATTATAAATTTCAAGATGATGAGAGCACAGCAGTAAGCCAAACATGAGGCCCTCTGAAGCATGGGTCCTTTGTGAGGGTACCATTCACATGCTCCTGAAGTGGACCTTGGCTCTGTGAAAAGACATGTCTGCTGCTGACTCAGTGTCACTTGTACCAACTCTCTGTGGGGGGATGTCATGTACAGATAGGGCATAAAGAATTTATAGTGGCTATCTTGGAAGTAAGCAAACATGGTCCTTTAAAAAGAAATGGAATTAGTGGCTGATATTGAAAAGCAGATGATTTTACATTTTTAAAAAAGTCCATATTTCTGTCTCCCATTAAACAGTGGGAAGCTCTGGGAACAATTATTTGTAGCTGAGAAATGGCTAGCTCTTTCAGACAGATCATGAAAGCTCCATTCCCCACACTCAGTACCTGACACCCTTCATACTTATGTTACCTGACTGACCAGTGCAGGCATTTGGGTTTGAGACCTTTTTGTGTTACCAGCATAAAGTGTTGTTTTATTTTTTTTAATGATGTAAATATATATTCTGGTAACTACTGTATAAAATCATATGCATACTATTATAATTTTTGTATAGTTAAAATTTTGATTTTGTACATCTTTTTCCTTTTGATTTCACATTGTTTTCCTCTTAAAATAAACTATGGATTTAATTCAGTAAAAATACAGTATGATTTACTTAGACAAAACATGAATAAACTACAAAGCCTTGTATTATCTAGCAAGGGCTCATTCATACTTAATTTCATATAATAAATTTTATCACAGTGGCATAGATTTTATCTAATTATTTTAATTATGGCTGGTCTTGTTTATGGATATTAACTAATAACAATATAATAAAAGAGGCAAATGAGCAAGAGAAAAAGTTCTGACCAATAAACATCTTACAAATCATATTCTACAAATCATATTCATATTCAAAAAGTTCTGACCAGTAAACATCTTACAAATCATATTCTACATCTGTAGACTATGTGGTGAGATAATTAAAAGAGACCAGGATTTGGTTATATTAAAGCCAGTGTTGCTATGTTAAATAATCTTTGTTAGTGCTAACAGTTATTTATGAAGATTTCTTACCATAATTAATTTAGCAATTATATTCTCTATATTTTTTATGTATTTAATGTACTTTCAAAATAATATTTCTGTATATATGTTAAGGAGCTGCATATATTTCTCTAAACATTTAACAATATGGAAGCACAATACTTTCCTTTTGTAACTTTCAACTAACTATAATTCCCACATGAATATTAAAACTGAAAATGCAGTCCAATTAAAATTGATAAGAAAATTAAACATCTTACAAATACTACATCATTCACTTTTTTTTTTTTAAAGATTTTTTTTTTTTTTTTTATTCATGAGAGACAGAGCGAGAGAGAAAGGCAGAGGGAGAAACAGGCTCCCAAGGAGCAGGGAGCCCGATGCGGGACTCGATCCCAGGACCCTGAGATCATGACCTGAGCCGAAGGCAGACGCTCAACCATCTGAGCCACCCAGGCGCCCTACATCATTCACTTTAAAACCAATCAACTCACAATTTAGTTGCTATGGCTAATTATTTCTCAACAAATTTTCATATATAATGTTGACTTTATTAAGAAATAAAGCTCAAATTTAAAAAGAGCCCTTTCTCTTCATGCATCCAAACATATTTATTTACATTCTAAAATTGAGAAGTTATTCTAGGAGATAAAGACATTAAACATTATGTTTCATAAAAGTTACTATACTTTCATAAAATTATTTAAAATGTCATCTCCAGTGGGCATTGGTCAAATTTTTCCAAGCTGGTTTATTTGTATAAATTTTGCACATTTCTTTAAGAGCTGTAGAGTTTCTTCTCAGAAGAGGGAAGATGGCAGATTTGGGGTAAAGTAATTAGGGGAAAAAAAGATGCTGAAAGTTCTTTACTGGAAACAACTAACCACATTTTGTCTTATTTTCTAATCCTGTGCATCTTCACTGACAATCAATTGCATTGACCAATAAATGATTTTGTTATGGGAGAGTGGTAGGTGTATAGTCACAGAAGACTGCTTGGGGTTAAATACCATGAGCAAGTCACTTAGCCTCTTCATTCCTCAGTTCTCTCATCTGTAAAATGGAAAGAGTAATGGTGCCTACCTCAGAAGATTTTAACTAAGTTAATAGATTTAAATAAGTTAATGTTTGAAAAGTTTTTGCTGCAATGACTGGCACATAATAAGTGTTACATGATTGTTGGCTGTTGTCACCTTTTGTCTTTATTATGGTGTCCCATACATTTTTTTTTTTCAATAGAGTCTTACCTAAAAAGCTAAAAGACAAGATTGATGTTCTAATCCAGTATTTTCAAATCTTATTTCACCATACTTTAAAAATTTAACCATATGAATCTTAGAAATGAAGAGTAAAAGGAGGCTGGAGATGGAAAAAAGTCAGTTCACAGCCACGGTTGCTAGGGTCTGTGAGAGAGGGCAGACAAGAGGACAGGCGGTAGAGATTGGACTCTTTTGCAGAGGGTCCTGCCGGATGGTAACTGTGTTCTTCAAACTAAACTGGGAAACCTCCGGAACTTCAACATTTCCTAAAGGCTTCAGAATCAACGCTTCTAAAGGAATCAGCATCTGTCTGCATCCCGAATGGTCATATATGACCCTAAGATGAATTGGCTTGAGAATGTGCTTGCTGTAGAAATTTTGTATGTGCCCCTTTTCTTCTTTATACTTGCACTTCCTTCTCTCACTCCCTAAAGATCTCAGGGATAGGTTAAACATGTTCCAAGATGAAGCAATCTTGAGGAAATATTTTTAAAGCTTTCTGAGTGATATATGATATAATCTCCCTCTTCTAGCTCCTGAAATCTTCAGTATACATCCAATAAATTAATGAAAACAAAAAAAAATCTCCAGTCACACAACAAAGAAAATTTAGGATATTGGTAATTGTATTGAGAAACAAGATGGCTGAATAAAAAACTCTTTTATAAGTCAGTTAATTTCCAGTTCTTTCTTTTCAATAAAATTGAAGGTGATGTTAATTGAGTTGTCAGCTGAGAGATCATTAACAGTAATTTTTTATTATAGATTACAGAGTGATTTCTGGCACATAATTTGGAAGGAGTTCAAAGAACTGAATGATACTTTATAACAAAACTCCTTAGATTCTGATTTTCTTATATATGTGTATTAGTTTTCTCAGGACTGACATATATAAAAATAAAAACTAATAATTAAATTGATATTGAATACTGTCTTACTATAGCAATAAAAATAGATACAAATTCAGATGAAAATTCAGATATGAATACAAGAACTAATTGAGAAAGGTCATTTATCTCATTAAGAAATGAATTTTTAACACATTTTTTATTTTTATGTTTAGTAATTATCAAAACATATTTATTTATTTTGATCAAATATATACTAATAAAATAATACCAAATACTAAAAGCTAAATCTTGAAGAAAAATATTAACACTTAGATTCTCATGATCACAGAAATTTTTTAAGTTTTTATTTATATACATATTTTTGGCAGAAATTTATGAGAGGATGATCAACACAGATCTTTCAAATTAAAAAAAAATTATTCCATTAAAATACAGTGTTGTGGGAGAGGTGAAATAAAAGTTCAAAGAGAAAAAAGAACAATGCACAATATTTTAACTGCTTAAGCAAAACTTGTTGATGTATTTTACTTTGTAATGTATGTTGTGCTTATTAATGAGGTGACATTTATAATCAACTGGGTATAAATATAAAGTTAAAAACAAATTTTCACCTGCCAATATTTATGGCATATTGGGAATTATATGTTTTCAAATGTTAAATTTATGAAGAAACATTTTAGATGCTAAATGTATGAAAGTACATACTTTTTAAAATATTCTTTTGGAAGGTGTATGGGCAAAAATGCTTAAGAATCACTGACGTGAAAACTTCCAAGGAATCATCTGGTTCAAATACAATGCGATTATTTTGAAAATGAAATATTTACTCCATGTATTTCATAAAATTTTATTTGGAATCTTATCTAGAATTGCTTTAGAAATATTTAGTGTTATGATCTTTAAAAACCTATTTTTGCAGCACCTGAGTGGCTCAGTCGGTTAAGCATCTGACTCTTGATTTCGGTTCAGGTCATGATCTCGGGGTTGTGCTATCAAGCCCTGAGGAGGGCTCTGCACTGGGCATGAAGCCTGCTTAAGATCCTCTCCCTCTCCCTCTGCCTGTCCCTTTCTAAAACAGCAACAACAGCAAAAACTATTTTTAATTTTTTGTTTTTGCTTTGTGGAAATTCTCTTTGACAATTTGATATTCCTCCTAAAAATTAAAAAAGAAGTAAGACCACACAGCACATTGAAATACACAAAGGGCCAGACCTTTGGAAGTTTTTTGGGAGGGTGGTAGCCGGGGAGGAGAAAGCCAGGGATATTAATTACAACACTATTTAGTGTACTACAAAATTCCCTTTTGTAAATGTTAATAATATAATCCTTTTTAAGTACTTAATTAAAAAGTGACATTTTAGAAAGCTGTACATGGATAATAAAAGTAAGCCACTGAGGTTCTTTGGGGGATGTTGGTATTTTGATGTAAGTTTTGGACTAACAATATTTTGAAGAAAAAAAATAGTTCATTTAAAAAATTCAGAGTAGGAACTCCATGATTGACAAAATAGGTCAATGCATTTGAGAATGAAGAGAGAAATTTCTGAGGCAGCTGCTCTTTATTTCCCCAATTCAGAATAATTAAAAAGGTATCTATCAGACCAAATGTTGAGTAGTAACAACTATTATTGACCAAATGTTTTCTTTAGCTGTCTGCCTCACAGAACCACCATGCCACTTGCTGGCAACTGAAGACTGGATGACTTACAGTCCCGTTTGGGGATGCAGAACAAAAGATAAGGAGAGCCTGCTTCCAGAGCAAAGCCCATCAGCACGATGGGGGGCAGATAATATTAGGTCCCCCCTCAAATGGATCTGTTGACAAATATATATTTATAAATATATTCTAAAGAGACAAATCTGAAAATTTCTATCTTTAAAATCTTTATTTTAGGGGCGCCTGGGTGGCTCAGTCGTTAAGCATCTGCCTTCGGCTCAGGTCATGATCCCAGATACTGGGATTGAGCCCTGCATTGGGCTCCCTGCTCAGTGGGAAGCCTGCTTCTCCCTCTCCCACTCCCCCTGTTGTGTTCCCTCTCTCCCTGTCTCTGTCTCTCTGTCAAATAAATAAATAAGATCTTTAAAAAAAATTTTAAAATAAAATCTTTATTTTAAAATATACCACAGACATAAAAAGGTGAAAAATATATATTCATAGTTCACATAATAATAAATGAGTACCCAGGTTAAGAAGTAGAACATTACAGTACCTTTAAAAATGTATTTCTTTTTTAAAAATAGCATCTATGTCATTGTTCTGATTTCTCCCATTCCATTTAGGATGCAAAAATTTTCTGAAATTATAAGTGTCATTCAAAACTTCTTTAGCTGTCAATCATTCTTATTTTAGTGCCGTCATTTTCATTAGAATCATGCTGTACTAAAATCTCTAAGATCTTACTATAATCTAATTTCATTTAAGAAAAATTTCAAGTGACTGTGCAGTGAAATACCTCTAAATCTTCAGGTCTAAAGACTTTTTAAAGTATAATTTCATTCTTCAAATGGTGTGGGGTTTTTTGTTTGTTTGTTTTCATGTTATCTATGAAGAAACAAGGAACTGTGTCATAAAAGATGACTATTCTATCTACAAAAGAGTTACTTCTGCATTCTGGAAAAGATATTTTAATTTTACTAATTGTAACTTAAGTGTACTGTGAAGCCTCAGAAAAAGGCTATGTTCCCAACTCTAGTTTCCCTAGATAATGCTACTTTATTTAATCATTTTCCCTTTCTAATCCTAAAATCAAAATAACAATTTGTAGCCTCTCAGAGAATAAAGATCACTTGAGTCTGTTTTCAGGGATTCTTACAGACTGATCCCAACCTTATTTCCCACTAAATTCTGAGAATAATCTGCTTCAAACAAACCTGTTTTATATATTCACACATCTATCATTCTCTACCACCCATCTAGATTCTGTCCACACAAAAACGGTTCTCATTCTAGATTCATACACAGTAAATTTCGTTTCTTTGATCACATGAGGTTTTTATTACCTGTACTATCTTTGGTACCTATCCTATGTTGTATCTTGTAATTCCATATGTATATGTGGCTGCATGCTCCATGAGGTCAGGGAGCACATGCATATTAGGAGTTTTAAGAATCTGTGTTTGGAGGGTGGTGGAAGCAGTACATGATACATTATCAGTCCCAACTTTAATATAAGCCTTAACCTAGTATTACCAAGCCTTAAGGCAACCCAGTATCACCTTCAAAATGTCATTATAGCTGTATTACTATTTTATTGCCTGGGTTGATTTTGGTTGGGGATAAGCAAAAAGCCGACTGAGTCTTTCTTACCACTAACCCCTTTTAATAAACTCTGGCAACTCATTTTGTTCTCCCCGTAATTAAAAAATTCCTCATAGCTTTTCCACTTTGTGAATTAATGAATTTTCTCATTTTTAGTATTTCAAGTCTAGTATAGTCTACTGTCAAAGCTGAAGTAACTCATCAAATTTGAATTCTCCCTTCTCTGTCTTTGAGCCAGACCCAAGCTCAGAAACTTATAGGGGGGTTGGGGAAACAGTTACTACTATACATCTCTCTCCATTCGCTGAAATACTGCTGGCTCTTCCCAACCTGGGAAAAGAGAGGAAGAATAGAAGAGGGCATGGAGTTAGAAATACCTCCCTTGGAACTAAGAGCATTTATACATTTTTCAAGAATGGCCTCATTTTCAAGTTGGAGGTGACAATTGGGACCATTGAGGGGACCTTGGACTCCCATTCTCAATGTCCATGCCTGTACACACATAGACACACACGTGTAAAGACACACATGTAACATATGAAAAAACACACAGAGACATGCATGTTCACATGTAGTCCTTCTGGTGTGCCACCAAGAACAGCAAAGCCTTTCTTCATTCCTAGCCAGGGAACATCTGCTGAGGGGCCCTACCCCTTGTGTCCCTGTACCCTGCTTTTAGAGTGATAGGAAGAGTGGCTCCCAAGAGTTTCATACTTCTCTGAAGACCTTGTTATGTCTTCCTATGTATAGTGCCTTATACATAGGAACCCTTTCCTGAGTCATTGAAATTCCCCAATATCCTCGGTCACACACAGATTTCCCAGAATACACCAAGTGTAGATAGATGACTTATTTTTATTACCGTGACCAAGGAGAAGTTATTCTAAACAACTTTAATATAAAACCAGATTTGACATCCTTAGTTATGAGTTACCTACTGCTAACCTTAAGAATTGAAGAGGCGCCTGGGTGGCTCAGTCTGTTGGGTGTCCGACTCTTGGTTTTGGCTCAGGTCATCTCATGGGTCGTGAGATGAAGCCCTACGTTGGGCTCCGTGCTCAGTGGAGAGTCTGCTTGAAAGATTCTCTCCCTCTGCCCCTCCCCCACTCTCTCAACTAAATAAATAAATCTTTAAGAATTGGGTAGTGTTCTTTTTTCTTATATGTGGAAACTGAGAGTCAGACAGGTTAATTAATTTGCCCGGTGTCACACGCTTGTGACAGAGGCTTCTGATCCTCTATTCTTTGTGATCACCACATAGCCTATTTCAGTAAGTCAGTTAAACATTGATAACTTCCCAATTTGCCTTGTGAAGAATGCTATGAACCCCTACTGAGTGGTACATTACCCTCTGTGATCATGGACAAACCACTTGAACTTCTTGAATTTCAATGATCTCATCTGTTAAAATAATCTTAATAATGCCTACCTCAGAGACTTCTTGGAATAATTAGGAGCTACAATACCCAAGGGCAGGGACTATATCAAATAGTGTATGACAGATAAAAGGCACTTACCATTGTTTGAATTGAATTAAATCTCATGGATAATAATAAGATTTTTGCCTTAATTTTCAACTTCCTATTTGTTTTGTTGTTCCTCTCTACCATCAATGGAGTGGCATTTAGAGGTACTCACAGTAAATAATGTATAGTAACTTTTGAGAGGAATACAAGTTTAAAAGAAGAGGTCAATTATTATTCTAAATCTTATTCCTATAGAATTCTGTATTAAAGAACTTCTAGATTTTCTTGTGAAAGTCAAGTTCTATATACCCAAACCAGAAGTTTTATATCAAGTTGGCAAATTAGATACATTCCATTTATTCCATGTTTCATGTGCAAAAGTTCCATGAAGTTCTTACTTTTCTCTGATTTGAGAGGAGCAAAGTGCTCCTTGCATAATTCAATGGCTCACAACGGCTTCAGATGGAAGAAAAACTTGTAACAGTTGCAAGATGATCAGCTATCTTCTTGTCATCAGGGGTTTACAATCTGAGCACCATATGGTTAGTGTCATTTATTTTACACTCCTGCATATTCTTTCATTCTTGCAAATTACCAGCTAAGTTGTATGTTCACCTTAAAGGAATTCAAAATATATGGCAGGTTGTCAGATTTGCCCACACAGTATCAGATGTCAGACCACCCACTGAGAGTTTTAATTGGAGTTACCTTTTGCTGAGTGGATGGGAATTATGTGACTTTTGATTCTGCAGTTATAATGGAATATTTTATAGATGATCACTGTCATTTACAAAAAGACAAGAAAAAAAAAGAGCAACTTAAAGTTTCCTTTTCTGGGAGGAACAAATCTTTTTATCAAAGTGTATGTCTATCCAATAAGCTCTTTCAAATTAATTCCTCCCTAGAATTCCCCCTGATGACACCTGATTGCAAAAGAACTAGTAGGTGCTTTCATGGTGAGAAGAGACTATCTATCCCAGCATCTGCACTTGATGCTTTTAGAAATGATGAATGTTTTAGCTAGGAAACTCTGCTCCTCCTGGGAGATTTATGCTTCAGTGCCATCTATCAAAAATGTAAATTGCATATTACTTCAGGTTGGGGCTGATTATTCTAATTATTATTATTTATTATTTTTGAGCACCATCAGTGCTGCACTGGGTGACTCTGGTGGAAATGTTCCAGTTAGAGGAGGAACTGTTATTTTCATATTTCTTAAGCGACATCGATTTGTATGGCTAACATTTTAGCAATAAACAGCAAAATGTAGAACTGCAGCCTGCTGTGAAGGGAAGTCTACACATTGAATGAACACTGCAGGGACATACTCATAAATATTCATTAAACAGGGTTTCATTGAAAATGAAATTTAAGTACTTAAGGTAATGCAATCCAAGTCAGTGAATAGCTATTCCACCTCAGCTAAGGAAGCAAGATAGAATGAGATAATCTAAGAAAGGAGGATAAAGTTTAGACGATGCCTTTTGTACTCCAAACTATGAATTAAGAAAATGGAGAGTTAATTCAATTGTCATATTTATCCTGGTGCCTCTGATGTCCAATCTTCATAATAGAAAGTAACAGTGTTTTTTAAACATGCTATCATCATATGAATTGGAGAAATGGTTTGAAGATCTAGAGAGTTCCTGTAGACGAGGTAAGGACATGTAATCTCCTGGAAATAGCACTCAAGGTAGCCTGCTTCTTAAAATCTGTGTGGCCTCTAGTAAGTCACTGAGCTCTATGATGCTGTTTCCTACCTGTAAAATGAAAATAATGCTACTCCTCACTCACATGCTTTTGTTAAGGAGGGTGTGTGTTTGCAGAGGTGTTTTATAAATGATAAAGCACCATGAAACTATCCATTTTTACAATTCCCTAGTATTCACTTCAGTCTACTTGCGGAATGTAGTTCCAATCTCTATGATTGCTTATTTATACTGACATTTTTACATTCATTGTCTCTATTCTCTTATAATAGATGAATTAATAAATGAATCCAAATACTTGATCAATAAATATTAAATGAGAACTGATTATATCCCAAGCATCATTCTGAAGGCTCAAGATAAAACAAAAAACAAAACAAATAAAATATCCCACCTGCATAGAGCCTATGTTTTATTTAAAGAAGGCCAACAAGATGCTAACATAATAACTACAGAGCAGATTAAATTTGTTACAGATGGGAAGTGCTTTGGAGGAAAATAGAGCATGGAAGTGGGATCGGGAGTATGAAGGGTGGCAGAGGTGGAGGGGAGCTGGGTATAGTATTTTCAAAATAGATTGGCCATGGAAGACTTCCATATGGAAATATTTAAAGACATACTTTGAAGTAAGTGAGTAAGCAAGTCCTGTGGATAGCTAGGAAAGAGCATTCCAGGCAGAGAAGACAACCAATGCAAAGACCCTGTGGCAGAAGTATATTCCTGGTGTGTGAGGAACATCACTAACTCCTGAGGGATTGGACAGAAGTGAATGAGGAAAAGAGTGGGTAGAAATAGGGTTAGAGAATAGGAGGCCAGATATCATTGGGAGTTTTAGGTCATTGAAGAATTTTACCTTTCACTGTGCATGAGTAGAAAAAGAGAGTTTTGAAAGGACATGTGACAAAACCTGACATATTTTAACAGAATCACTCTGCCTTCTTTGTGGAAGAGTTAGGTGACCAGTTAAGATCTTATTGTAATAATTCAAGTGGGAAAAGATGGTAGATTGGAGAAGGGTAGTAACAGTGAGAATAGTGAGAAGTGCTACGATTCTAGATGTCTTTGAAGGTTCTGCCAAAATAATCTGTTCATACTTTGGATGAGTGATGTGACAGAAAAAAAAAAAACAAAACCAAAACCAAAAAAACAAAGCCAGGAGTCAGAATAACTCCAAGGTTCTTCACCTGAGCAAATGGAAGAATTGGTTTCTGTTATGTGAAGGCAGATTTTGTTTTGTTTTGTTTTTTAGTGTGTTTGTGTTTCGGTGAGCATGTGGATACATAGGGTCAATATTAGACAAGTTACTTGTTTATATTTTTCCAGCTATTTTTAATGAGTTTTCCTGTTCCTACTGTTATCAAGCAAAAAGTGGTACTATTTCAAACTGATTTATGTTGTTGTGGCAATAGGTTTGTCCTTAATTTTGTTTTGTTTTTTTTTTAAGTTGATTCATAAGAAACAAATTGGGCTATAACTCCTCTTTCTATATCATTTTTGTTATTTATTACTAAACTATATATGTATAGGGAAAATATGTTGGTATGTTTTGATTAATTCCAGTATACTGGAGAGCAATGAGTTATATTCAGTCAGAAAATGAACTCATCCTCAATTCGGCAATTTGTGAGAGAAAAGGAAAGTGCATATTATTTAAAAAGTGTGATCAGATTTTTCTACAAATTAAATCTGGGAGAAGAATAGGAAGACAAAACAGCAGCAACATTCCTGTGCAGGAGAACCGTTGAGATAGTAACCTCAGCCATGGTGACTGAAGTTTGTGTGTGTGAACAGATTCTTTGGGGATGTGGGGGCAGTGGGTGGAGGGAACTAAGCTGCTAAACGGGTGGAATTACTAAAATGTTTTTTTTTTCCTTCATTCACTGTGATTCAAATGATGGTTTCCTCACATTTCTTCTAGGCTAAAGACAATGAATCTTGAAGGCTATCTGTCTGGGTAACTGGCTGAGGACCAGGGAATGACTGATGTGCATGCAGGATGTAGTCAGGTGAATGTGACTCATGACATGCACCGGGTGCCTCAGGGAGCTGCTGTGTTATAACTTGAGCTTATGTGTAAGTGTGGGAGTATCTGCTAAGGTTCTTTTGGTATAAACCACCCGAAAGCAAGGAAAATTAGCGTAAGCATCAAGATGGCTGGTGTCATGGTGAGGGTGGGATATACTGGGAGGACGCTCAGAGAATCATAGGAAGTCCCAAACAACAACATCTTGAGGAGGACAGGTGACAAGGAAGCTCAGGGAGCCCAGGAACCAATAGGAGAGGTACCAGGTATGAGCAAAATAATACCTTGGAAGTCATTGAATGATTGAATGGAACACGCAGAAATCAATGGTCAAAAACATGAGAAGGAACACATGTAAACATTCAGAAGGACATTGGAGTCATCCAGGACAATTATAGAACTTAGACTAGAAAGGACCACAGATGAGATGGTGAAGTCTTTAGAAGTTCAGTAAATGGCGTGAGAAGGGGGCAAAGAAAAGTGCCGGTTTGGAAGCTACATCGTAGATAGAAGGGACGTGCTTCCCATCACTGGCCTTGCAAGTCAGATAAAAATGAACCTCACTAGCAGAACACTTCACAATAAACCACATTTCAGGTAAGGCCAGAAGTTAAGAAGAACTGTGGATAAGGGAGTTTGATGGCTACAGATGGGGATTCTAGAGAGAGGGCATTGTAAAGGAAGTGATAAGAAGGGGTAGAAAAATAGCTATCTTGGATGATGAATACAGATAGCAGGCATTTGAGACAGTTTATTTAACTTGCCACAAAATTACAAGTGACTGAGACCTACTGGTGCTTAGGAGAACCCCCAAGCACTTTAGGAGGAGTCAGATTTGATATAATTAGTTATTGCTCCTTCTGGCCTTTTCTATTTCTTCTTTCAGAAACATATGAAAAGATGATAATGACTATCAGATAAATCAACTGAGCTTTCTTGTGATATATTATTTACTTTCCCTTAATGTAGACACAAATCCCATTAGGCTGTGACTAGGTTATTTCTGTGTTCTGAATAACATCAGGCAGACTCTCACTGCATTCCATAAATGTTAATCTCAGATATTTCACCAAATCTCAAAGGCTCAGTTTGCTTTTGATAGATTTTCTTTCTCTTAAGATATTTATCAGATCACAGTCCTTTTTATAATTATATATTGTAATCGAGTAATGATATTTTCCTAAGAACAGTATAATAAACAAGTATTTTATTCGTTGAAGGAGAAATGTTTAACAGCTGAATAATGCACAACACTGTTCTCAGTACAAAGGAAGGTGCAAAAGACATTGGAGCACTTTCTAGCACAAGTAAAGCAACTATATATAAAGAATGATTTTAAACAACATCTAACAATCTAACAATCATGAAAGAAAAAGTTGAGATGTTTTACATTCTGCGGCAGATAAATAAAACAATGAATACCCAAGTTCCTCATTCTATTTTGTTGTTTTACGAAGGGGTTGCAAGAAAAAGTGAATAACAATGTGAATAGTAAAGATATGCATTTGAATTATAAGCAAATATTTTTATTGATTACGTGCTAACTATAAGTTGCATTAATATTATAAAACTCAAAAGGTTTTTTTAATGAAGGATAAGAATTACTTTGAAAAACTACTCACTTCTCATTGAGCTGCTGAGTTGTTTGGCCCTTTTGTGCAGCAGAGATCACATTGTACACTTTATCTTTATTCCCAGTAATTAAGATTTTCCCCTTATCTTTTATATCCTGAAAAAGCACACTCTATAAATAAGTTACAATTTTCTTGTTTTTAATCAGTATTCTCAAAGTATTTTTTTTCCAGAAAACCTCTTAATGGATCAGTCTTGATCACAAAATAAACCTTTAGGTAAAGATCAAATCACCGGGAGGGTTGAGGTCATAGCTTTGCCACCAACATGTCCTATTTAATTATCTGATGAGGTTGATTTAAAAACTCAGGAATATCTCTTTAAAGAGATAAGAGATTATGCATGCCTGTGGTAAATTTTCCAATAAAAAAGCCAACACTTGCTTATTGCCAGTCCCTTTCCTAGGTAAATTTTATTTTCAGGATTTCATTGCTCATAGCAACCTTGTGAGGTAATTATTGTTACTGCCACTATACAGATGAAAAAGTGAGGCCTAGTGGTTATGTGGTCTATCCTAGACCTTATTCATAAGCAAAGCTAATTTTTCAGACTAGCCATTACTCTTAAACTCTGGGCTAAAGTCTCTCCTTTTAAGAGCTCTGGGGTCTTTTCCATTTTAATCCCACTGCCTCATCATTTTTCATCAAATCCAAACTAGTTGTCTAGCACACAGTCTTTCATGGTCTTGCCCATATCAGCTAATTTACAGTTAAACAATCCAAGGCTTATAAAAGTCAAGAGACTCGCCTAAAGTCAAACAGCTAAAAAATATCAGAGATGGGATTTAGCTGCAACTTAGTGGATGAGAAATACAGTTCTTAGTTAAAATCTTGGGACAAGAATCAATAGTAAAAGTCTAATCTAAAACTTTTCTTTTATGCAGTCCAGCATGAAAATATAGATTTTTGTACCTGCCCTAAAGGTCAATAGATGCTAGTTTTATTGGAACCCAGGAGAAACGAAAAATCCAATAATGCCACTCTTTCGCAAAGTCAGCCAAGTTCTAGTCCCTTGAAGTTCAAAAAGGCAGGTTCCATTTGTTATGAAAATATGGAGTCTACATAGTGCTCGCAAACACATACACACACACACACACACACACACACACTCACACACTTTTCTTTAAATTGATTCAGACCAAAAAAAAAAAAGTCTGTTAAAACCAGAAACTAGGTTTTGGATAGACCAATTAGTTTGTTTGAGATTTTGTTTTGGGTGTGTGTCATGTGTGTTTAAGTCTTTTTAACCAGCTGTTAGCGTTCAAAGCAATGTATTTTTTTTTTTTTTTTAGTAACCAGAACACAAACAATTATTAGAATTTGTAGACTAAAAGAAAATATTGAATTATACCATGCAGGAAAGTTATGACTAATGCAGATTTTTAGACTCCAAAGACTTATCAATCCCTATGGACAGTTTAAAGCCTTCAGCAAATGCTGTTGTGAACAAGTTAAAATTTCTTAAGCATATTTTTAAGAGTAATACTTCAGGGAAAACATTGAACTAATTGCTAAAACTTCTCCTAGACATGGATTCTGTTGTGCAAAATTGTCGTTTATTTCATGAGGATTTTTGGATTCCCACATTACTATTAACTCTTTTATAAAAAGAATGGTTTCCTCTTTTTTATCTTATTTTTTTCAAATGTTTATTATTTTCACCTGCAACTAGCATGAGTTTTTTTTTTTTTTTTTTTTTTTAAGAGTAGGACCATCTAAGGTTAAGGGTCAGCAAAATCCACCCTGCAGGTCAAGTCTAGAATGCTGCCTACTTTTGTATGGCCCACAAACTAAGAATGCTTTTTACATTTTTATGTAGTTGAAAAAACATCAAAAGAAGAATATTTTAAGACATATAAAAATCATATGAAATTCAAATTTCAGTATTCATAAACTAACTTTTATTGGAACATAGCCCAATTTTTCATTTAATTATTGCTTATGGCTGCTTTTATGCTATAATAGCAGCATTGAGTAGTTGAAAAGAGATCCTATGGCCCTCAAAGCCAACAACATTTAGTATCTGGACTTTTACAATAAAGAATTGCCAAACCCTAATCTAAGACAATGATTTTTGTTTTCAAAATTATTTTCAGATCCCAGAGTCCTGGGATCGAGTCCCACATCGGGCTCCCTGCTCCTTGGGAGCCTGCTTCTCCCTCTGCTTCTCTCTCTCTCTCTGTCTCTCATGAATAAATAAATAAAATCTTTAAAAAAGAATTATTTTCAATGTGAAAAACATCTGTTTCCCTTTTCCCCAGAATGTGAACCCCTGTTCATTTACCTTTATCAGGTCTCCCTCAAGGCCTAGAGTATTCATTATATCAGTAAAGTTGGTAACTTAAGCAATCAAGATGATTAAATACTTAAAACAAGGACATTTTCTTGCAAGTAAATTTTCTAAAAGAGGCCTCTGTTGAAAGGAAGGTTCTGGAAATCTCATTTTTTAAAGAAAAAAGTTGTTCTTCCTCAGGCTATATGTTACAATCAAAAGATTATGAACTTTGATTCAAATTCTTATGTAGGATATTTAATCTGTTTAATAGAGCGAATGGGGGTAATTATACTAACTTCATAGGCTTGTTGTGAAGTATAAATGTAATAATGAATTGAGTACTGAGGATAAAAACTTATAATATTTCAGCTTTGTAATAGATAGCCAATGCATTTTAATCCTTCTTCTCTATGTCTACTCAAATGCTGGGCAGGCTCTCTGCCATCTTAAGGCAAAAACTAGATCTAGAATCATATATAACCGCTCTCACAAAATAGGCTACGAGTCAGTGGTTGGATTTTGTATTGTTTTTATATGTTTAATTCATTTATTCTGCTTTTGTAGTTTATAAATCCAGTCTCTACATTTGCTTTCTCCTTAAGGGCACCATTTTTCATCTTAAGCGTGGCCATATAGGTGTCTACCTCCTACACTTCCTGATAAGTACCATGCATTTCATGTTTATTACAGTGTGTTTAATTTGCATTATTTCAGGTCCCTACACCATGAGTTTAGAAATTTCATGTTAATAAACACTATAAAAATTATTTCTCTCATTTATTCTGGCATTATAAGGGTAATTACATCTAAGCATGGTGAGACTATCGTGAATCTGTGTGGATGACCAGAATTAAAATGACAGATGGCAACCCATGGACATTTTTATTGTAGTTCACTGCAACATTTTCACAAATTTTAAATTGAAATTCTCAGTTGAAAGGGTATCGTAAGATTGAAGAAAGAATCTTAACACTTGCATAAGCTTTCATGAATTAGTATATTGATTCTGTCATTCTTTATAAGGCTTGTTTTGTTGTACCACAATGGTTATAGCATGGCAGCCTGGAAAGGAAGACTCTTGCCTCAGATTTTCATTCAAACATTGGTACTCTTGCTTCAGCATTCACCATCATATGTTAGGCAGTGAGTATATTAACAAATTGGAGGATTTTGAAGTGACTCTAGTTTTACTAGATCTGTCTTGGATTAATGCATTTTACTGTTTAAAATGTAATAGAAAATAAGTTTTTTTTCTTAATTACAGTAGCATGTAAAATCATGTAAAATCAAACTCATGTGAACCCAGGGATATACATAGAAATATAATGCAAGTTTTATGAATCAACTTGTAAGATAAGCATTCAGATTATGGAACTAATAACTTTCTTTATTTCTTTTCCATCTGCTTCCTCTGATTCCATAATGCAGCTCCCAGACCATATAATGAGCACAAGACCATCGATATTGTTAGAGATAGGAGCAAATTTAGGATACATTGACTCTAAGTAAGGGCGTAAGCTATTAGTTATGAATACATAATCTTCAGTTAATGGACTGTGACTACATTAGCTACTCAGGTGCCTTTTTTTGTTTTTTAATTATAAACTGAATTCCTGACCACTGAGTTTATGAAATCATTCATCCACCAATGAGGGGTATTGAGATATATACAATGAAAAAAAGATTCTGGCTCACAGGACAAAATCAATGGACTTTATGAACTTTAGTAGTGGCTTAAATTGGGAGATGTGATTTATCAGAATCCACAAGTTCTCAATAATGATGTTACAAACAGCAGGCATACCTTGACAGATCTTTATATTGCAAGTGGTTTATTACTACTGAGGATTAAACATCCAAAGTTAGTAAGGTTTTTTTTTTAATTAATTAGAATGCAAAGAAAGATAGGGCTAGTATACAGGAGAAAGCATATAATCTGTGACTTCTCTTATCTATGCCATATCCCTTAGTAAACAATTGCTAGAGATGACCCACTAATAGCTACTATACCCTTGATAAGCGATTTTATATCATCTGTAAGTATTTATTTATATCTCTGTAATGTTGGGGTATTGTCAAAATGTGGTTAGCCCAAGAGAGGGTAGCAGGGGCAAATGTCTTTCATCAAATAATGTGAAGCAGTTGCTCTGGTCAGTTAAGAAGATATATGTCAGTGCTTACATTTTACAAAGTTTATTACTAACTTCTCTGTTAACATTTCAAAATTTGAAATATAATTTTTGTAGATGTGATCCCATAATACAGTTGCTCTGATGTTAAAAATAACCCTTCTAGGGTAAATATAACACTAAAATCAACTAAACATAAATCAGTCATTAAGTTATCAAATATATAAATATAACACTAAATATAACACTAAAATAACACTAAATTTATTCTGGGCATTATAAGGGTAATTACATCTAAGCAGGGTGACACTATCGTGAATCTGTGTAAATATAACACTAAAAACAATTAAACATAAATCAGTCATTAAGTTCTCAAATACTTATTGAGCATCTATTAATTGTCAAGCACTGGGATACAATGATGATTTAAAGAATATGCTTGTCCTCAAGGAGCTCGCTTTCTAGCACAGGAAACAGAAAAAAAAAAAATGCATACAATTCTGAATATAATCGAGTAGGTGCTAGTGTGGTTCATAAGAATTCTGGTTCTCTTTTTAAGTTCAGAGTAGAATTACACTCCCCAGGCACATGAGGTTAGGTGTGGCCATTTGATAGTTTTAACTGATTAAATGTAAGAAAACGTGTCTCCCCATAGTAAAAAACGTAGGAGCCAGAGTGACTCACCACAGTCCCTGCCCTCCCATGTCAGGCTGAGCACTGAAGCATGTGTTCCTCATAGGACCTCAGCCACCATGGCCAAGTTACTAGAATGAGCAAGCCTTTCGGTGATCTGCAGTGGACATGTGTAATGACCAAAAAAATACTTATTTGTTGTGTTAAGCCACTGAGACTTTAGAGTTCTTTGCTACCAGTGTAACTTAGCCATCTTGGCTGAAACTACTATTATGTATAAAATGTCAAGGAAGCACAATGAAGGACGTTGTCAGCATACTGTTCCAGCTTGTAACAAATAGAATTAAACGAGTAATTAATCATTAGCTTCATTTCTCCAATGCTGTAGATTGATGGGAGGATTAGAAGAAATACTTTCTAGATTGGGCAAGTCTCCTACCTCTCCTTTTCTATTCTGCATCCCATCTGATCAACCCCTAGAATGGGAGGTGCTAAGAAAAAGTGTCCCCTCAGAAGCTCACAGCATCAGTGATTTATGACAGATGTATTTGGTGGCAAGAGCAGAGTTTAAGGATGGTGATCTATACCCCACGTAACTTTTACCTTCCAGCTGAGTCAGGGATAATCTTTGGGGGCAAAATGAGTAAATCAGTGTTTCCCAAACCTAGCTGGTCAATACAATGGCCCAAGGAACAAATTTTAAAAGTTAAATTTCTTTTTTTAAGTGATATGGAACACAAGGGAAATGCAAGCCAAACCAAAAGGTTATAAGATAAATAGGATAAATCTCTTCCCTCACTAGACTGTAAGTCTTACTCCAAGAAAGGATTAGTGTAAATAATTTTTGTATGCATCCTAAAATATGCAGTGTATTTATGTATTTGTGTAGCACATGGAAAAACATTTATACAGTATGCACTTTGAATCTTTTGTTTTTGCTAAGATACATTTATTGTTCATACTGTCTTACTTGTTGCTTTTTCATCTTAATATCTCTGTCTGAGGAGCTTTTAAAATTCAGGTTACCAGGCTTCCACAGGCTCTGATTGAATATATTTGGAAGAAAACCCCAGAAATATTTATATTTATATTTAAAAAGCTGTCCAGGTAAGTCCAGTGGTCAATCATATTGGAAATTCCTGCAGTAGGTGATCTATAAAATTCCTTTCAGTTCCAAGAGTTTTAAAATCTAAGATATGTCCACAAAAATATAAAATTGCAGTGTTGTCACTGGTTCTTCATATAACTACTGTCTATTTAATCTTGACAATTAAATTGATCTTGGGTCTTCTCTGTGCCTTACTTCATTGTCCTTTAAGCTAGAGAAGCATTGTGTGGGTTATACAAAATGGGCTTATCTAAATGAATTGTTAGCAGAGTGTTTTATTAAATCAACCCCCAAAATGCCAAATATGCACATACTAGAAAAGAATTACTGTCCACAATATAGCTTAAAATTTCAGCTAGAAATGTTTACCTAACAGTTCTTGTGAGCAGAGCTCAACGGTGTTGGCCTCAACCAGCAGCATTGATTTTCCACGTTCTTCTCCCTTCCGCTGAAAAGAATCAAGTCTGTAGGGAATGAAAACTAAACAGCCCTTAACATGAAGGTCCATGTCCTATTGCATTTATCTCGTAGGTTAAAATCATTCATTGATCGCTAATCACCTGTGGTTGTTTACACACAACAGGTTCCCTGGATAGCACAAAACCACAAGGAGGATTATACATACCACAGGAAGCAATCAATAAAAAAGGCTCATAATGATCTTCCTGAGAGGAAACTGAAAGATTTTCCCTTTGTGACAGTCTGTATATGTGTGATAGGATTGTCAAAACAGACATAAGGGTTTCCAGCTGGCAGAAAAATGTTTTTAACATTTTGCTTTCATATCCACTTTTCTTGTCTAACTATAATGATATTAAAATTAAAAAAATATCTTTTGAAAATTTATTTTAATAGAGAATTCAATTCATGCTTTGAATTTTTGCCCAAATAATCGTGACACATGCCTTTTGTCACCTTTGCAATATTACTGGGTTGTTTTTGTTTTTTGCCTCGCTAATGTCTAAAGCATCCGATCAAGTCCATTTTTATCATCTAAGAGAAGATGGATGATATTTGTTTTAGGGCTTTAAAACTGGTTCAGTGCATCTTCAATTCAAAAATGATTATTTGGTCTTAAACACAAAGCATGTTGTGTGAAATCAACTAAAATATATTGAAACATGTTTCAAGTACTGGTCTATGAACAAAAAAATAAAGCCATGAATAAATTAAAACTCATTTTTAAAAGTTTCACATTCCAATAGTTTTATCTTGTAGATTCTGGTCTATTGTATATATTATACCTAGTTCTCATTGGAGGAAATAATGGAACCCATTAACTCAGTCAACATGAGTTTATCTTTCCTGAGTTTTGTCCTAAAACTGTTAGCATTTATTTAAAACTGTAGACTTGATATGCTGCATTTTGAAACGCCTATCTGAACAAATTAAATTTTAAAATGAAACGTTCATTCCAACTCCCAACAACAATGATGAAGAAAACTGACCCCTCTGAGAACACTTGTGTCTAGGGAGACAGAATATCTGATCTGAAATTCCTTGAGAATTTCCAATAATACCTTGTTATTTCCTGATTTCATAAAGTAGCCTCACAATTTCTCCCCAGATGATACTTGATAGTCACAAAATTCTCATAAACAGTTTAAGATTATTGAATCTTATAAGTATTTATCAACCAGGTGTTCTTGAAACCGGCCAGTTGCTTATTATACATTCATAATGATAATCAACTTATCCTATATTATTATACAAAGACTGACTATATGGCTTCAATAGTCACCATTTGCTTTCCATGCTTCTGAAACTTCACAATTCTCACCACATTTTCCATAATTATATAAAATTTTTAAAGTTTTAAGTGTTACACTTGGTATAGTTTGATAAAGGGGCTTTTGAGGAGCTTTCAGGGTTTAATTATGGGGAGAAAACAGTGGAAGTTCTCTAATTGTTTAAATGTGTATAGACTCTGAGAGCGAATGTCAATATCCGCATGCCAGAAAGTTTTGCTTGCTGTTCCAATTATACTGAGATCACAGTATGGAATCATAATTTGCTCCTCAAACTACCCAGGCCTTCCAGAACACTGCCTAAAATTAAATCTTCCACTTGTGCATGGCTTATGAAAAATTGAATGGCAGTTCATTTTCACAACACATGACACACATAAAAGAAATTATGAATGAATTTTAAACCCTGCTTAGCAGAGTCTTATCAAATTGATGGCACCCTTTGTCTCACTGAAGTCAAGCATCAGAGTTGATACGCTTCATTAGAATCAGCCATCTCTAAATGTTTTAGAATGGCAGCTCAGATCATCCTATTGGACCCCCTCCCCATGGTTTGAAGCCTAAAACAAAACAATTGGCTTAAAAGGTTAAATTGTGACTTTCACTTCATGCACTGCATTAAGCACATCAAAATATATTATTATGCTAGATGTTCAAATAAACAAAATCCAAAGGCTTTTGAGGTCTTGTTTAGACAGATGGATGGATAGAGATTAGGTAGGTAGGTAGATTAGGTAGATAGATTTAAAAAATCTCTATGGACTTGTGTCCTTGGCTCTCAAACAACTTTTCTTCAGTTTGTTTCAAGAGAAAACAAGATGGATTTAGAACTAACTGTCCTTCTGCAATAATCTTTGGGTTATTCAGAAGCTAACTATGTACTCAGTGCATTATTTAGACTTTGCCTCTCCCATTTGGACCATTTCACTCTTCATTAGATGTGATTGTCACCTTCTAATTGACACTTTGTCATGAATACACGTGCATTATCCATCATAAAAGCATCTTACTTATGAACAACAAACACCCACAGGGGCTATGGGACACTGGCGTATTGTTCCCAGTCAGACACTGTCACTGATAGATCTGCCCTCTCTTCCACACTTGCAGAACTCTGTTGCTCATTCTTTATCCACTAAGTGTGTTTTTGGGTTTGGATCATTTTTCCAGAGAAACATTATGGTCAGGAATATTAGAGGGTGGGTGGGAAATTATACATATAAAATTATACATACATATATATATATACACACACACACACATATATATATACACACACATATACACTCACACGCACACATATATATATGTCTATACATATATATATGCCTGTATTTTTGGCAGCTTGTAATGACTATTCTACTGTTTTAGAGCCAGGAGCTATGATTGGTCAAGTTTAGTCACATCTGCTTAATTAACTCATTAAAATAACACCAGAAAGAGAAACTCATCCTCATAGTGTTGGTTTGAGGCAGAATTAAAAAAATGTAAACCTGAAGTGTGTTATTCGGTGGGGACTACCTAGTAGCCATTACAAGGTGAGGGTGAGATACCTCAGATTGACTCAGGTAGTTATCATGTGGTTCAGATTTTACTGTATTTCCAGCATATTCTAATCTCAGAATAGCACCAACAATTACTGAAAGTGTGACGTGAGCTTTATAGCTCAAGGTTTAGTTTCATAGCTTTTTTTTTTTTTTTCCAATTTGGAGGGGGGAAAAAAATGTTTTCATCCGCAAAGAGTAAAACGTGATCAAAAGAGATGTGAAACTCTCATGCCTATGAGAGCAGAGTTGTGTTTGTTTCCCTTTGTTCCCCATTCTTTATTATAGCTTCTAATATTACCTTGCATGACTGACTTAATCTTCCATGAAAATAGTCATATTCCTGACAACCAGGAATGATACAGATCTGGGAGTGAGTGGTAAAAAAATAAATTTTCATATATTTAATTAAAAGTGCAGTTTTTTTAACTCTTAATTCTCTTTTTGGACTGCCAGTTTAGCATATCAGTAGCCCTGAAGGTAATAAAAGACATAAAATACCTAAACATTTTTCCTTTGGAAGCACTTCCTTATCACTCTTTTAAAGGGACCTTATACATTTCTCTACTTCTTGTAACCGCAACACGATGCTTGCTGAGCGACACATTCTTTCTTTGGATTTCAGAACTAGACAGTTCTCTAGGTGCCACTCTGACCAGAAAAACAAGGCAACTCAGGAGGACACCTAAGGCTAGAAGTTACCTTCAGTGAAAGGCCATTCCTGATCGATTACATCTGAGCTCTTTTTCCTTCCTTAGGTACTTAGAGTATCCGCTCCTCCTTGAGTTGGGGGACATTTTGTGTCTTCTGCTTTGTAAGGGAACTCTAAGAAATTGAAAATGAACCAATTATCTAAGCTTTTGAAGGAATTCAACCTTTGAGGTTGGGGGTGTGGTTTGTGCTTTTGTGTTTTACAGGCAAATTTCCTTCCCTGCCATCTGATTTTTTTCACATCTCCTACTATTATTGCCTATAAAAGTGAGAACAGCATTTAAAGAACCCAACAAAGCTTTCCAAGTGTGAAGCTGTGACATTTTGTTATTCCAGAACCACTTCAGAAATCAATGTTGTATTTCTACTTAACATTTAATGTTTTGCAGCTGCTAAAGAATTATTCACTAAGTAGTAAAACAGAGGAAAATCAATCTCTTTCTAACATTATTAGTAATAAGTATGTTTGCTTATATTTTCCAAGAGAAGTGACAGGAAACGCAGATAATAAGCAACTATTTGACAGACATATATAAATATGCCAGCCAGTATTAGAAAAAGCAAAATACGAAATAAGGAACTGAAACATTTTATCATTTCTTATTTAAAAACCTCATTTTAAGTGTCCAGTCAATATTACAGAAATATGTGGGTCTCTGTGCAAGGAGAATTAAAATAAATATCCCAGGAAGGAAACATTGTATCACCATCTTAGAAGTAATTAGTTCTTGTAAGAACATGTATATTCATATTTTATTTTTGATAATTCCAGATTGAGCCCAATTGAAATGAATTGTGAATGAGCATATGGAAGAAAAATACCATATTAAAAAAGGACAAAAATTGAACTTTCATCTGAAGTGTTGTTTACACAGGCAGTGAGAAATCAATGCAAACCTTTCCTGTAGCATCTCCTAATGCTCAATGTTGGACTGCACAGAGAAACTGGGATGGGCAGCCTTCTCTGGTCCTGGAAAAGTTGACTGGGATGACATGTTAGTAGTCATCTGTCCCTCTCTGAAACCCAGGGTGTTCACTGTCAAGGATGGGGCTTGCTGGCAAGGCTAAGGTGGGAGTGGGATGCGATTCAAACTAGAAAGGAGGATGCCCCCAGTGGAGTCTCATTGAGTTTTCCTATGATAATTTAGATTTAGCTGTAAAGTTATGAGAGTCCCTTGCGAGGCAGTCTTTCACCTTGCTCCATCAACCCCCTGCTATTTGATTGTACCTTGCTCCTTTCCGGTGCTTTCTAGCTTGACAACTTGATACACTGTATTTTATTTTTTATTTATTTTATTTATTTTATTTTAAAGATTTTATTTATTTATTTGAGAGAGAGTGAGCATGAGCGGGGGAGGAGGGGTAGAGGGAGAGGGAGAAGCAGACTCCCCACTGAGCAGGGAGCCTGAGATCATGACCTGAGCAGAGGGCAGACGTTTAACTGACTGAGCCACTCAGGCACCCCAAGGCACTGTATTTTAGCCATTTGTTTTGTATTCTAGATTGTTAGCTTCCTGAAAGAAATGGCCATGCCAAATTAATATTTGTTGCCCAGAGTTGTTATTCAGTAATCATTATTTGTATAAGTGAATATATAACAAAGAGAAGAGTTTAACCAAAGCTTTTTAGTTGCTCTGTCTGAGAGTTCTCTGGGTAGCTTTATATTTGACACACTTTGATGGCGAAGTGAAAATGAGACAGAGGCCACTTTCTGAATAGTTTTGATCCTTAAGCCCCTTTTACCTGGACTTAAATGGAAATTTGATTGGATTGCTTTCATCCAATCTGGGCTTCATTTGACCTGATTTGGAAGTCAATAACGTGATCTGATGGAAGGACTCGAATCTATGCCTCATCTGCTTGATTTCAGCAGTCTTTTGGAAATCCTGCAATAGATGGGTATTTTCCATCAGATCTCTGCTCCCTTTGGAGGGGGTGGCGGGCACAGGAATCAGAAGTCTCTCTCTGGTGACGTTGGTTGCATCTGTGCAGCTAGCAGCATTTCCTCTTCCACCTCTATCCTAACAAATACATTTTTTGATGTGGGTGTAAACCTAATTTCCCTGTGCATAATGTTAGTGCCTCTGGAGTGTACAGAGCTGGCTGGAATCTGCACTAAGTGGTTTGGGAATAAAGGCTTTCCTTGTCATTATTTGCACAGTCTGTAGTATTCAGCTGCCAGCCCATGCCAGATTATTTGTGTGATGCTTGGTGACAGTCTGTGTTGAGTTTTAGCTATGATTCTTGACATAATTTAATGAGCTGGAATGCCATTTTCCCCTGTAAGAAATATGCACATATTTTCAATGCCAGTGAAAAGTTGTTTATTTTACACATATGTTATTTTTCCGAATCCAGGATTTTGACTCTTAACACATATTAACATGATACATTCGGTATATAAATGTACTTTTTTCCCACTTGCATTTTTGAGAGGTTTAGTCTTCAGCATAATTGAGGGAGAAAAATGTACCCACTTGGTTGCACAAGGCTTGTTTCTTTCCTTCTCTTCCTAATTAGCTTTTAACAAGCTGTCAGTCTTCCACTCTATATGTTGCATTCATAAGGAAAGGACAAAGATGAGTTGCAGTCTTCCTGTGAAAGTAGACTGTGCTTCTTAAGGGAAGCATCCTGGGCTGTCAGGGTGGGTCTTGGCATGACACCTTTGAGTCAAATACAATATGATTTTTGCCTGGTGCCATAAGCCAGTGCTGAGTACATATTTATGTGTCTGTGTCATCTGTCCCTTTCCTTAGAGATGTCACCAGCCTCTTCCACACAGACCCACTTTCACATAATAGGAAAAAGCGCACTCAGGGTTTCTCCTTTTGTTACATTAGATTTTTAAAATAACATTTTTTTTTCTGTTAATAATAGAAGTAATATTCATTCAATCTAAAGAAAGGTAAGCAATTCAAAAAGCTATAGTCAATAAACCACAATAACTTGTTAATCCCCCACAGAGATAATCAATTTAATATTTTGGTGCATTCCTTTTGTGGATTATGTAAGGGCTTTTGTATGGTTGTATATGTATTTATGTGTGTATCTATATACAGGTATTTATTGTTTTCTTCACAGAAAAGGTAGCATTTCATAGAATATTTTTGTAGCATGTATTTTTATTTAATAATAGTTTATGAACATTTCTCATGTCAGTAAATATTGTTTACAGTATGATTTTTCTCACAGTCTTTCCTGTGGCAATGTGATAATTTACTTAACCTATCCCCCATTAATGGGTATTTAACTTAATTCTCAAATTTTGCTATGCATAAATTACCTCAGTGCATTTCCTGGATCATGTCTTTTAGGGCAGACTCCTAGACATGGAATTACTGGATTGATGGCTATATGTTGGATCTTTTATATCTGTCACAAATTGCCCTACAGAAAGATTAACTATTCTTATACTTCCACGAGCAGGGAATGAGACTCTTCCTGTGCACAGGCTTCTACTCACTGAGACTCACATTATCTTTAATCATTGCCAATATGACAGATGAAATATGCATCCTTTTGAAAATTTACATTGGTGAGCTTAAATGGTTATCACATGTTTAATGGTCACTTCAATTTAGATAGGAAAACTCAACTTAGGTAGCAGCTCAGTGTTGTGTTTGGGAGAGTAGTCCCTAAAGTCAGGTGTTCCAGTCCTCCGTAATGGTGCACCCAAGTGGTGTGGCCTGTGACAATTGCCTTAACTAATCTATATAATGTGGACAACAGTGGTGACCATCTCACAGATTGTTAAGATTCAAATATCCCCACATAGAATAATAGTAAGAACAGTAATAATCTTATAAACATCCCTATAGCTCTTACTATGTGCCAGACACTGTCCTTAGCATTTTATATATGTTAACTCTTTTACTATATCATGAAGGTATAAATAAAGCATTTTTTAAAAGATTTTTTATTTATTTATCTGAGAGAGAGAATGGGAGACAGAGAGCATGAGAGGGAGGAGGATCAGAGGGAGAAGCAGACTCCCCGCCGAGCAGGGAACCCAATGCGGGACTCGATCCCGGGACTCCAGGATCATGACCTGAGCCGAAGGCAGTTGCTTAACCAACTGAGCCACCCAGGCGCCCCTATATAAAGCATTTAACACAATGCATGGTACATAGTAAACCCTCATAACTGTTATTTTTTTTAATTATTATGCTTTTCTACAGTGTGTACTACACATGGACTATTATGAATGAAAAGCAATTTTATCAAAACATCTTCAAATTATCCACATAAAATTGCTTTACAGTATTCAACATAGACATTAAATAATGTGAGTGGCAATTTGAAATTTGTTTCAGCTTAATGTAAGACAAATTTATGAAAAGAATGGATGTTTAAAAAATAGGTTAGTAAGTAATATAATTATTGTTGACATATCAAGGCGATTCAATGTTCATACTCATTGCTACATTTGGAATATACAGATTAAATGAAAAGAATCAAGCAGATATCTAGTGAACTGGAATGGTAGAGGCAATCTATCTGGACAGTTAAAAAAAACAATGATTTCACCAATTTACTCAATTGTAGTATCTGTTACTATAAGAAATCAAGCAACTGAAAGTTTAAACAGTTAACTATGTTCATTTGCTTCTCAATGCCCGACATGTGGCTTCAAGTTGAAATGAGTGACTGTTTTAAAGTTATCATCAACATATATGGCTCCGTGAGATCGTGGGGAGGCAGCCTACTGTTTGCCTCTGAGCACATATTTTGTTTCAGGAAAACCTATCTTCAAACCTCAGGTCCACCACTTAGAGTTGGTTGGCACTGGGAATGTTACTTAAATTCTTCAGGTTCTCAGGATGCCTGGGTGGCTCAGTAGGTTAAGTATCTGCCTTCGGCTTGGGTCATGATCTCAGGGTCCTGGGATTGAGCCCCGCATCGGGCTCCCTGCTCAGTGAGGAGCCTGCCGCTCCCCCTGCTTGTGCTCTCTCTTTCTCTGAAAAATAAATAACATCTTTAAAAAGAAAATTCTCCAGATTCTCATTTCATTTACAAAATGAGGATATTTACCTGAGAGGCTGATGTGAGAATTAAATAAGGAATACTAAGCATATAACACAGGCACATAGTAAACTAAATGTTAGTTGTTGATTTTATAATTACTGCATGGACAATGATAGATTATCCAACATATGTTCTGCTGATATGTCAAGATTTGACTTTGAGATATCTGCAGAACATACATGTGGAGAAGACGAGGAATAGGTGTGTTTGCCTGCAACTCAGAAGAAAGATCTGAGTTTGAGCCATCAGTTTGCTTGTCATGATATACGGGCGAGTAAATGCACAGAGATAAGTTTTAAGAGAAAGATGGCCCCTGAAAAAGTGGGAGGGAATAGGACCAGGACAAAGGAAGAGAACACCTTCCATAGGTAGCTATGTGGTTGTGACATGAGGGGAGGCAAAAGGTGGGTACAGACAGATGCATGAATATTTATATGATATTTGTCTTTAACTGTTCTGAAACTCCAGTACCTGTTCTTATGAATGTGAAAAATTAATGTTTTCCATCCTGATTCTTTCTTAAGTTTTATTTTAAAGTGATCCTGTGTCTGGAAGTTTTAGTCGATTACAATAAACTGAAATGGAATGGCAATCCAGAAAGACTCCTGCTACAATAAAGAAGATTGGGAAAATTTACAATTAATGTGGATTTTTTTTTTAAGATTTTATTTATTTATTTGAGAGACAGCATGAATAGTGGGGAAGGGCAAAGGGAGAGGGAGAAGCAGACTCCCTGCCAAGCAGGGAGCCCAACACAAGGCTCAATCCCAGGACCCCGAGATCGTGACCTGAGTTGAAGGCAGACGCTTAGCCAACTGAGCCACCCAAGCACCCTACAATTAATGTGTTTTAAAAAACATTTTTAAAAAATGGAAGATATAGCTTGTTAAATTTTTTAAATCATTGATTTATATGCTAGGGAAGTTTTGCCCTATATGTAGATACCTCTCTTCACTCTTTTAGCTGTAGTCAACTCATGTAAAAAATGGTACTTATTCAGAAAGAAAGAAAGCTAAACAATTAGATAATCAGTATAAATTTGCATTTGGAAAAACAGCTCCTAGCACATTCTCTCCAGACATACAGTTCCCTTTAAATAAAGATAACATGTTCCTTAGATGTCTTTTATTAGAGTTGTAAATCTTCAAGGTATAAATTTTTTTCTGAGTATATTCTTAATTATTTTAATAATTGGCTGCCAAAAGGGGGGTGCTTTAATTAAGTATGATGCAACCTTTAGTCATTTTTCTCTCCTAACACAAATAATACATTTAAGAAATATAAGACTTCTTAATCTATGGGGTAGAAAAGAGTAAAACTGCACATAAAACATAATTAGGAAGATTTATCTTCCTATATGACTTGGGGCATTTTGTAAGTTCTACTCTGCTTATTTATATTTTCAGAAAAATCTTCATAATAGCCAATGCTATAAATGTCAATTTATATACTCTGAGGTAAAAGAGGCATCTGAATTGTGCTTTTGAAACCTTGTCTTTACTATTTTCAGACTAAATATGATGAATTGTGAAATAGTCTTCAGTTGGTAAAACCAAGTCTTAAAAATTGAAGGCATCCTATAAACATTCAGCTTAAAAAATACTAAAGAATATCTGTATAATATTATGTCAGAAAGTGAAGCATGACATTGCAATAATCCTAAAATAAAAATTATATAAAACTAGAACTTATAAGAATTTATTACAGTAGATTTGCCGAAGTGTTACTAGACTTGAAGGTATCAGGAGGAAATCATTATGTCTTGCATTTCTGGATCAATTACTTTTGCGTCTTCTAATAAATTTTGTCTTCTGATTTTGATGGATGTTTAACCAGCTGCTTCTAGAGTGATTTCTGTTTATAGACCTGGAAAATTCTTTTTTTTTTTTAAAGATTTTATTTATTTATTTGAGAGAGAGAGAGCACATGAGAGGGGGGAGGGTCAGAGGGAGAAGCAGACTCCCCGCTGAGCAGGGAGCCCGATGCCGGACTCGATCCCGGGACTCCAGGATCATGACCTGAGCCGAAGGCAGTCGCTCAACCAACTGAGCCACCCAGGCGCCCCGACCTGGAAAATTCTTCAGTGGAGTGCTTAAGTGTTAGCAATGGAAAGATACAAATAGTTGTTGCATCATTACTGTGGCTAAAACAACTGTTAGGACCATATGACCACTTTATATTGAGCCTTGATATCCTTTTGTAACTAAGAAAATTAAGGGAATTTGGTAAAATTATTGTTTTCCTCTGTTGTCTATAAAATGCTTCAAAGAATAGTTAACAGAGTAATTTATGCTAAACTTTTAAACTGCATTGAACAAATGGAACAAATTGGTAAATACTTTGAAAACTTGTCTCCGTGAATGTAAGACTTATATTTAGCCAAGTTGTTTGGCTTCATTTATAAATATTTAGGTAAACATTCGCTGACATAAAAATATAATTACTGGGAACTATAAAATATTTTTTCACAGTTAAAAAATTATCTGGAATTGGAATGCTTAAGTGTATGTTATAAATGTAATTTTATTAAATATATATATTTTATGCAAAGGAGAGTTTAAACAGATATACTCATGTTCAAACTTATTCTTAAGAGGTCCTAAATAATAAAAAATAAACATGTTATTATTTATAAAACTAGACTTTAAAAGGAACTATGTTTCCATCTAACTGGAAAAAATAAATATTAGGAAAATTTTCTTTGGAAAATTTGTGGTAGTTCTTCAGCTTGTTCAAACTAGTCTAATCTATGTATATATTGTCTGATGAAATCAGACTATGGCAAGACTTTTGCTTGGCATTTTTAGCAGCATTAGTTATTTTATTAATAATACTGAAGCCACAGCATAGCTGATCTTATCTCTTCCTCTTCTTAATAGACGTAACTTTTTGTTGCTGTTGTTTTAGAGAGGGGGGAGGGGCAGAGGGGAAGGGAGAAAGAGAATCCCGAGCAGGCTCTATACCCAGCCTGCAACCCAGGGTCTTGATCACATAACCCCGAGATAATGACCTGAGCCAATATTAAGAGTCAAACGTTTAAATGACTGAGCCACCCAGGTGCCCCGAGATGTCACATTTTTAAGAGCAGGTATCATTCTTTGTATTCTAGATGGTATATCATAGCAATTTTGTACATTTTAATGTATGTCTTTATATATTCACATAATTTCACTATGGTTTAATGTTAAACCATTTTATGTAATTCTTCCACAGGATAATCCCTACACAGCGTATTAGAAAGTAAATGTGTCTGTAAACAAGGGCATACTGTGGTGGGCATCTAATATCACGCCTGATATTGTATCTGGCCTGATTTCCCTTTCTTTTCCTAGGGACACTATTTTGGCATGGGCATTGGGGTACATTAGGAAAACCACTTCTTTCCCATTCCATACATTTTAGGCATGGCGACTTCCTTCCTACAGACCCCGTGATGGGCCTGTGGCCCAGACAGCCAATCAGTCTATTCCACTCCCCAAAAATAGGTTTAGGGATGGGCACATGTCCCTATCAGAGCCAGTGAGCCTCCTAAGGCCCAGACTTTGGTCTGACTCTTTCCACTGAGTCACTGAGATGGAAAATGTAAGCCTGGAGCTGCTGTCAGCCATACTGTCCACCAAGAACTCCTGCAAGAATTTTTGTGACATGGTTCGGTTCTTGAATCCTATCTGATTTTAATCTGGTGCTACCCTTGATTTTCCTTTACGTTGGCTAATAAACGACCTTATTTTGTTTAAGCCTGTTCTAGTTGAATTTATATTGCTTGCAACTGAAAGAGGCCTGATACAGTAATCTATACTGTAATAGGTACAGTGATCAGCTACAAAGCAAGTGGCTGGCATAGATATTCTGTATCATCCCTATCAGAAGGCAAAGACTATATTTATAACCACATGGGCTTGGTTACAGAGAGCAATATGTTTATTACATCAGAAAAACCATAAGTATTTATTGTTACCCTTCACTTTATTTTTTGTCTTAAGTATATTTCAAATACTTTAATTATTTTTAAGGTTCTTAAAATTTCTTTTTAACCTCCATATCTTTCAATGATTAGTTATCTATTCTGCTATTTATAAGAATTCAGAGTAGCTTAGAATTATTTCTTTGAAAAATATGAGTAGAGGCAATTAATTGTATTTAATTGTATAATTGTGAAAGAAAGCAATTCATGTTCATAAATTGGGTTATGGTACTAGGTTCTCTTACCTAATATTTACCCAAATCTTATTATCATTATTTAAGTTGTTTTACCACAAGACAAACTTTGTGTAAACAAAAAATGCATTTATTGTCTTACAGAGTTTCATAAAAAAAGAAAAGACACTGTCATTCTCTGAAGTAAGTTCTGTTAACTTTTAGAATTGTTATCAAAATGGGTGTGAAACTAGGTTGATATCCTAGTTAATGATAGACAGTTTTGAATTGCCTGGGTCTGTTTCAATTTATATCTGTCTTTCTGATGCAATTATTAGTGGTTCCTCATTTTACTATTAGAAATATCGCAGTTGAAGAAAAATTGAGTGGTCATCCCAGTTATGGCCACCAAAGATACTCTAAAGCCAAATCGTAAAGGAAAAGGGCTTGGTGATGAACTTGTAGACTTTTTGCCAATAAATGAAGTATCTGAAAGACATTTTATAACTACAAATAGTGTATATGGAAACTATTTGTAAATTTTAAAATATTATTATTGTTATACTACTGTAACTTATTGAAGAGAAGAATGAAAGAAATGTATATGCTTATTGCTGAATTTTGTTTTCCTCCCTAATCTTCCACAAACTCTTATTCTTAAAAACCAAGCATCAAATAGGTGATTGGAATTAAGGAGGGCACTTGTGATAAGCACTGGGAAATGTATGGAATTGTTGAATTACTATATTGTACACCTGAAACTAATATAACACTGTATGTCAACTATACTGGAATTAAAATTTTTAAAAAATTTTTTAAAAGATAGACGACAAATAGAGATAGAACACAATAAAAAAAGAAAGAAATAAACAAGAATCAAGTCTGACCCACAGATAGTACCTCGTTTATCTACATCAGTGCATTCTATAGCATTCATTATTAATTATCTACATCACTAGTCACCACTAAGAAGATCTTCCTAAATTGTAAATCTTAGATAAATATAAAATATTATTGTTATTGTCATTGAGGTACATAGAATGTAACCATTGTCACTAGAAATCTGCATTTAAAATTTACAGGATATTTGCTTTTCAAGGTGAATTTCACTTTTAACTTCCTCAATAAACTGTTAAGTTAAAGTGAAATCAGCATTTTGCTATATCTGCCAACTATTCCAAATGTCACTTCTTGATTTGTTTCTTCTTTTGTATACACCATATATATATATGTTCTTTGAGTAGAAACACAGTCTGCTTCTGAAGCAATAAGAGAAATAATAACTAATTATTTAGAAATTATTTATAATTTATTATTTATATTAAGCTGTACTAAATTAAGGTTCAGACACAGAGGACAAACTAAAACCAAGGCTTCTATTTCTGGACTCTCCCTTTAAATATATTTCCATCATTTTATTTAGATTACTGTATCTAGCCACATACATACATATACACAAATACAGGAAGAGTGGGCTAGCTTACAAATAATGACAGTTATTCACTGAATCTGGAAATAGTACTGAGTATTTTCAGGATCTATGAAAATTCTCTTACGTATAGAGAAGGGATTTGCAAACTTTTCAGTAAAAGGCCAGATAGTAAATGCTGTAGGCCTTACAGGTCATATGGTCTTGGCTGCAACTATTTGATTCTGCCACTGTAACACAAAAGGAGCTATGGGGTGCCTGGGTGCCTCAGTTGGTTAAGCGACTGCCTTCGGCTCAGGTCATGATCCTGGAGTCCCTGGATCGAGTCCCACATGGGGGTCCCTGCTCGGTGGGGAGTCTGCTTCTCCCTCTGACCCTCCTCCCTCTCATGCTCTCTGTCTCTCATTCTCTCTCTCTCAAATAAATAAATAAAATCTTTTAAAAAAAAATAAGGAGCGATGGCTAAAACATTAACAGTGAATGTGGCTATGTTCCAATAAAACTTTATTCATGGATGCTGAGATATGATTTTCATAGAATTGTCACATCATGAAATAAAATTCTTCTTTTGAATTGTTTCAACCGTTCAGAATATAAAAACCATTCTTAACTCATAGGTCACAGAAAAATGGTCAATGGGCTGAATTTGGCCTCTGAGACATAATTTGCTGAACTCTGTCATAGAGCATTAATACTGTGCCCTATCCAGAGTAAAAACAAAACAAACAAACAAACAAAGTTAGAGAATTGTGTGTGGCATTCAACAAACTTTTCCAAATGTGCTTCAAGGGGTATGTAATATGTCTAAATAGAGGCGCTACATTTTTTTCTTCCCTTAGAAAATACAGATTATTATAGCACTTGGGAAAATTCTATAAAAACAACAGCTTCTAATTGGTTTTTACATAAAGAGTCCATGACAAATACACTGTCAAAAGAATGCTTTATTATGCAGAGATATGATGTCAGTTTCATGTATAACCAGCTTCCTTGCCAATCAAATAATGCTATAGATAGTTGTGACATCATGTCTGGGCATAATCACAGTTTGACTGATAGGTTGGAATATGGAATATAAACAGGAAACTGGAGAGTAATTGCTTGACTTAAGCTTTCAGGTAAAAATAGTGGAAGAAGAATATTACTAACATATAAATGTATTAGGAATTATTCTAAAATTGTTTCTTCTATAACTGTCAAGATATGATCTAATGATGAAAGAAACAACCTTGGAAATGTTTGATATCATTTCATTTATGTTTAGTCAAATAGTTCATTTTGAATACATTTCTGTTACATATATCAATACTATTAATACAATTAGAGACCATTCAGGACTCTCAAGAATAAATATGGTTTATCATATGAAATTAAATTTAATATAATGCCAATTATTTATAAAAAATAGAATTGATTTTATATTTTACTAGTGAAGTTAATTCCCTTTTTAACGTAAAAGTACATAGAAAACATTTTTCTAGAGCTTATAGAGATCTTAATGACATTAAAGTAAAATCACCCAAATTTGTTGAGGCAGAGTTCTTTTTTAAACTTATTATAATACTATTATCTAACCTACAGATCTTATTCGTATTTTATCAATTATCCCAGGATATATTTTTAGTTTATTTTTAAATGTATTATCTAATATTTGATATGTAAGAATACTTGAAAATTATGGAACTTAATAATAATATGATCATCTGTCAACCAATCATTCAACTAGAATGATCTAAAACAACAGTCAGCAAACTGTGTGCTATATTTACATAATAGGTCAAATCCAGCCCACTGCCCATTTTGGTAAATAAGGATTTATTAGGGGACACCTGGGTGGCTCAGTTGGTTAAGCGACTGCCTTCGGCTCAGGTCATGGTCCTGGAGTCCCAGGATCAAGCCCCGCATCGGGCTCCCTGCGTAGCAGGGAGCCTGCTTCTCCCTCTGACCCTCCCCCCTCTCATGTACTCTCTCTCTCTCTCTCTCATTCTCGCTCTCTCAAATAAGTAAATAAATAAATCTTTTAAAAAAATAAGGATTTATTAGAACAATCAGTCGATGGGGCAGAGCTTAAATGTTTTGTTATATCATGTGGTTTGTCCAAGCCCTTCTTAGAAACAAGGAGATTAAGCACAGAGATGCAAAGAGACTTATTTAAGGTTACATAGAAAATTAGTGGTAAATCAAGAAAGAATCCAGTTTTTTTTTCCGTAACAGCATTCTACAACCAAAAGAAGCAAAATAAAGCCAGCTTGTAAACAGGAAAGAAAATAATAATATCTGAAATTGGCCAAAAAGTCCTTCATTGTTGTCATTATCTCCTTCTTCTCCTTCCTCCTCTTCTTCCTCCTCCTCCTTCTTTTGTAATAAGCTAGTTGTAAGTTATTAATGTTGTAATTTAAAATAATTAAATATTACTTGTAGTTATTGCTATCCTACAAAAATATATTTTATATATTCTCAATTAAACCATATTTTATGAAACATTAATTCCTACATGGTGGTCCTGATGGTATATTTGAATATTTCTGAATATTTCTGACATACTAAATGCACTTAAAAAGTTGTATTCAATTGTATTTGTTTTATTCCAATTAAAGCATGATGATATTGAAACTTCTTATTGATAAATAACATTAAATATAATCCTCTTGCTCATGAATCCTAAGGAACATTAGTAAAATCTTGCATAGTAAATAGCTTACAGATTTCTATGGGGATGGGAAAATTCATTTTCCCCACTGATTTGAGCATATGGCAGACTTTCTTTTCTTCAGAGAATTCACTATTTCCTACAGAGCTTGATACATTTTTTAATGAGTTGATAATATGGTAAGCATCATGAAATGGTGATTTTAGGCATCTGTATGAAAGGCTATCAATAACAAAAAATATTAGAGATATAGCTATAAAACTATGATTAATGCCATAAAATTACCAAAAAAAATAACCATTTGGAAGGTAAAGTGATTTAATGAGAATTAAATACTATATAACACAAATTTTAAGTATCTTACCACTAAAAGTATATGTCTTTCTGAGAGAAACAAATGTGTTATTTATTTGTGTGGATAAGTTATTTAGGTTAAAACAACACTCATTAATCATTGTCTACATTAAGGCAAAAAAGGCAGTATTATGAAAATCCCCCCCCCCCCGCCAAACAAATGCTCAAACCCTACAGATCATAATGCATACATAAATATCAAAGCTCGTTATATTTTAGATAGCTATAGTGACTGGGGACTTTTGAAATATTGTTCTTTTGTGCTTATGGGTTAAAATCAAATACTGACAAGTGAAAGAAATGGGATCTGAAGCAGATATTGCTGTCTTCCTAATTTCCATGCTTGTCTTCTTGGAGAACCCCTGACTTTTAGCCCAGAATTAAGGCTGTACTATTTAGATTCCTAGACAATCAATAATCCCATTTAAATGGGGGCAAGTGCATAATTTCTTTCTAATGGTCTCCCTTCTGTGGTCCTAGACATATGTGTAGTAGTGAACCATCTTTTTCCCATCAGAAGCAGGAAACACTCAGGGATGGCAGAATAACAAGAGAGAAGGAATCTGAGTTCCCTAGGCTTGAGCCACCAAACAAGCCCAGGACTGACCATGCTTACACTGATACATGCTACATGTTTTTTATAACCTAACTTGTAAATTTGCTTTATCCATCAAGATGATCATCTATTTTTTCTTTATCTAATGATAAGAGGAATCACATGGATATTGAATCCCAATATTCAGTGGGCAAACATTTTGCATTTTTGAAATAAACTCTACTTGGTCCAGTTAACAATAAATTCAGTTTGCTGCTATTATATTTAGGCTATTTACATTAATATAAAAAAGTAATATTAGTCTGAAAATTTTTCTTTTTTGATGTTTTGATAACAGAATTATGCTGGATTCATAAACAATTTTTATAATCTTCCATAATTTCTATGCTCCTGCATAATTAATACATCAGAAGAATATTGGTTTCTTGAAAGTTTGAAAGAAGTCGCTTTTGAACCATTTTGGTCAACATTTTTGCCAACTCTTCTGGTTTCTTCCATAATTATTGATATTCCAAGGCTTTCTTGTTGTTGTTGTTGTTGCTATTTTTGGTTGATTTTGGCTAACCGCCTATAGCTAGAAAGTCATCATTTCACTGAGATTTGTTTATTAGATTACATGGATGTATATATCACATTCTCAAACTTTTTCTCAGATTTTGGATCTTTTTTTTCAAATTATACTCTTTTTTCCCCCCTTCTTTTTCTAAGTATTACATAAGGCCAGAAGTTTGTCTATTTTATTACTTTTGTCAAATAATTTTCACTGATTTTTTTTTTGGCTTTACAGTTCATTAACTTATTTACTGCAACACATGTCTCTCCCTAGTTTCCTTGCTTTTTTTTTTCTTTTATTGAATTGATTTTTCCATTTATTTTTAGTTTTTCTTGCTTAATAATAAAACATTTGCAGATTTAATTCCTGGTTAAACCTCTGATCATGCCTCAAATTTTTAATATGTAGTATTCTCACTGTGTTTTTTTTTACTAATATCTAAATGGAATTTTTATCTCTCTTTGGCTGCAGCAGTGACTTTATGGAGTTTTTTTGTTTGTTTTAATTTCAGGGGATTTTGGAAAGGTTGCAATTTTGTAACTAATTTTTACTTTTACAGTGTTAGGTTTTAGAGAATGTGGCCTATGAACTGTCTACTAATAGAGATTTATTTATATTTTTTTGGTACTTATACATGATCATTTAAATACATTTGCATGAGGTTTTAAAACAAAGACATAGGATATATCTTTTAATTATAAACTACATAAGGAGAAATATATTACATATATGTATTAACTTTTTTCACATCCTTGGCATCCTTATCTGTCCAGACTTAAAATAGTGAAGCAAGTTATTGTTTTCCCTCTATTCTAATGTTTCTGTCCATTTTCCCTTGAAGTTATAAAAGATTTTTTTTCTTTATATATGTAAAAATAATATTCATTTTGTAAATGTTCATGTGTGGTCTATCTTTAATATATATTTATAGATCATCCATGTTGCAATACCAATGTCTGAAATGCCACTTAAGTTTACAGTATTGTGTTCCTTGTCTTCACATTGAATTTGGATGATTTATCCTTAACTGCCTTTTTATTTTTAATCTTCTTATGGCTCATTCTTTAGATGTGGTTTTATGAATAGCATTTGGATTTGGTTTTGTAAACCAATTTGATAACCTAATTTCTATGTTTGTGATTCTTTGCTATTTCATATATATACTTTACATTATTTAGCTTTGTGAACTAGAATATAAATTCCATCAATGAATCCATCTATCAATCTATTGGCTGTACTTTTTCCAGCCGATCTTCTGCCCCATTACTTCTTATTTTTTTTTTTTTTGAGACATATTGGCTCTGTATAAAGATAGAAATATAATTTGGGGGAACCTCAAAAAATCAGTATCCTGAACATACACCAAAGATATGTAGCAGATCTTGGGTTTGGGGAAACCCTTAATGTAGTCCAACGTTACCAATCACAACATATTGTAATTTGATTCCCCTTCCATCTCAGGGCAATTAAGGGTTTCTATGAAAATATTGTTTGTACATCTAGACTGTTTTTGAAAAGATTACAAGGTAGATGAGTCATTTGTAATAGTTGGAATATATACCCATATGACTAATTCACTTTTGTGTACTACTAAAGATGATGACAGAGAAGGCCATTAGATATAGATGTTAAGTATAAGGTGGGTGCAATTTTTGTGAACCTAAAGAAAAACCTATGAGAAGAATAGAGGACTCAGAGTACAGCAGAGATGGGGATGGCATCCTGTATGCTGACGGGGAAGGCTAGACTCCACGCTGAATGGAGGGTCCAGGGATTCAGACTTATGATGATTCTTCCTCCCCTTTGAAAAAAAATAACTTCACAAGCTACCCCAAGTTAAAGAAGCTTCATCAACTGCTTCTGCTTTAAACCTTAACAAGAGCTGACCCTACTGTCTACTCAGCTATTCTGAGCCCCAGAAGTGACCCCCAGCTGCTCTGTCACCCATGGAAATCTTCCTTAAGCTATCTCTTCTGCTTCTTAACTTTCTGTTCGTCTGAGTAGAAAGTGACGGGGAGACAGAAAAACAATAAATTGTTTTGAAGAGACTTGAACATTTGTACTGAGTTCATGAACAGTTTTATCTGGGAAGAGAGTTTTTAAAAATGAGATTGCACTTTGAAAATCAAACACAAGACACTGGGTTTACAAAAGGTGAAGTTCAAATATATATATATATATATATATATATATATATATATATTTTTTTTTTTTTTTTTTTTAATTTACCTCAATTAAAAGTTAGCAGGAGTTCCTCCCATAGTCAGGCAATTGATGTGTCAGGCATAGTTTGGATGTTAGGTGAGTTTTGTTTTCTGTATCTTTGGAGGCCTTTTGGGGTTATTGTAGGGAGGAGTCATTAAGTTTCTTAGTCAAGTACCATCTTACATTGGAAGCTCAATGGAAAGAGCATTTTACCCTCTCTTTACAATACAGTGTAAGTCAAACATCCTTTTCAGGCTAAGCTTACTCACCCCAAATGTATGCTTGGTGAAAGCTCTACCATGGGCTCTCACATTTTAGTCAAAGCTTTCAGCCTGGACATTTTAGTGCTCACTTTTACCAGAACAGACTTGAAAATGGTCTTGAATTCTGAAACACACACTAGAGTGGCTCAGATATTTCCTAAATAGTCATTTCTTATTTCAAGTCGGAAATTTAGTCCCGAAGTTTAAAGTTCTGAAATGATAAAGAATTTACTATGTAATCAACTAGGAAGCTTTCTATTAATACCAAGGCATGTGTTAGTTTCATTAACTAACAAACACATTCTTGGATTTGACTCAGTAACTACAAAGTTATCCTTCTGATATAGAATAGCCTAAGGGTGCTTTCTAATTAAAATTTTGAAAGCTGATGCTCAGTATACCATATCTGTCTGCAATTCTAAATTAAGCTGGGCTCTCTTACGTTGAGTTAATCTATAATCTTTCCCTTCACTGTTATGTAGCAGTTGAAAAATGCTAATTTAGTAAATCAGATCAAGTTCAACCCTAAACTATTATTACTATAGCAAATAAAGTTAGTGGTAGTTATGGTCGAGTTACAATTTATGGAACCTCATAATCCTACTAGTAATAAAAATAATAATTCCAGCAATAATAATATTCCACCATTTATTGCACTCCTGCTGTGTTCCAGGCCTTTTAAATGCATTATCTCATCTGACTCATGCCACAACTCTGTGAGAGAGTTAGCATTTCAATTCTACAGTTAAAGCAGCTGAGGTGAGAAAAGAACGTAGTTTTAACTAACATAGGGATGGGAGCCAGGGAGTTGAGTGGTGAGGTAAAAGGGATAGTTAGAAAAAGTGGTTCATTAAAGAACTTTTAAGAGCTTACAAGTAATTTTTGTAGGTTTATAAATTGCTTTAGTAATGTAGGTATACCTTAGATAGTGTAGAGAAGTAAAGGAAAACACAGAAGAAAATAAAAATGACCAATTCCATTTCACACATGTTATACTTAACATGATTAAGAGATTTCCAGGAGGGAAATTGTTAAATATGTTAATTAAATGTAGGGGTTTGGAGTTCAGGAAATGGGTCTGGATCTTAGCTTTGAAATCATCAGTATGTAATAAAAGTTGAAGTTTTGGGTACGGATAAGGTGTTTTTAAAAGAATTTTTAGACTGAGAAGAAAAGAAGGCAAAAGATAGGATTTGGAGAACATTAATATTTAAAAAGCAATAAAAATTAGAGATGATATGAAAATTAGGACAAGGTGCTATTGCCAAAGCTAATAAAAGAGAGATTTTATGATAAAGAAAATAGCCAATAATGTTGAATTCTGGGATCAAGTAAGAAGATAAGGCTTGAAAGGTGTCTAGTGGATTTGCCTATCAGTTTAAAAGTGAGCAGAGTGGAGGTAGGCAGGCTTGACAGCCCAGTGCTCTAGTGCATTTGGGAGTGAATGGTAGGTGACTAGGTGAGGAAGTAAACGGAAACTTTATAGAAGCCCAGGTATGCAAAGAAGCAGATTAAGAGGTCAGTAGCTAGAAATCAAGAGAAGAGTTTTACTAGAGAAATTTAGACACATTTATCTGGAGAGAGAGAGAGAGAGAGAAAAGTAAGACAGAGAAAAGAGAGATGATACCAAAATGAGGTCTTGATGAGTCAACGGGGTATCCGGAGAGGGCTGACCCAGATGGTTGTGTAGGGCCCTGAGTGGATGGGAGACCCTATGCTGAAATACAGCTTGAGCCTTTCTTGACAAGTCATGTCAGCTGGAGAAAGGGTGCTTTTTATTAATAGTCCCAACAAATGTGATTTCTTTTTCTATTTGGTCTTCCCAGAAAGGACACCTTTTACAATTTACCCTCCCAGGAGAGATTTTTTTTTTCTTTTTTTCTAATTTGCACAAGTATTTGCTAGAAGCAGCCCAAACTTGAGCATTAGGCTGACATTGTTTTATGTATTCCAAATAGTGATTTACAACACAAAGTCTTGCAGTTCATCTCATTACCAGACTGAAATCGTAGAATGGTGAGAGGGCCCCTAGGTTATCTGCTGCAACCGGGACATGTTATATTGGAGCACATTCAGGAGGGGGTGGAACTTGCCTAGGGCCAGGGATCTAGTTAGGGGCAGAGCCAAGACTAGGATTCACACCTGATTTCCAATTCAATGTTCTTTCCACTGTACCAGGAAACAAAGACTAAACCTTATGGTTTTGGTGGTGGAATGTCAAAGCATGTTTTGACAGCACACTGAGTATTGAATTCACCTGATATGAGGTGGAGGCTTGAAATACATTCCTCTTACTTTCTGAATTTGCCCTACTTGTGAAAGCTGTATGAATCAGCTATAATGCTGACTTTTAATTTTTAATAACGGTTCTTTCTAAATACATTTTTTAAAAGGGCATGGTAAAAATACAGCAATTTGATTTTTTATGATTGTCTTATACATGTATGTCCTTGAATCCAAGTATTATTTTTTTGGAATTTTATGCTAAGGTTTTTATGTTGTTTGAGTTACAGTAAACATTTTCAAGAGGATGGGATTGACAATCACATGGATCAAATTTAGAGAAAATTTTAAACTTTGTAGTAACTGTTTAGATATGAAATCTGCATGGCCATTCTGAGTAAGAACATACGTAGTCATAAAAAGCTATAAAAAACAACCTTGAAGAGTGGCATGCTGACATCTCGGTTTATATTTTCAGCCATTGTTTTCCAAATGTGTTTTTTACGTTATTGATAGGTATTCTCTGAATCAATAGTCTGTGGTCAAATGGTGCCATACTTTTAGTATACTCTCCCCCATCCCATTGTGAAAATGTATAATGCAGAGTTAAAGGCCTAAACAGTCTTGCAGTAAAGAACCCCTATTAGCTTTGTTGAATCACATTTTCCAAATTTGTCTGACCACAATTTGTTTTCTTTTGTTTTCTGGAACATCTATTAGCATCCCAAAGATAGAAGTGTTCCTCAGTTGGGAGAAATTTTTCAGATTTTCTTAAGTTAGATTTTTAAAATATTAATCTTTTTTAATTTTTTGATTTGTTTATTTATTTTAAGTAAGCTTTATGTCCAACATGGGGCTTGAACTCAAGACCATGAGATCAAGAGTTGCATGCTCTACCGACTGAGCCAGCCAGACACCCCTAAGTATAAATATTTTATATAATAAACATGTGTATATGTGTATGTAGATGTTTGGGGGAGGGAAACATTAGTACAATTATCAGTCTTTACTTGGGCTTATAGTCTTGCAAATGCTTCAATTTTGTACAATTTAGTAGTATTTACCTTATCTTCTTTATGAGAATGAGATATTTTGACTTTGGATGGCATCAACTGATATTTGAGATAAATATTATTTCCATTGGAATTTGGCTTCTTGTCCTTTTCTGTAACAATAGTGCCAGTGACCTATTGCCTAAAATCCTTCCTTCCCATACTTACTATCTGATCAAGTAAAAAGTCCAAAGCTCTGCATTTCAAAGCTCATTTTAGTACATTCACCTTATAGGTGATAGCATGTTTTTTTTTAAATCAAAAAAGTGTATGACATGTGTTTATTCGGAAGATGCCAAGATATATGTGTGTGTGTATATATATACATATATATATATATATTTGTTTTGATTTGAAATACTATTGTGAAGTAGAAGTTCAATTTTAAAGGAGCTAGCATCAGAAACAGATATTGTTATGTTATCAAAGGACATAAAATAATTAAATAAACTAAGAGAGTATGTGAATTATTTGTTCTACCATTTTTTTTACATTACATAAAAGAATATGGAAACCTGTTGATATTAATTAAAGAATGTTAGGATACCACAGGTTGTTGCTGAAAACATATATATATTCCATACACTGACTCCATCTGCTGTGTATTATCAGGCTTAGTGATAAGCAAACTTTATGAGTTGTAATACTTGCTTGCTTAGCAGAATCAACCTTGATAATCTGATAGATTTAAAAAGACAAAAATTGAAAAGAACACTGTATAAAATAGATGAAATATTCCCTTAAGATAGTGTCACTCTTGCAGTCTTGGCTGTAAACCTTGGTAGACCCCCAAATTGAAAGTTGCTTTGATGAACTAGAATGCATTTTGCAAGATATACAGAATTATGACATGATCCAAACATTTAGGTTCATTCAAAGAAAAAAGTCTAGGACTAACTGATAGCAATGCCAAAATTCCTCCAGTATATGAATTAAAGACTAAAATCTTAAAAAAAATATATATATATATCGTACCAGTTTCTGGAATAGTTTCATCAACTTTGCCTACAAGTCATACTTAACATCTAATGGCAAGACAAGGTCAACAACAGCAGGATCCTGGGACATCAGCATGGACGTCAAGCTCACTGAAATCCAGATACACTGAGCCTGACATGTGTGGAAGATGGGTAACAGCAGGGTGGCGAAGCAGCTGATAGACTAGCTGAAATGGAGTAATTGTAAGCACAGTAGGCAAAAGAAGTTCTCTAAGGCCTTTAAGCAATGTGGCATAACTCCCGACCACTGGACAGTGATAGCAGCAAACAGACCGTGCTGGTGCACAGCAGTGGGAACCTGTGTGGTTTCCTTCTAGTGACTGCCCTGTAAGCTCTAGGACTCTTGCATGAACTGCAATACGGTGACTTTATAGAGATGTGTAATGGCATCCTTGTTCTTTGAAATAGTTTAAATATAGATTGGTCTTTATTGTATTGATCTGAACACAGCTAACATTTCCACTAAAAGAGTTGTCACAGTCTATGCTTTGGCATCTTCTCAGGTCCCTCTTTTCACTCTTCAGGCACCCCAGATTTCCCAATAACCTCTGTTTAAGTGTTCATATTAGTACATAGTTCAGTGTCTTAGAAATGTTTACTGACTTTTTGTCTCCTTCAGCATGTTCTTCGTAATCCTTACATCTTGCTTTCAAGGTCTACTATTATTATCAGTCCTTCTGAAAAACATTTCATCCCATTTCCCTCTGTCTTATCCAGTCTATGAACTTGCCAGCCACATGAACCCCTACTTCCACAGGAGCCAAAAAGAAAATACCGAGGTCCTGTAAATACATATCATCTTATTTCATCCTTGTTTCCATTTCTCTAAACACTTTTTTTTTTCTTTTTTAGAAAGTTGACATAAAGCCTAAGCCCTAATATTATGTATTCCCAAGCTAGCAAAGTTGATTGGAACATGTTCAAGTTCAAGTTTCATGCACTTTTGAAGCCAGGGCTGAGGGCCTTGCAAGTTTTGCTGGTAGGTGACATGTACCCCAGTAATATACAACTCCAATATGATGATATGAAACTTGCTGGAGTTTTCAACCCTTACTTGTCCCTTAAAAGTTGAGTGGTTCACACTTGTGCTTGTTTCTTCTAAGTAAATAAATAAAATAAAGTGTAAAATTACATTTTAAAAATTTCATAATCTTTGAAACACCTTGGAGACTTTCAGTTGCATAATGTTAGAATAGGTCATGTAACTTTCAACATTCGTTTATCACAGCCACCATGTCTAAAATCTCATCTAGGAACTATCCAGGGCATCACTTCCCCCTATAGTAATGCATCTTTTAAATACTGACTGAATTCTGAATTTCCATTTTACCTGTTACACAAGCTATATGGTTATTGGAACTTTGCCTTTCAAATATATTTCAACCTAATTTCTTTTAGCAACGAGATATAGGATATACCTATATTTCTATTTCTGTATCTATATGTACTCCTCAAACAGTTATAGTTCTATAGACAGTTTCAGTAGTTTTGAAAAATGAGTCAGTGACAATTTTTACTTCTTTGACACAATACTTACTGACACTTGTAATAAACTGTGTTAACCACACACAAAAAAACCCTTTATATCCAGAAGATATTCAATGAATGCTTCATTGAATACTAGGCTCTCTGGAAAATTATTACAGTATGAACTTTGATGTGTTCACTTTCTCCAATACTCTACAATTACTTAGAAATAATTTTTGATATGACCAGATTGTTAGCTGAATAAGACAAAAATATATAAGGAGATTAAAAAAATTCTTGTTACTGTCAACTTGTTGATGTATACTTTTCATTTTTTTATCTCACTTATCTCACTTATAGTCCAAAAGAAAATAAAATTGAGGATGATTTCAACATCAAAATATGACTAAACAAAGGGAATCAAAAATAAATTGTAAGAAGTTTTGGTTTTCCTGTAGTCAAACACACAAGGACATTATGCTGTGCAATATGATTTTAAATACTTGATAAAGGAATACATACCAGTTCATCTGGAAGACAGATTATTTCCTAGTATTGAATTTCATATGGAATTTATCATATGAAGCCTTACAAAGGGTTTGTAAGTAACATAATTGGTAAATGTATTCTGCAGAAAAAGGGGGGATTTCTTTTTTTTTGTTTGTTTTTGTTTTTGTTTTTTTTTAAGTTTTTGATGTAGTGTTCAATGATTCATTAGTTGCGTATAACACCCCAGTGCTCATCACAACATGGACTTTTTCAAATGTTCTTATATCACTCATTTGTAGAAGCCAAGGATTAAATACCCCTAGTAAATATATTCGGTATTATCTAAAATTTAGATAGTTTAGATTCTAAATTAATACATGGATGACCTATAGAAAACTAGAGCAAGAATTAGCCTGTCCCTTGAGCAGTCTGTCTCAAAAATCCTTGACTTAAGTGAGCTTGTTTTAGAATTAGGTTATAGTCAGTTCAGGGCTGGATTCAGTGACAAGTCTCCAAAGTACCAATATTCTATGATGTTGATTCAATAGCAATCATATTCTTTAAATATGATATATCAGTAGAGAACTAACAGTTGTTATGAAAATTTGGGAACTTGATTTGTGTTCTCACCACTTTTGTATAGAAAGGTGCCTATGGGTAAAATGCAAATTGTTATAAAAAGGAGTTTTGACTCATCCTAAGTAATTGCCCAGTAATTTATTAGAAATCTCAGAGTTCTGCTTCATGAAGCATGATGAGGATATTTGTGCTAAAAATTTTTAAATATAAAATAAAACCTTTTAATGGCCTATTTTATTACATCACTATAATATTTTACATGAGCTATATACAGTCATTTTAATGTATTAAGTAGATAGATGCATATCTTGTGTTTCATTTCTGACAGAGTTTCTCTTTTAACTCTTTTTAAATAGATTTTGATACCTAAAACAGTAGGGGCAACTAAGGTTGGCTTTTCCTAATACAGATCTCTAAATAACATACCCTCGTCAATTGAACACCATTGATAAGGTAAACACAGTCGTTTTTGCTAAAGACCAACAGAGCACTCATTTGTGTTTAGTGGAGGGCAAGACAAATTAAATGTAATATTCTGTGGTAAGTTCTACAAGAGAAGATGAGTGCTTTGTGAGAACAGGAAGAAAGTCATCTGTTAGGTGATGAGCATTTGAGATAGAAAGAATGGCATTTTAATGAGAATTGAATCCAAATGCAAGATGTTCAGTGTGGCTGCAGTCCAGATGTTTTAATGGGGAGGTAGGAAGAGATTAAGTAGGAAGGGATGCAAGAGCCAGATAATGAAGGGCTTTGCTTCTAATGGAAAGAAAGTTGGATTTTATCTGAAGCTATAAGGCATGAATTAAAGCTTGAGGTTTTATAGAAGGGATAGATTCCAGAGCTATTAGAAGAACACAACATAGCATAGTGACTAAGAGGACCCATCTAGATCTGGGTTCAAATCTTGACCTTGCCAATTAAGAGTTTTATGATTTCGGGGCGCCTGGGTGGCTCAGTCGTTAAGCATCTGCCTTCGGCTCAGGTCATGATCCCAGGGTCCTGGGATGGAGCCCCGCATCAGGCTCCCTGCTCTGCGGGAAGCCTGCTTCTCCCTCTCCCACTCTCCCTGCTTGTGTTCCCTCTCTTGCTGTGTCTCTCTATGTCAAATAAATAAATAAAATCTTTTAAAAAAATAAAAATAAATAAAAAATGGTATGAAAGACTGAATACTAGAGATAAGAGAGGAATTGAGTGCTACTGGAGAATTGACTGAAAATATAGGAAGAAGAGTGGGTTTGGAGTTTGGCGTTTTAGACACGTTAAATTTGAGATGGCACATGAAGAGCTAGCGGAAATCAGTTTATGAATTATTGCCAATGGTGTGGTGAATGGTGAAATTGCCTAGGAAGAGGATATAGACAAGAAGATGTCAAAGGTGAAAACCTGGGTACACGCTCTAATATTTGAGGAATGGCCTGGGGGAGAAAATGAAGTCTTCGAATTGAGAGAAAGGAAACCATAAAGGGAACTAGGGGAGTGTGGAGTCACAAAAGTCAAAGAAAGATTCCAGGAAGGTAATTGCTTATACTGTGGATTGCCAATGGAAGTTAACTTTCATAAGGGCTGAAAAATATCCATAGAGGAACGCCTGGGTGGCTCACTTGGTTAAGCGTCTGCCTTTGGCTCAAGTCATGATCCCAGGGTCCTGGGATCAAGCCCCACATCGGGATCTTTGCTCAGCAAGGAGCCTGCTTTTCACTCTGCCTGCTGCTCCCCTGTTTGTACTCTCTCTCTCTCCCTCTGACAAATAAATAAATAAAATCTTTAAAAAAAAAAAAAGCAAAATTCATTGACCACATCATGAGAGTTACAGTAGAAAGTGCTCAGCTGAGAAGCTTCTGAAGAACCTACTAATGTCAACATATAACAGGGCTAGAGAGCATAAAGTATCTTACAACAGTATTAATCAAGTAAGAATGTTGCTCCTTCCCTTTCCTAGTGAGAGACAAGAGAGTAAGAAACACAGAGTAACATATTCCTTTCCTTGATGGCAGGAGATTTCCTGCCTGCAGTAGGAGAGGCTTCAACTGGATAAAAGTTCATAGTTCTGATTATTATTTAGGACTGGATTACTAGTTAGTGATATCCTATTTATTATTTAAAGTGATCCACTCTCTCTACTACCTACACATGACCAGAAAAGTCATGGGACTATTTGGGTTTTTATAGTGGTGGTGGTGGAGGGGAGAGACTCCTCCACTAAATAAATGTAAAGGGATGAGAGAATACAAAAAAAAAAAAAAAGTTGTGTTTTAATTATAAATAAGTCATGTTTATTTGACATACTGGCAGATGTGGTTAAATAAGGTCCTCAGGGAGTATGAATAATGGAATCCACATTTAGGAAAATAGACCTGGAACAGCACACTTACACAAATGTGGAAGAGAAGGAGATAATTAGGGAGGATAATGATAAGACTGAATTGGAGGAGGGCGGTGGGAAAATGGAAATGAGGAGAAATTTGACTTACTGAGCCTCATTTTCTCTGGGAAGTGGTGCGCTTCCCTGATGAGAATTAAGAGTAGTGGTGAGCTGGTTGGCAGACAGGAGGCTTGAGGGGTTTGGAATATGGCAGAGCAGTGGTTCTCAAAGTGTGGTCTGTGGACCAGGAGCATCAGCACCTCTTGGGAATTGATAGAAATGCAGATTCTCAGGCCCCAGCCAGACCTACTGAATCAGAAACTCTAAGGAGAGGTATGTGTTTTGACAATATAATAATGTGTTTGAACAAACCCAGCTGTGATTCTCATGCGCACTGTAGATTTGGAGAGCCACTGGAGAAGAGTGGTTTAAAAGCACAAGCTCCGGTGGCACCTGGGTGGCTCAGTCGTTAAGCGTCTGCCTTCGGCTCAGGTCGTGATCCCAGGGTCCTGGGATCGAGCCCCGCGTCGGGCTCCCTGCTCTGCGGGGAACCTGCTTCTCCCTCTGCCTGCCGCTTCCCCCACTTGTGCTCTCTATCTCTGTCAAATAAATAAATAAAATCTAAAAAAAATTAAAAAATAAATAAATAAAATAAAAGCACAAGCTCCATGTTTACATCACAGAACTGTCACTTATTAATTGAATGCCTCTTGCAAATTATTCAACCTCTCGGTGCCTCAGTTTCTTCAGCTGTAAAATGAGGATATCTAATAACAACAAACTCACAGAATTCTTGTAAAGTCTATATGACTCAATGCATCTTAAGTTTTTAGAACAGTCTCCGGTATATTGGCACTGCTCGACAAATGTCAATAATTATTACTATTATAGAAAAACAGAATAAAATGCTAAGTACCTCGGTAAGTATTGGTAGTTCTGATTAGTCTGGTGTACTGTGCTTTGTGACATTTGCCACAAGACTCTGAGCCCAAGAGCTGTGTTGTCTTTTTCTTTTTGTGCAATGTCTTTAGCAGCGTGACGCATGTGCTCAGGGACTGCTTGATGAAAGAAATGGAGGAAGGAATGGAGGAAGGAGTGAAATAATGCATGCAGAGCAATGCATGTAGAATTAGTCAAACTCTGTAAGGGTTTTGAATAACTATATGATAAGTAATTTTTGAGGAATAAAATTATGTTTTGATTTTTTTGAAACACTTTTAAGTATTTCTGTGAAGAAATATTGCTAGGAGACCATCAAATGTAGTGGTCTGGTGAAGGACAATTTCTGTGTTAACTAGAAAAGTCTGGTTTCCAGTGTATTTGAAAGGAAATGCCAATTCGCACCGATTATTTTTCCATTTACTTAGATCTACATGGCTTCATTTTTCAAATGTTTGATAATGTTTCCCGAGACCCATATCTTTTGATGATAATGTTAGCCACATAGATGAGTGCTTAGTAGTTCTGTGCTTAGTAGCAGTGATAAAACTGCATTTGAAAAATCTCCTGTTTGTCTTTTTCTGGTTACCCTCTAATAGGCTGGAAATGTGTAGTAAAATACCCTAATCACTACACCTTGAGAACTAAACCCCATTCTAATTGTTTTGATGCTTGGACTAGCAGAATAATTGATTGACACTAAGACCACTCAGTAAACAGCCAGCTAACAGAATTAGATTAATGAAAACATATGGTAATTACAACTGTGCAGAACAACTTAGAATCTACAATGTAGCCTCAGGGTAAATAATCAAAAGTCTGATCAAAGAGCAATTAGAGTTAATAAAAGTCTTATTGTGCGATTAGGATTAAGAGAGGCTGAAAGATGAAATTGTAAAGTTTTAGGAGGGTATTTGATGAAAGATTTACTTCATTCTTGAAAGAAAGTTTTGGTATTCTAGAGTGATCATTAAATTTTTAAAAGAGATCGTTGTTTGTTTTTCTTTCCACTTTGCTTAAGAAACATCGAAGACTTTTCATACTGAATTGATACTTTTTATAAAACACATGTACTTTTATTTAAATGAGTCCTCAAACTTTGACTCATTCATTCATCTGACAATTACTAAGCATTTCCTATATGCAAGGTTTTAAGTAAAACACTGTTGAGAAGAGGTAAAACAGCCACAAATCCCGACCTTTAAGATTGGAGTTTGGTGAAGAAATGAAATGTATTTTTTTTAAAGATTTTATTTATTTATTTGACAGAGAGAGGCACAGCGAGAGAGGGAACACAAGCAGGGGGAGTGGGAGAGGGAGAAGCAGGCTTCCCGCAGAGCAGAGAGCCCGATGTGGGGCTCGATCCCAGGACCCTGAGATCATGACCTGAGCCGTAGGCAGATGCTTAATGACTGAGCCACCCAGGCGTATTTTTAAAAATCTATGATTCATGGTGAAGAGGAGTAGAAATTCTTTAAGAAAGGTACAGATGAAGTATTTGCAAAGTTAAAAAGAAGTGATTACTTTTGTGGGGATTCCAGAGAAAGCTAAGGATTGCTTCCTCATTCTTAAAAGTTTGAAGAATCTGTGTTAGTAAAGATAGGGATGTTTTGTTTTACAGTACTCCTTAGGGTGGGCCCTACTTTATGTTTTGTTGGTCTGTGTGCATTTTTTATATATAACTGAAAGTATGTATATTTGATTTTATAGTCTTGCCTTATTTCCTAGATGAGTGAAAGTAGAAGTAAATCCATGCATCATAAATCGTAAATATTAGGCTTTCCTCTCTTATTTTGATTCAAGAACCAATAATGCTCTTCTCACAGCCCCCACCCCCCCCCTCCGAATATTTAAGATTAGGTTCAGTAAGCTCAAAATATAGTGGTGATCCAAGGTCATACTTCTCTAGAAAAAGAAAGAACATTGGCTAATGGGATTTATACATATCCAAGGCTGGGCTTTGAGGTGGTGTCAGCATTCTAGTGTACCCACTTCTGAAGATGAGTATGTTTATACCTTCAACTTTCTTTAGATACATCCATTGTTTCTTCTTACATGCCTTGAGCTAAAAATAATCTAGTTTTTGTCTCATCAATTTGGGGATTCAAGGTGAGTAGGGGAATGAGTATACATGGAAATTTGATGGATGGGGCTCAACTCAGGATCTCCTCCAAATATCTCCCTCTTTACTCCTCCACTCCTATCTGCCTCCTCCCTTTCCAATCAGTAGAGAGTAATTGGTTGGGGAAAGAGGCTGTGGGAGGGAGAGAACGACAAGACAAGAATTATTGATCAGAAGAAGGTGACAGTTTGATGCTATGTAAACCATGGGATAATCTTGATTGCAGAATGGCGAGTTTATTGATTTCCAAGGAAGGTGAATATCCTAATACAAAAACTTAAAAGTGTAATAGTTCCTTGAAGTATGAAAAATAAGTATAGGATATCTTTGAAAAGATGAGAAAATGGAGATTCAGACAGGGTACCTGACTTATTCAAGGTTTCACAGCTAATAGAAGCTATTATCTAGAGACAGTATCTTATGACTCTTATTCCAGTGCCCTTTTTACTCTGAAACTAAATGTTCAGCCCTTCCCTGACAACCTGACCAACTCCCTCTCACCCCGGTCATTGTCTATCACATTATCCTTTCTCTTCTTTTTTGTGACATTTTGTACTCATGTCATTATGATTGATTTTTTTATGTTTGCACATTTATTCACTGTTTGCCTCCACTAGAAATTAAGTTTCCTGAGGACAATATTTATTGTTGTTTCTAAATCTGGTTATCACTGCTGTATCCCCAACACCTGGTACACTATTGGTAAATCCGTAAGAAATATTTATTAACAGACTATTTACTATACAAAGTGGGGTAGATGGTGATACATCAGGATGATCCCAACTGAGTAATAATATACACTGAGTGCAACAGGAGATACGGAAATAACATAAACGTTCAATAATTCTACATTTAGGGTTTTTATTCTCTTATTTGACTATATTATAAAAGCTTTTGCTCTTCTCCCCCCAGAAAAAATGCACATCCAACCTATAAAATTTTGCATATATTTTTATAAGAGATTTGACTCAAGCTATTCTTTTTTTTTTTAAAGATTTTATTTATTTTTATTTGAGAGAGAGAGAATGAGAGAGAGAGAGAGCATGAGAGGGGGGAGGGTCAGAGGGAGAAGCAGACTCCCCGCCGAGCAGGGAGCCCGATGCGGGACTCGATCCCGGGACTCCAGGATCATGACCTAAGCCGAAGGCAGTCGCTTAACCGACTGAGCCACCCAGGCGCCCGACTCAAGCTATTCTTAAGGGTATGCTATAAAATAAACAATTCAACCGGGTTAACAGTACAGTCCAGTAGGCACACTATCCCATGCCAGACCCTGGGAAGTGCAACAATGAGTAAGATTTGGTCCCTTCCTTTGAGTAGTTTATAGTCTCATTTCACATAAAACTCTTCTGGAATAACAGAGTCAGAATTTTAGAACTATTACAGAAGACATACTGATGAAGAAGTCATGGTCAACAATATTTAAGTGATTGAGCCACTCACACTGAGAGAAAATAGTAGAGCTAGGACTAGAACACAGATTTTCTGGTTTTCAGTATTTTTTCTACTTTAAAAGGCTATAAACTCTAGTTATTCTTTTACTGCTTCTTTATCATCGGTAAGTATGCCTTATTATTAGACGGTTTCTCTAATTTTCTTAATTTCAGTAGTTTTTCTGGGCTACACTAAGAGTGTGATTCTATAAGCCAATGATTCTTTCCCTGACATGTGCCCTTAAGAAATCTATGACCTTTTGTGTTTAACTGTCATTTTCTCAAATAAACATTGGCAGTTCTTTTCATCTTTTCTAATAAATACTTTTTCAACCTCTTGATAATTTGATTTTTTTAGCCACTTGCTAATTTATTATGTATATATATTGTCATTTTACTGATTTGTATATGGACTCAAACACAGTATTCTAAACTCAATCTTCTGAGCACTACACAAAGAAATTCATTCATTCATTTCTTCATGCATTCTTTCATTTAACAAATTTATATTGAGTATCTACCATGTGCCAGGCACTATGTCAGGTACTATAGATATAACGGTGAGAAAATACAGTCAGAGGCCCTCCTTTATAGAGTTTCCAGGCAAGCAGGATGGAAGGGAGATATCCAAACACACACACATATTTACATCTGTGATGAGCACTAAAATAGAAAGATATCCAAGCTATTGAATCTGTTACAGGGCTGTATGACATTGCAAAATACACCAGGAAAGGCTTCTCTGAGAAAAATAACACTTAAACTGAAATCTGAAGCATGACCAGATGGTAATTAGACAAATAAGGGAAGAATGCTTTCCGATGGGGATGCCGGGGAGGAGGGGAGGTACACGTGCAAGGATTCAGTGACAGGAGGGCAAAGGATAGGCAAAAGAGCAATGTAATAGTGTAATCAGAGTGCAAAGAGTGAAAGGGAGCTTGATCTGAGTTGACAAGGTGGATAGAGATTGGATCATGTAGGATCATATACAACATATTAAGGAGTTTCTTAATTCTAAATGAAATAGGCAGCCACCAAAATTTTTAAGGCAAGAATTAAATTTTTTTTCATATTAGAAGATGAAGGTGTCAGAGATGATTTTAGTGATGTGCTTTGTGCTCTTAAAAGTCTAATGGTGGTTTACTGAGATTGGGAACAAAAGACAAAGTCCAGACTTTGGGAAAGTGAGGGAAGGAAAATCATGCATATCAATTTTGGCCATGTTGAGTTTGAATGTCTTTTGAAATACCCAGAAGGCAATGTAAAGTAGGCAGTTGGTTATACAAATATGGAACTCAGAAGAGTGTTACTGCCTAGAGACATAATTGTATGAATCAGTTGTGACTGGATGATAATTGAATTTGTGAGCATGGTTGAGATCATAGGGAGAAAATATCAAGTGAAAAAGGAGAGACAGCTAAGGAGCAATCTTAGTGGAATGTCAACATTTTGTGGCTTGAAGGAGGATGAGCATACCAAAAGAGTAGAAAGGAGAAGCAAAAAAAAAAAAAAAGAAAAAAAGAAAGAAAGAAAGAAAGAAAAAGAAAAAAGAAAGACGAAAACCAAGTGACAGTTGTCGTGAAGCCAAAGGAAGAAAAAGTACCAACAATATCAGTGCTTATGAAAGACTAAGCAAGGGATAAAAGGTCACAAGTCGAGTAACAAATAAGTGATATTTATTGACTCTGGTAATTATAATGTCTGGCACTGATCTGGCTTTATGCAAGCCCTGATCAGACAATACCACATGTCTTGGGACGCCTGGGTGGCTCAGTTGTTAAGCGTCTGCCTTCAGCTCAGGTCATGATCCCAGGTCCTGGGATTGAGACCCACATCGGGCTCCCTGCTCAGCGGGAAGTCTCCTTCTCCCTCTCCAGCTCCCCCTGCTTGTGTTCCTGCTCTCACTCTCTCTCTCTCTCTCTCTGTCAAATAAAATCTTTAAAAAATATATTTAAAAGAACCACATGTCTTCTGCCTTCTGTGACATTGGCTTTATCTTCATCCTTGATTGATTGGATGGAAAGATGAGTGATAAAGGAATATTACAGATGGATCCCAGAATCCAGTTGTGTAACTGATCATATACCGGAATTATTAAGATGAATAATACATAGGAAGAATAGTTTGGGAGGAAATTTTTAGTCTAGTTATGGGCATGCTGAATTTGAGAGATATGTGAGACATCCAAGGTAGATGATGAATAGGTAGTTAAAATTTTTAAAAAGTGTTAAGTAAAGTCATGAAAGTGCATGGAATTACCTATAAAGACATAAAGAAACTGAAGAATGCCTAACACCTAGCATTGAGGGACTCCAGAATTTAAGGATTAGGTGCAGATGGAAGAACCATCTTTTTTGTTCAAAACAAAAAGATAGCAGTAAGGAAAAAGAAATATCAAAAGAATATGGTGTCACTGAAGCCAAAGGAATAGAGATTTTCAAGGAAAAGGAAGTGGCCAACTTTGCAAATACTCCCAAGAATCAAGTAAAATGACAATGAGTAAAATGAAAAGAACTGCCAATGATGTGAAGACTTCAATGAGACAAACAACAGCAGTGGTTAGTGTAATCGAGCACCAATATCTAAAAAGTGTTCTATTACAGCACAGTTTATGCTAAGCCTCGTAAAAAGTGCAGAATTTTTCAAGATAAGCACGGGACTGGAAATCTTCCCAAGATTATTGGAGGGACACATTATCCTCCTCTACAACCATGGTACTTTTTTTGTGTCCCTATTCTAGTCCTTTCACCATGTCCTTTCATTGATTGCCTATGTATCTGTCAAGATGAGTCCAGATTATGAGCCCCTAGAATATTCCTTTCTTTCCTCACTTCAAGCACACCAAATATTTTTGAATATAAGAATACTCAATAGTGTTGAATGGGTTGAAATGAGATTTCCCGTTGGACATCTTTTTTTTTTTTTAAGATTTTATTTATTTATTTGAGAGAGAGAGCACGAGCAGGGGGAAGAGACAGAGGGAGAGGGAGAAACAGACTCCCTGGTGAGCAGGGAGCCCAATGCGGGACTCGATCCCAAGACCCTGAGATCATGACCTGAGCCGAAGGCAGACGCTTAACCGACTGAGCCACCCAGGCGTCCCTCCATTGGACATCTTAATAACTACTATATCTGTCCTTCTGTAGTTGATCTTCAGCTCTCAGGTAGCAGCAGTAGCATAAATTTACTTCCATCCCATCTTCTGGGTTGAGGCATGGCATTCTTAAAGATCTAGAGATTTAGAAGTGGTGTTGCCCCTCTTTCAAACATACCTACTCAACAGGTGAGGTATACCACCTGTTATGCCTCTTGGCCAAATTTAAATTACTGGAAAGTGTATTTGAAAAATTATTCTATAGCATTAATGCACAAGTATTAGCATATTATTAACATATAAATCATTTAAAATATTGTATATTAAACAATAAGTAATGTATAAAAGACTACATTGAATAAAAATTATTTTAAAACATGTGGTCTTCTTTTTAAGTTTCCATCACGTTATTTTTGCCTTTAATTCTTATTTTATATTATTTAATCATAAAATGTTATATCTCATTTCACTTTCCATTATATCATAAAAGTATTCCATGTTGCTATATAGTCTTCATATTATCATTTTTAATACCTGCACAAAATACCACTGGTTTGATGCATTATAATTTACTCAGCTATTCCCCTTTTGTTTGACATTTAGTTTATTTCTGTTTTTTCCTCATTATACCTTAATGAATATCTTTGGGAATATAGTTCATTCTTATTGGATTGTTTCCCTAGAATATATACCTATGAATGAGATTATTAGATCAAAAGATAAAGACATTCATGCAAATGTTGATACACTTTCAAAAAAAGGTTGTATAATTCCATACTTATCCAGACTCATCTCATCTTTGCCAACATCAAGTATAAATTTTTTTTTTTGCTAATTATATATAAAATGGCACCTCTGCTTTAATTTCCTTGGGTAGGGGTGGGAGGTATTTCATATTAGTGTGAATATTCTTCCAATATTTGTGTACTATGAATGTTCCATTTATATTTTGAAGAGTATCAATTATTTATCAATTTATTTGAGTTATTTTTTTGGAGAAATAAATTCTTTGTAATTTTATCCATATATTCTTTCCAGTCCACGCTTTCCCAATTATTATAATGCAGTTAAGTTTGTTATATTCAACTCTACATAAAATATTTAATTAAATAGTTACATCCTATCTCTACATAAGCCTGTATTTCAGAATATAGGACAGGCTGAGGCCCTAGGGATTGTCGTCATACAAAACTTGTGTTGAAGCCCAGCTCTGAATCCCTAGTTGTGCTACCGATGACTAATACCTCAGAGTTTCCTTGTTTGCGGGTAATAACGACTCAGTATAACAGCTGAGGATTAAGTATATAGCACTTACGTGTTATGTTCAACAGTTTGGCTACTCAGTGATTTAGATTATCAACCAAGCAAGTTAGGATAACTGATTTTATTTTAGTTTATTTTACGTTTATCATTCTGTTGTAGATTCAGCAAGAATTTCAGTTGATAGTGTTTGGATGGTTTCATGGCAAGAATAAAAATATAGAATGGTAAAATCTTTAGTGGGAATGCTGACCAAATATATTTCCATACGAAGTTGTTTTAGCTCAAACTGCGAAAGAGTTTAGGTCATTGCTCACAGGTGTCACTGATATACCATGTAATTCCAACTCTTTCTATATTATATTAAAGCAAGGATCTCATTTCATTCAATGGATTACATTTACTGTTCAATGGCATTGGCTAAATAACGTCTTCTGTTTCTTATATTGCTACATAAGATTGCGGTTTGATGTGCTATTTATTTTAACATTCTTGGGTATGTCCTTTTTTAAATATAGAATTAATATGCCTATGTAATAGTGTCTGCTCTTTGTACTGTATACCTCTTTGTATTCATTATGGTAGCAAGCATATTTTCACATGTAATCACATTCTAGCAATAACATGCATATTTATATAGCACTCTATAATTTTCAAAGCATTTTATAAGCATTCATTTTCTTTTGATTAATAAATGTTGTTTGACTAAAGTTATGCACATATGAGTGTCATAATACAGAAATCAACTAAATGCCATGCTGCTTTTTTTTTGCTTTAAGTAAAATGATTTTAATAACTGACACTTTTGAACCACACTTATGATTTTTTAAACACCCTCACATTCACATTAAAAAATGTTTTTGTTTTGATTTTTACTTCAAACATATAAAGGATAGAGAAGAGATATTAGTGTCCTTAATTTATGGATGGGAAAACTAAGACTTAAAGACATAAATGACATGTTGTATAGTGGTATGAATATGAGGTAAAGTAACTGGGACTAGAGCTCAGCTCTCTAACCATTAGCTGTAGTCTAACCATTCATGTATGCCATTCTTTGGTTTGGTATAAATGTAAATGCCAAGAAAGAGACACTTGGGTTCCTGAGGATTAAAAGAAAATAGATAATTTTGCTGAGAAACATGCTAAGAAGCCTTATCTAAAATAATAAAGAAAAAACAAGAAATTGAAAAATTATATATTTAATTATTCCATGTTTACTTTTTTTTTTTTGAAGGAGAAAAATATGGCTAATGAGGAAAAAAAAAGAAAATGCTTTTAGGAGAAAAATTAGAAATCCAATAGCCTCTCTATCATTCTAACTCTACCATGTATCTTTAAATGCTTGGTCCATATGGCTAAGAAAGAACCCACAGATAAGGAGCCAGAGGATGTCATGGACAGTAAATTTAGAGGAAGGGCAGTTAATTCTATCAGGTGAAGGATTATTGATCATTCTAGAGAATGAGAAAGTTTAGGAATGGTAAGCAGTGAATGAATTGATTGATGGTCACAGCCAGACATACCCTGTATCAATTTCTGAGTCAAACTGCTAGCTGTCATATTGGTAAGGTTGATCCAGTTTTCATCTTCAGTGTTGCTGAGAGTTTCAGTGACAACAGTGCTGACTTGTACCTGGAACAGGTAAGTACCTCATACATATCAGACTCTCTTTTTGAAGTTAAGTTTTTTTTTAATTTAATTTTATTTTATTATGTTTTGTTAATCACCATACATTACATCCTTAGTTTTTGATGTAGTGTTCCATGATTCATTGTTTGTGTGTAACACCCAGTGCTCCTTGCAGTACGTGCCCTCCTTGATACCCATCACAAAGTTAAGTTTTGATTGCAGTTTACTTTAAAATACATATTCCAAATTTTGGATCATGCATTACATTCCCTTGACACCACCGAACTTTCTTTGTTGCATGGCAACCTGATGGTATTCCGTACCCAGGCACCCATCTTAAAAAAGGTATTGATCACTAGACAGATGAGTAATATGTGGGCAGTCATCTAAAAATACTGGAGTGTTAGAATGATAGAGAGACTATTGGGGTTTTACTTTTTTCCTCATAAAAACATTTTTGTGTCTATTACCCTTATTCTTTCTGAAGAAAAAAAGAAACCAAATACAGAATAATTAAATTTAAGAGGATATGTAATTGATTTCTTCTGGGTTTTATTTTCTTTATTATTTTAAGCATCTTAGCATGTTTTCCGTAGTATTGTAAATTTTCTTTTATTTCCCCTTCATAGTTGAAGGGCAGCTAACATTTCAGATTTCCCCTGCTATCTGAAAGTAGAGCATTCCTATGAAAACTTTCATAAGCCAAAATGGCATCAAGTAAAGAAGCAATTACCATTTATTTATATGGAAAAAAAATTTGCATCCCCAAATCCAAAAAATAACCTCTCCTGGGCTTTTCTGATAACTTATGGACACATCTTGCTAATGGATGCACAGAATAAATTGAGATAAAGCACAGATGCTCATAGACATGATTCAAAGTCATGGTGGCTTGATGCTGAGTGTAGTACCTGGGGGAAAAGCTGGGAGGCACCTTCCAGGCATACTTCCTCTGTAATGGCTTTCTGGCAAACAAATACCAAACACTATTTTTACAATTTTTACTTTTTGCCTTTTTTCCATAAAAGTAGAAGTCCTCTTTGGATCGCCTGGGTGGCTTAGTCAGTTAAGTGTCTGACTCTTGATTTCAGCTCAGGTCATGATCTCAGGATCCTGAGATGGAGTCCCGTGTTGGGCTCCACACTGGGCTGGAGCCTACCTGAGATTCTCTCTCCCTCTCCCTCTGCTCTTCCCACATGTGTGATTTCTCTCTAAATAAATAAATAAATAAATAAATAAATAAATAAATAAATAAATAAATAAATGTAAGTCCTCTTTGGATATCTTTTGGTTAACTGAACCAGGTACATAAGGTTAGTGGAAACAGGTACATTTGGGAAAGTGAGGTGGCATAATTTGAGCTTTCACAAAGTAGGGGGGACAGCTGTACTTGGTCTTACATGGGCATGACAGGGTGCACAGCCAATTGGCATGTACTACAGTAACTAGTAAGTTACTTTATACCAAGCATGATTATAGAGTACCCTTTCTTTAAATTTCCCTGAATCACTTGATTTGTTCCGAAGTTGCCCTAAAATATATGGGCTGTGAGTGGTGAGCAGTTGTCCCTCTCTACTCAGCAAATACTTCTATATTTCGGTTTTGAGTCCAGTGTGTTTCCAAAGGATTAGTATAAAATTTTGTTAAGTGCTTTTCATGGATGTCCTGAATTAGAAACACCTGGATCTTTGTTTGAAAGGCAGATCCCTGAGTCTATCTCAGACCTAGCAAATCAAAATCCTTGCTGGATCCCAGGAATTTGATCTCAGTGCCCATTTCTCTTCCTACCCCTTGGTCTTTTTTTTTTTTTAAGATTTTATTTATTTATTTGACAGAGAGAGACACAGCTAGAAAGGGAACACAGCGGGGGGGTGGGAGAGGGAGAAGCAGGCTTCCCGCGGAGCAAGGAGCCCAATGCGGGGCTCGATACCAGGACCTTGGGATCATGACCTGAGCCGAAGGCAGCCGCTTAACGAACTGAGCTACCCAGGCGCCCCTACCCCTTGGTCTTTATGCTCCAACCTCTTTTAGTCTCTGACTCATGCCAAGTATGAATCCACTAGAAGCCTCATTTCCCAATTTCGATGAGTGGTTCCTTCTCCTCATTCAAGCTGCAATTCAACCAGTTTGACTGTCACCACCATAGAGCAGAGTTCAATGACTACCCCAAGTAAGCCCACTACCCTCACAAGATTTTCTACTTATCAATATGCTTTACATGTGTCTAAGTATTTAACAGTATTACATTTTATTTCTTTACTTATTTTTGAATAACTTTTAAATTTATCTTTAAATTTTAAATTCTTTAAATTTAATTATTAAATTAAATTCTTTTCTGCTCAAGTTGAAACTCCACTTGCATAGGAATATTTCTCTGCTTTGTTCACTGCTCTGTTTGCAGAAGGTGCTCCAATAAATTCTTGTAAGATAAATGACTGAATTTTTGGAAAAGCTCCCCAGGTTACTATCATAGATCTTCAGATTTGACACCATGGGGCTAGAGGGTGTCTCCAGACTAGCATATGTTTCTCAGTTAAAAACAAAACAATGTGATGGTTCCAGTTCTGGATAAGCAAATCTTCTCAGAGGCAAATCAAATCTGTTGATTTGTTATGTGCAGAAGCCCTATTGCAGTGTGGAAGATCACTGGCTGGGGTCAAGACCTTGGCTTTGGATCTTGGCTCTGATCATTTATTATGTATCTTTATTTGGCCAAATAACCAGAGATTGTAGACTTAGGACTTCTCCTCTCCTTAAGACTTTATCTCAGAGTCTGTATTTCTGCATATGTAAGACAAAGGAATGAGACCACATTAGTAACCCATACTAAGTTCTACAGAATGTTAATGCTAGTGAGCTAAATATTGGCTCACTGAAAATAATGCAAGAAATTTCAAAAGTTTGTTAGTACAAAAATGTAGGAAATTCTGACTACTATAGCTCTCTCTTGGAGATGCACAATACACATCTGCCATTTTAAAATACTAAAAAACTCTCTGGAAATAAACCTGTTTACATTTATTTAGCCCAGCATTCATCAAACTTATCTGATCACAGCATTCTTTTTATCCTGCAACAACTATGAATTCCACAAAATTCAGGGTGAGAAATGCTGGACTAGATCATCCCAAAGCTATCTTCTGGCTCATGTGGTCCCAAATTGTCTGGCATCACACTTCAAACATGCTTCCCATCCACTCTATAAACTCAGCAATTTTCATCTGTCTACACATCTGCAGTAAGAAAGAAATATGGAAATTTGAACCTTTCTGCTTTCTATGCTGAACTCACTCGTCAACATCTGCAAAGCTTGGAGCCATCCTGGATGAGATCAACCCCCTTCTGTTGGATTATGTGTAGGCAGCCTTCCTACTCCATCCTGGACCTTCCTGAGTCTCAGAAGCCACGCAAAAATTAAAAGGTTCAGGACAAAAGAACCTTTATCCTGGTGGCAGAAACCCATTCTTGTGCCAGATAATGGATTAACAGAGAACTTTTGGTCTTTTCTGTAGAAATTATGTGTTGGAAAAACAAAACAAAGAATTTGAAAAGTTTCCCTTTGACTGTCATTGACACAGTACTGCCATATTTCAGATGACTTGAATGAATCTGCTCAAGAGAATTTAGGAGCCTGGAAGTTGTGCATTTGGGAATAAAGTGATTTTGAAAAGAAACTGTTAAGAGTTCCTTATGGGTTGAATTGTGTCATCCCAAATTTATATGTTGAATTCCTAACCCCAGTACCTCAGAATATGACCTGATTTGGAAATAGGATCATCACAGATATAATTAGTTGAAAGTTAAGTTAGTAAGTTAAGATGAAGTCATACAGAGTTAAGGAGGAATCCTAATCTAATCTAACTGGAGTCCTAATCAAAAGGAGAAATTTGAACACCAAGGCAAACATGCACAGAGGGCAAGCAACGTGAAGAGATATGGGAATAAGATGGCCATCTCCAAGCCAGGAGAATTCTGGAATAGATCCTGCCCTCATAGTCTCTCAGAAGTAACCAACTATGCTCGCTTCGGCAGCACATATACTAAAATCAGAAGTAACGAACCGGGCCAACACCTTGAGTTCAGACTTACAGCCTCCAAACATGTGAAGCAATACATTTCTGTTCTTTGGCCCACTCAGTTTGTGGTACTTTGTTTCAGTAGCCCTAGCAAACTAATACAGGGTCTAAATGTTGGAATCAGGTCTCTTGGTCCTATATGGACACTTATCCAAATGCCAGACAAACTCATCTCTCCAGAATACCAAATGTCTGAGTGGTCCTGGAGTCCAGGTCAGTGAGCAATCTTCCTCAAACCACTTTCTTTAGTACTTGTGCCCTAGAATGACTGGCATGGCTCAAGTCTTGGAGTAGATCCCTTAATGGCATTTCAGTAAAGCCTTCCTTTACTGTTCTAGTGTATTTTGCTTCAGTCAAAATAAGCAAAGATTGGAAGAAATTACAAATATTTGGAAAGATAAAGGCAATGAAATTACTTTGAAACCCACTTTGTACAGCTCCATAAGGTTGAACAAACAACATTTTGGGCAAAACTGCCTAGATTTTGAAAGTGGATGTTAGAAGCTGGTAATACAGAAAATTGAAGCGAATCTTCCTGAAATTACTGCTACCACTGCCAACGTTCTTTGAGGATTGGTCTAATGCAATTCCTACCTCTTCAACCTAACACAGTGAGGTCAGAGCTTTACATGGCACTTGTGACAAAGGAAAGAGTCAAATTGCTCTTGTCACTAATTAGTTCAGATGTTACTTCAAATTCATTTTGGCCCTGTTATTGAAGCAAGAAATCTAAATCTTAGGGAATCAACTGTGAGAATGCTACCAGTTGGGAAAATGAGATCACCATTTGTTTTTTTTTTTTGCAGTTGGAAAAGGAATTTAATGCCCTTGTTTAATTTCTATTTAGCACTAATCTCAATATAAAGGAGTTGACAAAAATATGGAAATAATTATAATATGAAAAATATCAAGGCTTGAATCCAAAAGTCTGTAAAAAATGCCATGACTTCTATGTTTTGTTTCTCTGTTTACAGTTCCTTTCCATACCTGTTAATACAGCTTATTTTAGAATAATTTCATCTACAATACCACCATCATCACCTTTACCTTTATTTTCACAATAAAATAGTCATTCAGTGCCTTATCCTCCTAAAATTGTGCAAAGAGCAATGTCCAGCTCTGCCCTGTAGTTACTTGTAATTGTATTGAGAATATGCCATACTGTGATTCAGTTGGACTTAGCAAATGACTTAATAATTCTTTTTGGTTTTATCAGCAAAGGAAGGTCTTACTTCCTAATTCTCACTTTCTTTGAGAATTAATGAGATTGTCAATTAGTCATGGCTTTACTGTCAAATGTTCCAAATGCCTTTCCTTATCAATGCCAATAATTTAAAGTGTATTTCCATTTTATTAAAGCTAGTAGTTTCTACTCAGGTAATGTAAGTAGAGCAACAATAAAGATGCACAGCTTCATTTTGGGAAAGCTCACTTTTTTCTACCACCTATACAAAGATACCCGATTACTGAATAGGCCCACTTTTGAAATGTAGCTTCATATGCTCAAGAATACATTTCTTGCTTAATTTCCAAATTTGTAAGAGATTTGGAGACACAAACATTGGAGTAGACAGGAACAAGTCCATAAAGTATAATCTGTCTAGTCTGATAGCTCCAGTCAGGGGTCTGAGACTCAAAGTCATCCAGTTGGCTTTTCTCTGTTGGAAAAGTTACAATAAATGGCAGACCCTAGTTTAAATGTTTGTTCTTTGTGTGGAATAAAGGTTCTATCTGAGTTAGGGGCAAGCTCATTCTCTATAACGAGGTAAGAGTGCAGAGTTTTTATTCTCTCTTCTACCATGTTTTCATCGATCCTTTATAATAACCTGCTGTGTCTTTGCATGGCTTCTCATGGCCACTATTTTCAACCAATTCTGGGATAAATGAAGAAAAAATGCAGGTTGCTTTGACTTTAACAGGAAAACCAAGGTGGAAACACTTTACTTTCTTAGCACAAGTCTGTCTATCATGACTTCCAAGGAATACTAATAATTCTTCCAATAATTATTAATAGTGCTTTCTGGAATCACAAGTTTCCAGGCAGAAATTAACCTTTTTCTCCTCTACCTTCTTTGTTCCCTGCTCAACTTTCCTGAATTCCATATACCAATAGTTCTGTTTTGAAAATGTATTTATCCCTAAATAATGTTTGTCTATTACTTTCTTCAATTGAACTGATCAACCCTACTTTAACTTCCTTACTAAATGCAGATCTTTTTTTTTTCTTGTCCTTCAGTATCATTGCTCTCTCCTAAGCATCTTATAAACCTCCCTGACATTTCCACCCACTATTCCCATCATCTTACTTCATTCGTCTCTCAACCATGTTCTCTCTGGGTCCATGTCTGTTGCCCGATCCACTTTTATTTTTCTCACCTAGAATGTGGAAGGCAAGATAAGGCAGAAGGGACCAGTCAGCTGACTGGCAAGAACCTTCATGAAGTGAACTTAATGTGGTGAAGTCACTAGGCTATGGTTCAGCTCACTTCGTTCTGTCACATCTCTCACAGGTTGTTACTCATTAACTAGACCTGAAGAGCCTGAGGTATAAGGCAGTTGTTATCCTAGATTGAGAACCCCAACAGTCACATCAACTGCTGTAATAGCATCAGCATGACTTACACATTCTTTACCTTTAGGCAAATCTACATGGGAAGTCACATGCTGTACTCAAAAAAATCTGAGTCAGGTTTTCTTAAGGAATGGTCCTCAGCTAAGAGAGCTTAAAAAACTCTTGTCCACTATAAAGATAACTTTGACAACAGGATCATAATACTTCAAGTCTATTGCCAAAATTCTCTCTTCCATGGGCAGTACTTGAATAGGCAGTCAGGGTTTATTTTTTTCTCTGTTTCTTTTTCTATATTTCCATGTCTAAGCAGCCTCCTTTATGATTGACACATTCTTTTTTAAATTATATTGATGCATTGAGTCAAGTTATAGTCTAATTTAGGAGTCTTCTGTAACTTCAACACTACTTTGCATACCTTTAATCTCACCCACTATAATGGTTAGAATATGTTTAACCAAAAGTAACCAAAGATTCTGTTCACCTTAGCTTAAACTATAAAGACATTTAAAAAGAAGCCTGAGAATTTGTAGTCTCAGGGCAAGTATAGCAAGCAGTTCAACTATGTCATCAGTGACCTTCTCCCACCTTCCCTTTCCTCCATGCTCAGTATTTTGGTTTTGCATCTCATGATCCTCACAGCTACAAGTCCTCATAGAACATCACACAAACCAAGAAGGGAAGGAAGGGGCAACAAGGCTCTCTCATCTTGGAGCGTTGTCTTAGAACCATTCTGGCATCCCACCTCATCCAAGCCCTCCCTCACATTTTATTTCTCTTTGAGCAGACCTGGATCATTATCTCAGCTCTAAACAAATTACTGGCATAGAAAAATAGGAGTGGCATAACTGGTTTAGAATAATCATGATCCATCCTCAGTGGCTGAGTACATTGCCCAGGATGAGATTGGGGGATGTATTCTCTTAGCAAGCAAGAAGAAAAATGGCTGTTAAATAGGCAACCAACAATGACTGCCATACCAAACTCCATTGGATGACTATATAGTTATACTTTTAGGAAAATGTAACTTCCCTTATTTGCAAGTTTTTAGAGTGAGAGGCAACCTAACAAGTTTCTCCATATGCTTCTTATATTACCTTTCTCTCTCACTTAGACTCTACCTGTTGACTGTTTTCTTTACTTCCCCTATCATGAGTAAACACATTTAAAAAGGGATAGGTCAACAGTAACTTAGAGAAAAATACATTTTGTTTGATACAAACATACTTAAGATTGCAACTGGTTTGAAAAGTTTTGCAAATAAGCATGCAAATTTTTATGACTTGCATAACAATTTCAGTTTACAATGTTCCATTGCCTTAAAGTTTTATTTTTCAGAGGGTCTTAATCTATTTTGAATATTAATTTGATGCAGCTAGTATCATGAAAGTTGTTTACTCTATTGGCAAGTTGATTATAATAGCAGTTCAAGCAGTATGTGCCTTCTTGAGATAATGTCGTTATAATTTAAAGGGAAAATTAGTAAACAACTCAAACAGCTGTTTGATATGGAATGTGTGTGTATAGTTATGAATATTCATTAATATTTTATCCTAATAAAATATATTAATTTTATTTTTCTAAGAAAAATGGTAAAACTAGAATATAAGAAATGCTTTTTGAATCTTTTATTTTATTATTAAATTTTTTTTCTAAGCATATATTCATTTTTAATAGATTTTATTTTTAAGAGCAGTTTTGGGTTCACAGCAAAACTGAGCAGAAGGTACAAAGCTTTTCCTTGATCTCCCAGCTCCCACACACATACAGCTTCCCCCATTATCTACATACTCCACCAGAGTGATACATTTGTTACAATTGATAAATGTACATTGACACATCATCATCATCCCAAGTCTATAGTTTACATTAGGGTTTAGTCTTGATATTGTACATTTGTGGATTTAGACAAATGTACAATGACATGGGCCCACCATTATAGTATTATACAGAGTAGTTTCACTGCCCTAAAAATCCTCTATGCTCTACCTATTTGTCCCTCCCTCACCCATATGTTGATTTTTGAAATGTTAAAAAATCTTAATAATTGGTATAATCTAACAAAATAATTTTTAAATCAATAAAAATATATTGTCTGTGATTTCTATGCATTTTTGGAAATTGTATGTATTTCAATATCCTAGATGTGTATGAAGGTATTCAATGTCAAAACATAGTGTACCAAATTCTATAATTAATTGAAAACCTCTAGAGCAGGGCTGTCCAATCAAACTTTCTGTGATGATAGAAATGTTCCATATCTTCACTGTCCGATAAAGTAGCTACTAGCCACATGTGTCTTGAGCACTTGATATGTGATTATTGTCACTCGGGAAATGATTTCTTAATTTTATTAAATTTTAATTAATTTAAATTTAAATAGTCATAGGTGGCTAGTGGCTACGGTATTGGACATCACAGATCTAGAAGGAAGTATAAAGTAGAAAAAAAATACTTCTTTTGTACATATTGAAGGCTCTAGACATGACTCTCAGTGTGGAGAGGGTCTCTAGTACAATAAACCAAAAGTATCAGGACACAGAATTACTTGGAGAACCAGTTTGCATGAAGAGGCTCAACACAGAGATACTTGATCAGTAGGCTTTGAGTGGAGGCTAAGATCAGTTGATCCTGATATAAGTGGTCTGAGAACCATACTTTGAGAAACAGTGTTTAAGTTCTGCCTGTCTCCTTTTCCCTGCCTGGCCATAAGGACCAGCATCAGCTGCTGCTCTCACTTGAATAGGGACTTTCAAACATTTTTGACTTTTTGCCAACAACGTATAGTATAAAATAAATTTATCATTTCCCAGAATACACACACACAATATACGTATATATATTCATGTATGTTTATATATTATATGTTTACACATATGTATATTTATATATATATGCTTGTATACCACTCATAAATAAGTATACATAATGCATATGTATATATACACACAAAATATATGAATTTCACAAAACCAGATTTACTTTTATTAGTGCAATGAACTCTAGTCTTTTAAATTATATTTCTTTATTTAATTTTTTAAAAATCTGGTGGTGACCCATTAAAATGGTTTATGACTCAGTAAGTATCAGACTCCGAATGGACAAACATAGAGCTGGATAGTCATGATTCAGTGTCTGAAGCTGTGCTTAGGACCTCAGGGCAGAGGTATAAAGACAGGAAGGGGAGAAAGCTTTTTTGATCCACCCTGTACTAAGCTGTGGGCACCCCCTCATGGCTAAGAAATTTCTGATTCAACAAATGCACTGGTGACTTTTTTTTCTTTTAAGTGATTCAAGAATAAACCACATCTTTATGGTCTAAATGCCAGAAAAATCAAACACACATGTCCCATGTAAGAATTATTTTCATAAGTAAAATAGGCTTACTTTTTAAAAATATGATGAATTTTTCCAAAAATAGATATTGTGGTGACTTTTTATGCTGAAGAGTAAATGAGTAGCTTTAACACACTCTCAGGGTGTGTTATGTAGTTTTTAATATATTCTTTCATTTTCGTAGATGCAGAAAGACAAGAATTTATTAATGGCATACATATAGTCTACCATTCTGTTTACTGTTAGAATGCAAATATTTATCTTAGACCCTTAAGCCAAATAATTCAGCAATATTTGTGCTTATTTGTTAAAAAAAAAAAAAGCCTGGAAGATATTTCTGTTTACAGCAATCTTAGTCTATTTTTCTCACCTATAGGAATGGATCTTAATTTTATCCATGTGGGTTACAAATCTGAAGCAATTAAAATTAATGACTGTATAGTATAATAAGACGAGAGGCTATTCAATCCCTGGGGATAAATGGCTCTTCGTTATCATTTATTATTCCTCCTGTTTCTGGTTAAAATATGTAAATAAATAGAAGAGGAACACCTTCCAGGCATTTTCATTATTTTGATGTCACTGGGACGCAGTTTAATACTCTCATAATGAGTGGTCTGTACACGGTTGGATCCTATATTTAGTGATATAACATTTTCAATAAAATGTCTAGAATTTGTTGTGGAGCATGCAAACCATCTTAAAGATCCAATGCTCCATGGGTTCACTTGTATGTGGCCAAGGCAACTCACTCATTTAGTTATTCATGTTGCTACTTTTGGTTTGTAAAGGATATAACATGTGTGCACTAAATGGTCCATTCTGTGCTAACTATATTTGCAGCATAATGTCAGATCAAATTTGGACATATGCTTCATGCTCCTTGCACAGAGCAGACAGAAGTTATCATAGCATGAAATGAAAAGAGCTACTAGTAGTTAGGTCAAACATTAAGAGAGAGAGAGAGAGAATTTGTGTGTGTGTGTGTGTGTGTGCGTCTTTGTGTGTCCCAAGAATGCTATAGTAACTTTTGGTCAGTAGATGGAGTTGCAGGTCTCAATCAGTATTTTTTTAATACCATGAGAGACTATGGACTCTGAGAAACAAACAGGGTTTTAGAGGGGGGGGGAGGGGGATTGGTTAGCCCGGTGATGGGTATTAAAGAGGGCACGTACTGCATGGAGCACTGGGTGTTATATAAAAACAATGGATCGTGGATCACCACATCAAAAACCAATGATGTATTG